>NC_051192.1:65875097-66184554 GCF_015220075.1 Falco rusticolus
GAATCCAAGGACTCTTATTTACTGTCACAGTACATAATAATATCCAAAGTTTGTAAATCAGTTTGGAGCTCGGTGGTATGGAGAGCTCTGAATATGTGAAAGTCATTGCTAAAGTAGCTCACAGAAAGGTGAAATATATTGTAGTGAATTAAGTCTTCACTAATAAGACATAGAAATCTAATTACTTTGCAAATTTTTCATCTAATTTTTTTAAGGGAGTGAAGCTAGTGTAAATTTAAAATGGAAGTCAAGATGTTCAGCACGTAGTGTTAACTGCCAAGGAGAACAACAGAGTGACCTTATTTGCAGCTGCACATGCATCATGTGTAGGAATGCCTGTCATAACCATAATGATTTAATGTCAGGGCAGGCCAATATTTCTTGGTTCTTCCTCCGCAGTGTAGGCAGTTTCCTTTATAGGTGGAATGGGAAGCTGTAGGTGTTGCTGGTGAAAAATGGTAATGCTAGAGAGGTGCCCTTTACTACAAATCCAGCACCGTTTGCTTTAGTTCACCTCCTGAAAAAGAATTTGCAAAGTCACTGCCTGGGGAATGAAGTCACAGGTGGGTGAAGTTTAAGTTTTAGCGTGGCTGAATTCTGCTGTTTTGAATTGTCCAGCTGTTGATTCTAGAATGTTTAAGCATAGTAGGTGACATTGGGAAGTCTAAAGCAGCTGAATTACTTTTTTTTTTTTTTTTTTTTTAAGGTGCCAAGACTATTTCATTGCAGAAAATAATGCTTTTAGTTTAAAACCTGCAGAACTTTGGTCAAAGTAGATACTTTACGTTTAGACACGAAAGCTCACAGAGCTAAGTTTAACTCCGAATGCCAAGCCGTTTACCTTAGTACAGCTATTTGTACCCAAGGCATTTTGTAAGAGGACAAGCATTAACTGCCACTAAATATCCTGTGTGCATGGCTGTTTATAGTTCTGTAATGAGCCCCTTTCAATTACCTTTGAATAATGTATCAACTTTCAGCCTGATATATCACCTATATAAACTCTACCGAAGGGTCTTAGGTGGCAGTCTTTAAAAATATGTGGGCACTTTACCCATAGGCTTTGTAATCACCTGCTCCGCAAGTGCCCACGGGTACCGGTCACTTCTGAAGAACACAGCTGCTTCGTGGTTTCTATTCCTACCACTGCCTGCCTAAGGCACCCACACCTCAACAAGAGGCAAAGCATTTAACTTAGCTTTCATTAATTGCTAAAAATTGTAATTTAGGTTGCAGGTTGGTTGTGTTTGTAAACCCTTGTTTCCAAATTATTGTAATTTTTTAGAGTAATTTGATTTGAAGAGTTTGGGAGAGGGTGGGTAAATAGAACAGGTAAGACAAACTTAAATCCTCTCTGCGCATGTACAAAAACCTCTTTCAGTCTTAGCAATATCCCTGCATGTATATTAACTATTTCTGGAACTATGAGATACAGCTCATAAAACGGAATTATTTGAAGAGAAATAAATGCTGAGGAGGAAAATGAGCAGTGAGGAACCTACCTTTCTTTCTCAAAATGCGTCCAGTGAAAATACAAGGTAGCAAGTTCAAAACAAAATAAAACCCACACCCTTTTTGTCATAGCAGATAATTTTCATGGTGGAAATTGGCACTGATGTAGTGAAACTAAAGGAAGAAAGGAATTTAAAAAGGCATGTTCATGGACAGTAGATTCCAGGGTGGCTGTCATAGTCCCCACACAACTTTTACCTCCTTGGTCTTTGCTCTGGATTGATGGGAACTGAAGAGGTGATACTGCTGACCTGGCCATGTCCTTTCATAGTCTTGAAGCATTTCTGCTGGCCTGCATGGAGGTAGCGTATGGATTAGATGTTAGATGTCTTTGATATGATGTAGTGCAGCGATTTTCTGCCTTTCCTAGGAGTGCGATCTGACCTCTGTAAATAACTGTTTTGTTACTTAGAGCTATGCTTTTCTCCATACTTCAAATAATGATTTTTGAGAGACTTACTAAATGTGTGTGTATGTCTGTATTTGGATAGTGAAAACTATATAACCTTTTCTGGGGTATGTATGAAAACTACCATCACAATATAAGTACAACCAGCGGAAGGAGAGCCTGATACAAAGCTCATTGATGATGACGAAACCATTGCTGTGGCTGTGGTAGTTGTTAGTTTAGTTTCAGTATTTGTAAAATATTTATGTCTCTTCTACCAAGGTGTACGAGCTGAGGTTTGCGCTTGTGAGTCAATGGATCCATGAATCTAGGTAGATTTGTGTGTAAGTCTTTGGAGTATCATCATTAACACTTTCTGCTTAAAGATAAAAAAGTACCTAACAAAATATTAATAGCAAGAAAGAGAGTGCTTAATCTTTTCCTGTACTTATCTATGTTTCATTTAAAAAATGTTAATGTTGTGTCTCACCAAAATTTAGAAAATTATTCTTAAATATCCTATACACCAAAAGGTAATCTTTTGCAGAATCACAGAATGATCAGGTTTTGAAGGTACCGCTGGAGACTATCTAGTCCAACCCCCTGCTAAAGCAGGGTCACCCACAGCAGGTTGCACAGGATCACATCCAGGCAGGTTTTGAGTATCTCCAGAGAAGGAGACTCCACAGCGTTTCTGGGCAGCCTGTGCCAGGGCTCTGGCACCCTCAAAGGAAAGAAGTTCTTCCTTGTACTCAGAAGGAACCTCCTGTGTTGCAGTTTGTGGCTGTTGCCGCTTCTCCTGTCGCTGGGCACCACTGAAAAGAGCCCGGCCCCATCCTCTTGGCAAACACCCTTGAGACATCTGCAGGCATTAGTAAGGTTCCTTCTCAGTCTTCCCTTCCCCAGGCTAAACAGGCCCAGCTCTCTCAGCCTTCCCTCACAAGGGAGATGCTCCAGTCCCCTCATCGTCTTTGTAGCCCTCCACTGGGCCCTCTCCAGCATTTCTCTGTCTCTGTTGAACTGGGGAGCCCAGAACTGGACACAGTAAAATACTTAATCAGCATTCCATTTCTTTGTTGACTTCAGTTTAAAAAATAAAAAGATAAAATATCTGAACTTGGTTTAAGATTTTGTTTAATTACTTTATTTTAGTATAAAGCAGAAACTTCTACAGCATTTGGTGCAGAGTCATGAGGTTCCAGCTCAACCAAGGTTGTTCACACTTGAGATGAGAGTGGGGGAAGAGGGAAGAAGCTTTTTATACTGAGGAGCAGCAGCATTATTAGTGTTACTCTTTTCTAGTCTAGTGTGGGAGAAACTTTTATTACCACATTATATCATGTTATCCTGGGTTTTTTCTAAATTGTATGGGCTATAGTTGAAGCTTTTGGGCATTGAGCACTTTCTGTGTTCAAACAGGAAGGATTCTGACAAATATAAAATATAAAAGGTCTGACAATTTTTAGATCAACTTTAAAATGACAATAAATTGATTTTAAGAAAATACGTCCTAATCCAGATTCATGGCCCCATCTGGTGTAAGTTTATATTGATGTAATGACTTTGAATGAGTTGCTGTTCCTTTTAATTCTTTCTCTTGCCTTCCCCTTCATCTGCTCCAGGCCGCCACTGCAGATTGTTGCAAGGGACCAAATCTGGGGTTTAATTTAATTTCCTAGTCTTTGTCTTTGATTTTTTTTTAATGCATATTCTGGTGCATGAGACCAACATTTCCATGGAGCAAGAAGAACTCAGCTGAGTTACCCCAAAAATGATAGTGAACCCAACTCTAGTGTCTCTGGCTGTGTACCTGCAACTGCTTAAGGGAGGGCAGAAGCCATGTGGAAATATTTCAAGAAGGTTGAATTTCATAGCAGTACTTGACAACTCTCAGAAATTCTTGGAGGAGAGCATAAATTGATTTGTATTAAAAAATTTCTGTGATTCTTTAGCTCTGATTTGTTGCCACCCATCATTTTTAACCATTACAATTCCAAAATGTAAAAAGAAGTAATTTGATCACATTTTTTGTATTTGACTTTGTACGTTGCTCCCAGCATAAGAGAGCCTGGTAACAAAGGGAAAAGTAGTTCTGGCTTGCCACAGACTGGCATAGGTTCGTTCCCTGCGTTTTTTCCTGAAGTGTCCGATGCATTTGTTAACTCCACCTTAGCATGTTCACTACAGCTTTTTAGGATGTTCATTACTTTCCCTTTTGCTGCTGTCTTTAAAATGGTTTTATAAATGCCATGGTTAGTGTCACTGACAGCATACTTAACATGAATAAAACAGGAGGGCATGGTCTCATCTTCAGTAAACCCTAAATCTAACATGATTCCTCTCTTGTCCTTGATCAAACTGATTGGCATGTTATTCTAGTTGGCCGTAGCTTAAAATAACTATGTATTGCTCTTATATCTTGGGAATGCTGTGGGTCTTGTTAATCTCAATATTCTGAATATAGAATGTTTTGTCCTCTACAACTGCACTGTCTGTACACATAACTCAGTTAAGTTCGTTTGCATAATATCTAACTGTAGTGGAGGGAAAGAAGGATCCCTGTTGTAATAACAGGAAAGAAAGACATAAGGTGGTTTAAGTTATTTACTCAGGTAAATTGAACAGAGGATGTCTGTGGATGCACCTGAAAATGTACCCCACGTTCTTGAGATTCTGTTCAGGTTTTAGGTTATCCTTTTCAGTGTTGTTATTAATAACATCATGATTCAGGGAAACACCTGTTGGTACAGTTTTATGTTAGATGAATGTATAATTGGAACACAGTAGTTAGATGGTTACTGCCCAGATGTTACTTTCAAATGTCTGAGTCAGTTCAGCAGCCAAGATTGTGTCCGCAAGTACATCCTTACCAAAGCACAAGCTGTCTCGTGTGCTCCATAGATGGTTGTAGGTCATGGAGCTGTTTACCGTGCTCTGTGATCACAGTCCCATCGGTTTTTCTTTCACCCTTGGAGAACACAAAAGAACACAAAGATCAGCTGAAATGAACGGAAGAACAACCATGCATTGTAAAAATAAAAATCTTTGCCCTGTAATTCAGAATCAAATACTCTTTCATGACCTACTCTTATAAAGTGTGGTCAGCTACTCCTCTGCTATGATGGCATGTGATCTTAAGTGTTGGGAAGGAAGTTTAATTAAAAAAAAAAAAAAGACTTCAGTGCATCTGGCAATGGAAAAAAATTAATTTTGTTTAATTTTCAATCAGACAGCCTGAGACAACCACTGAGCACTACTTGGCAATTAGAATACTAATGAACTGCACACTGGGTTAGCCTGTTTTTAAAGGACAGCAAACAATACGCTCAAAGTTGAGGGATTCAGGATTCTATTCTGTTCAGTCAAGTCTTCACATATTTACCTTCTCACTTTGTAAGAATTCAGGAAATGTTTGCCACCTTGTCATCTTTAAAAATCCTACCCCATGGTTAATTATTTTTCAAATTTAAAAAGGACAGAAATTGTTATGTGGCTTTCTTGAAAGTATTCCTGAAAAATACACAGTGTATAGTGTTAATTTTCAATGTTTGGGGCACCTTTAGTGCTTTAAGCATTTTCTTTTTATTTGTTTGTTTTTATTCTTCCTTCAACATATTTACAACTCTCTGATATTCTGCAACAGTTTGAAGTCTTTGATTTTCAGGCTTTTTATAAATTGGATATTGTAGTTATTGGTCTATAGCATGCAATTTCACAAAAGATAGGTTGAAGGAAGAAATAAATTGCCCATGCCTAAAGTGTTTATTTCTTATAACTTTTATAAGCTGTTATCTGTAGCAAGGCTGAATACAGTAGGAAATGCTTAATGAATTCAGATGAGTTCTGAAACAAAAATTAAGTAGCCTAACCATCCATAGTAGCCGTGTCATACTGGCCTCACTGTGAAATGGCTATTTTATTGCCCCCTCTATGTCACATTGTCAAGCAGAATGATGTAATTATACCCTAGCTGGGATGAAGGGTGCACACTAGCTCACATTAGGCTCTCCTCCAGTTCCAGGATTAGAAGTTTGTGGAGGCTGTAGCTCACTTGGGATGTAATCCTTACAGATGTAATCCTTTTGTTTCCTCTTCGAGCCTGTGGCTGCTGAAATCTGAACTCTGGCGCTTCCCTGTGGCCCTGACCCAAGCCTTGCTTTAGGCACGTCAGGTGTTGAGGCAGTATCTGGGGCATCAGGGTGGCAAGACAGCTTAGGGGGGGCAAGACAGCTTAGGGGGGCAAGACAGCTTAGGGGGGCTTCTAGCTTTGTGTAGTCCAGGGCCCCAGAAAAAAAACCGGCTTGCTTCATCTCCTCTCTGTAGTGGGAGCTGAGCTGAGGCAAGGCTGTTACTACTAAGAGGAGGGAAGCTGGTATTACCCGAAATAGAATCATTGGCCCGCACCCCTTGTGCTTCTAGTGGGGAGCAGAGCAAAAAGCCTGACCCTCTAGGACTTCTGATCCTCTTTCCAATTAGCTCTTTGTTCTCTTGTCCTTCTCACAGCAGGAGCTGTCAGTAACCAGTAGGCTCGGGAAGCAAAACTCGTTTTGGAGCTGAACTCTGCATGTTACTGGTCTACCCTGATCTGTGTACTTACTGCCCTGCGTTTGCAGCATCATCTTGGTCCCATTGTAGCTTTGGTCTCATTGTAGCCCGTTCTGCTCCAGCCATGAAGGTGTTGCTGTGGGAGGCAGAGCCAAGTCTGCAGCAGGGGATACAGTTTCCCTGACTGGTTCAAAAGGACACCAGCTAGGGATGGAAATACATCTAAGGTGCGACACGTCAGCTTGTTTTGTGAGTTATACTATACCTGTTGAGAAAGAGGCATGCCTGAACTTTTAATGATGAGTAGATTTTTATTCTAATAGCTAGCAAACAAGCTGAAGCCCAAATCATCCAGATCGCACTGGGATACACCGATTCCACAGCTGTTGGTCTAAAAGAGAGGCTTGCTCATAAGTTGTGAATTTGCTTATGAGACAATGCATAGGGAAGTTTTCCCTTAAAAAAGGGCTGTTTACTTTTGTCGTCTTTGTAAGATTGTTTCAATCTTGCCTCTGCTTTGCAAAAGGAGCACGTGAAAAATTCTGATCAATATCATCATTCTGATATTTTTTCCATAATACTGTGCTGAACTGAAAAAATTTAGTAAATGAAAAGTTTTCATCTTTTTTCAGGTTTTCTGTAAAACCTAAAATTTAGAACTTGCAAAATTAAATGAAAGAGTTGAAATCAAAACTTAGAATTAATTTGTTAAAAAAAAAAATGTGTAAATTTCTATCATGCCAGTGTGTAAAAACAATTTGGCTTATACTTTTCTGCACATTGTAACTATTAAAATATATAACCTTTGTTTAAGGGCTTACAGTGTCTTACATATTCATTCTTCATGTCAAGGGGTTGAAGATTGCAGTCAGATTGAGTGTCTGAGCATCTATTTTTCAGAAAGCCTCCTGCAGTACCGGCCTGAGCATCCTCTGAACTAGGATGTGTACCACAGGTAGAGAAAGAGCAGCATCTTCTTAGCGTCCTGGTTTCAGCTGGGATAGAGCTAATATTCTTCTTAGTAGCTGGTGCAGTGCTGTGGTTTGGGTTTGGTGTGAGAACAATGATGGTTTTGGTTGTTGTGGGGTAATATTTATACTAAGTCAAGGACTTTTAAGTTCCTTGGGTCCTGCCAGCAAGAGGGCTGGAGGGGCACGGGGAATGGGGAGGGGATACAGCCGGGACAGGTGACCCAAACTAGCCAAAGGGATATTCCATACCACGGGAAGTCATGCTGCGTTATATGAACTGGGGGAAGAAGAAGGAAGGGGGGGGACATCTGGCATCACAGCGTTTGTCTTCCTGAGTAACCGTTATGCGTGATGGAGCCCGGCTTCCCTGGGGATGGGCAAACACCTGCCTGCCCATGGGAAGTGGTGAATGAATTCCTTGTTTTGCTTCGCTTGTGTGCATGGCTTTTGCTTTACCTATTAAATTGTTTTTATCTCAACCCTTGAGTTTTACATTCCTTTCCAATCCTCCTCCCCATCCCTCTGGGTGAGGGGGAGTGAGCGAGTGGCTGCCTGGTGCTTGGTTGCTGGCCAGGGTTAAACCACGTCAATAGTAAAGAACGGATTGCGTGGTATATTGGTACATGCTGCGTTACTGAGAGGCACAGAGCTCCCTGCCTACTAGATGGCACTTAGGCTTCAGAGCACTGGTTGCTTGTTTGTCAGTATGTAATTCTCAGTATTAAATGAGTGGATACTGAATTTACATTATAAAGCGTGGGAATTAGGAACGATCTCCCTTGATACTAATAGTCTAAGAAGGCATTCTGGCTTCATTGTAGGGTTTTTTTTGTTGTTTGGTTTTGGGTTTTTTTGGGTTGTGTTGTTGGTTTTGTTTTTTTTTAGTGAAGGTGTAATAGTATATTGAGGTACCACACTGAGCAAAGCAAGACAAAGAAGTAACATTTCCTTGATAAGCAAGCTGAGGCAGTCTTCAGCCAGATAATAGAGATTTTCCCCCTTTTCCTTCCAAACTTGTACTCTCTTGGCTATCAAAGTTACAGTGAAAACAATTGCACGTTTATTACTGCTCTGACCACTGCTGCTGTATCGTGATTTGTACTACTCTGTCATTGTAATCTGTTTTTCAGCCTTGCTGTAGTATGTGTATATGAAAGCTACCTGGCGTGTCTGACAGTGCAGGAGCAGCCAAAAGTCTTGTGGTTTACAGGTAGCATTTTTTTATGTCTTCTGTACAGTGAGTTTAGTCCCTGTACTTAATAATTCAAGGCATGTTAAACCAGGAATATTGGTGTGGCATTCTTTTTTCATTATTATTCTAAATGTCTTGAAATTAATTTTTAAAACCTTTTAACTTTTGTTTTAAATCACCATAAATCAATCCTGATGAGTTGTATAGAAGCATCAGTTTTAGATGGGAAAACAAGGCACTATTCCCTGTTCACAATTCTTCATTATTACATCCAGATCTCTTAGCAAGCAGTACGCTTTGCTAAAGACTACAGCTTTTCATAGGAAGGTATGTACCTGAAGTGCTCACCAGAAGCCACTAATAAAAGGTAACTTTATTTCTTAAAATGTACTAATTGGAGAAAGTGGAACAAAATAGTACATCTAAGTGTTTGGTACTAACAGTGAGTAGTGTTAATCAAAAGTCAAATTCAGTTGCCTGACTCTAGTTATAAGCCAGTCCTCTGAATGTGATTCCCAGTCTTGGGAAAAATGGATTTCAGTTACTTGTACACAAGTATTTCTAGGCTAATGTCTTACAGAAATCTGCAGTATTCACAACTAACAGCATTAAAACAGTCTACTTGAACTGCTGTCCTCCTGCTTTGAAGGTGGCCAACAGTTTTAAATTTCTGAAATTACGCTTTTTTTCCGTACATAAATTAACTGTGTTGTGTTACATTAGCCCTCGGAAATGCTTTGGAAATCTGTCAGAAAAGAATTCAGTAGATTCCTCTTTTCACAGCAGAGGAAAGATTTTGATAAATGTACATATGCACAAAATCAAGTGTGTATTTAAGTTTCTAGTAATCTTCATGTAAGTGATACTTTTCCTCATAGGGGTTCTTAAAGTACTCCGTAAAGTAATTTCATTCTCTCCTGAAGGCTTATCTATTATTGGTGGTCTCTTGTTTATGCAAATATATTAAAATTTGCCTATGAGGCAATGCTGTTTGTCAGTTGAAATACAGTTTTTTCAAGGAGATAATACATTGTTAAAATTTAAGTGTAGAAAAAATAAACCCATTATTTGTTGTCAGAATTGTGCAAGCCTCTTTTGCTTAGCAAATTTGTGTTGTTTATAAGGATGTATTTGAGTGAATCAAATTCATATGTGGAAGGAAAGGTTTTTCCAGAAATCCCAAGTAGACCATGACTGGAATATGACTGATTTTATCCAACAGAAAATAAGAGGGAGACTTTTTATAACCAGGTCTCTCTAACACCTGCTTTAACATCAACCAGATTATCTTCTAACTGTATAAACAAACTTGCTCTGCTGAATTTTTTTATGTATATATAACTGAGAGAAGTTATACCACATATAAATAGGATATAAATAAGATATAAACGTAAGTGTAATATCACATCTCTAAATGTGATGTTGAGTGAGTTTATAGATAGTAGTTTGAAGACTGAACCAATACTCTTTTGATACTGTGTTTAAGTTACTTCCCTTATTCCATAGGAATGTTTTAACACGCAGATTAGGAATGACATTTTTAAGAGAATGATGAATGTGTAAATAACTAACATCTGGAAAATGCACTTAGATGCCACTGTCATGAGCACATTAAAATATCTGGCTAGACATAAAAGACTTGATTAACAAACTCAAAACATCTACCACCTTCTTTTGAGAAAAGCTCTGTGATGCTGTTGGAGAATGAGAGAAGGTGATTCTTAGTTGCTTGGGAGAGTGAGCTAGGTTTGTTCATTGAGGAGAGCGAAACTGCAAGTTTCAGGCAAGTTGAGCATATTTTCAATGCAATCAGGTCTTGCATCCACAGATACACGCACAGAAATGTAGCCACTACCCTTCCAGCGACTGAAGCAGCAATGTTAATAGGTTCCAAGAACAGACAAGGTCTATCTGTTTCAAAAAAAAAAAAGGTGCAGTAATTGGAAACGATTAGGAGAGTGTACACCGAATACAAAACAAGTTGAATAGTTAGACTGCTTATGCTGTTTGATCAGCTTAATATTGCTGTGAGACCTGGAGAGAGTGTGTTCAGCCAAGCAAAATTCTCCTTGGGTGCTTGGAAGTTAGAGCTACATTGCTTGACGCCTTTAGTTTGCTTCCTCCTTCTGACCCTAAATGCAGCCGGGGATTTTAGGAGGAGTAAATGTGGGGAAATTTGCATGCTGGCTTCTTTCCTGTTATCCCACTGTGAATGTGTAACATTTTTCCAACTCGGTGCTGTTTTTCACCAGACAAAGGATGGTTGAGGAACTGAGGTTACCTCTGTCCTATGATCAGAATCCAGTAAATGAACTGACCTTAAAGACATCCATTCCTTGGCCTCAGAGGGAAGCTCACAGAAGACCTCCATTATATTGTCAGTGTTAAGAATTTCAATTAACAGTGTGTAAGTCCAAAAATAGATTTAAATAGGAGACAGGGATTTAAAAGAAAAGCTCTAGTTCTTTAAGCAGACATGCTTAATAAAAAATATTCTGGAAGAGCTGTATGGCTAAGTTTTAGAATTACTCAACATTTTAGAGTATCCCTCTTCTTTAAAAAGGCATCGTGTAGCACAGTTTCTAGACTTGTTCCTTTTGTTTGTGTGTATTTAGGTTTATACTTGTTTAGCTCAATAGGTAATTTTTTTTTTGCCATTTTCAATAGTGCCAGATTTATATACCTATGGGAAAGAGCTGGACTCTTTCTAGTGTTACATTTTTGTTTCCTTACAATACTGGTAGCAGTTAAATGGCAAATTTACTCTGGATAATGACTAGGAGAAATAGTTTCCTGGTCATTTATTGACTGGTTATAAACCACTCTATTATCACATCATCTTTGTTATTTCTAACACATCTGGATCAAAGGCTGATTTCCAGATTACTTTGTGGCACTAGGGATAATTGAGAAAGAAACCTTGCAATATAAAAACATAGCCTGTTGGATGAGGGGTTTGGAGGTCTTTTTGTAGTTGTTTGCTGGAGCAAAACTCTTATCTTATCGCCAGTAATACATAACAGTCACTGAAGTTGAGAGTTAATGTGAGTGAAAAGTTTTTTGGGACCAAAGGTGTGTTATAACCACTCCTCTATTGAAATAATTTGAATGAGGTTTTGTTTTTTTTTAATTATTATTTTGACTATATACAAAAATCCAATTGTCTTCTGTTCTAAACCAAAATAGAGAATAACCAGAGAGAATTCGATTGTCATCAGCAAAACATAAAGCAAAAAACTTGTTGCCTAATGATATGATTTTCAGAAGGCAGCTTGCTGCCGAGACCAGTGGTGGGAGGAAAAACTAGTATGAGAATATTTGTGCATTTGTGACAGAGCATGTTCTAGTCTGATACATAAGGAAAATGTTGAGCAGCAACTCTTTTAACTTAGGACTTTCTGGCTCTTCAGAGAGCAGTTTTGGTGATGGGTGAATACTGGAGTGTGATTAATTCCAGAATCTCTGTCTGGAGGTTTGACTCCATGTGTCCTGCCTTCCCTGTTACTCATTTTGCAATTTTTCCCTTCCTTTCTATTCTTATGTCACATTATTTTTGAGCTGCCATGGTATTGCTTGCTTGCGATGTACTCGGTATGGATGCCACAATACAGAACAAGTGTGCTAACCCTCAACCAAATTAATTTAATTTGACATCTACCATGAAATTTTTGGGGAGAGGAGGCTTAAGAAGGAATGGTATTGTATCTCCTTGATGCTTGGAAATAACAATTTTAATGAAATAAAATGCTCCAGGAAAGCTTCCTTATCTTTGTCTACAAACTCTTTTGGCTTTGATACATTCCAAGGATTGAAGTTAACAGTTTCTCTGTTCAGTCTGTTCAGTTTTTAGTTTGTGTTTTCACTTGTAAAATGAACAAAATATATAGATACTTAGAAGCTATGCTATCATGGCCTTCAGCAAACATTGCAGTTGATTAAAACATTGGGCAGAGCAGGTTTATCTGACTCCAATTCATCAGCATCCAAAGGTTGCGAACCTCAGCTTATTAGGGCTGTATTAATGATGTGATTAGTGCTATAGTAATTCTTCCTCCCACTTCTGCTCTGGAGGTTGACTTCCATAGCACAGGTCATCAGGGAAAATTCTGGGGTAAAGTCTATTAAACTTTCCCATCTTAAGGCTAGAAACTGGATCATAATGGAGGTTCACACTTAGCAGTTAGAACCAATTCCTTCTAGAAAACACAATATTGGAAAGGGGAAAATGCATGGGGCATAGGTTTAATTCTATTAAAAGAGCAAAACTGCAATGTGTCTCTATTCTCTATGATTTGTGGTTTTGGGATATGGAGTTTCCCCCCTGTTTTTGCTTTCAAAGATGCAAGCATTGTTTGCACATATTTGGAACTACTACATCCATGAACCCACTCTTTTAGAACGAAAAATGTTGTATTTCTGTCCATTGTACAGCAGACTGTGCTTATACAGAGGAAATGTACATGTGTGACAGGTAGGATGCCCTTAAGAGGGGAGATTTTACTGTTTTGGAAAACTGCCTTGGAAGAGACCTGGAGAAGCTATCCTTGTGCCTCAAGTAGGGTCATATTGTCATTTCTAATTTGTAGATCATTGGTAATGGCAAACCCATAGCTTCCCTTGACAGTATATTCTAGTGCCTCATTGTTATTCTCAATGGACTAGTTTTCCTAAAAATCTATCCTGGATCTTTCTGGTTGGCATTTGAGCCCATTACTACTTGTTCTGCCCATCACTGCCCATCAGTGGTATGGAGAACAGAACAGACTATTTTCTTCCCTTTTTCCTATTTTGTGGCTCAAGTTTTCCAGCTCTGATAGCTCTTGTTGCCCTCTTTTTCAGTGCCCCCTGTTTGTTCACATCTGCCATGAATATGCAACACCATTGTCCAGTATTATGCTTCTGATCCATTAGAAATGGCTCCCACTTTTTTTTTTTTCCCCTAACAAAACTGTTCATAACTAGCTTTTCCTTATCTTATATTTGTGATCAAGTAATCACTGTTTCTCCGCCTTGTTAAAACCTATTTGAATCTTTCTCCAGTCCTCCAACATACTTGCAATCCCTCTTACTGTCAGGAATATTTCCTTCTATCTGTCATCTAGGTTGTTAAGAGGAATGCTGACCCTGGACAGATCCTTTGAAGCACCACTCAATATGTCTTTATATTTGACAGTGAAACATTGGTCCTCCGTGGGTACAGTTATCTAATTGTTTTCAAATTTAATTGTGACTTACTGAAGTCAAGATGTATGACAATTACTCCTGTTCTACTGAAAAGGCCTATTAGCCACACACAGGAGGAAACGGGATTGTGCTATCCATTTGTCCTTAACAAATCTGTATGGATTACTACTTATGTCTGTGTTATCATATAGCTGCAAATAATTATTTGCTTTATCCAGAAATGTTCTTGAATCTGAAGTTCAGCTTGAGTTGTCTGGTTTCTCAGCCCCTCTTTCCTCCTGTTCTAAGCATGGGCAATACGCGTGCCCTTTCACCTGTTTTCTATGAGATGTCACAGAGCTGCTGTTGGTTCTCATGTCAGTTCAACTATTTTTTTTATATAAGTTAGCTGATACTTGTCAAGCCAGCTAGACTTGAAAAATGTAATTAATAATCTCTGTTCTCAGTTGAGCTCTGACTGTTGTTGTTATTAATTCTGCTTGACACCAACAGATCTCCTTCATGAAGGCTATCTTTAAACAATCTGGCTTTCTCTTCATCATCTCTGCATTCTCTCTGAATAGCTAGTTGGCTAATGTAGCCTTTCTTGTCATAAGGCCTGATGTCTGCTTTATTTGTTTACAGCTTACTACATAGATACTTTATGTTGTGTTTAATAGCTCGCATAGTTCCCTTCTTGTGGCTGCCTGAATTTGGAATTGTATGGAAATCTCTGGAGAGGGAGGTTGCTCCCTTCCTGAGATCATGCTCAGGAGGGACGTGTTTCTGAAAAGTAGACTGTGGCAGCTAGGTTTTGAAGCAGAACAAATGAAGAGAGCAAGAGACTTACCAGACAGGCAGGTAACAGGCACACGGGGGTCAGGAGGAGGCTGGAGTATTTATACACCTAGAAGGGGCATAGTGGCTGCTCCATTGAAGCAAGACCGAAGAGGAGAAACTTAGTCTGTAAGGACTTGGTAGGGAGAAAGGAGCATAATTTTCAAAACTTTTAATATTTGTTTTTTATTTGACCAGTCTTGAGAGTTTCCTACTTAAAAATGATGTTCTACTTCATGTTTAGATATTGCAAGCACTTTGGTGTTTTGGAGCACTCCCTTTAAGGGCAGGCTGTGGGCAGATCCACCTCAGAAGTGTGCCTGACCTGGTCTCTGCTCAGCTGTGATCATAGGGGTTCCTTTGTTTCTTATAGTCATGTTTTGTGTCGTGACCTTTTTGCTTGTGCTCCAGCTGCTTGTGCTATTCTATTATGCTCCTCTTTAGTGGTATGACCTAGTTGGTAAGATTTTTTTCTGTGTTTGAGGTCAATGAGGAACTCATGATTTAGCAGGGCTAGTCTCATACAACACTTCTGTCCTTTTACATGGAAATGGACAGAATTTGTGTCCTCAGTTATTAGTTCTCTCCCATGCTGCCAACATTATCCTTACTATTTTCTTTTGTGCATTGAGAACAGCAGTAATGCCTGATTCCAAGGATGAAAGGTCAGATAAGTCCATACGGTTCAGTCCCAGCTTTCTCCAGGACAGAGTACTTGCTCTTAAACTCATGGCTTCTGACTGTAACATTGTCTGCCTGCAGATGCTGTTAGCAACCAGCTTCTTCTCTGTGCAGTTGCCGGGTTATTCTTTACTACTGGCTCCTGTTCTGTATAGCTGTCCAAGTGGTTTATAGTGGCCCTGGTATCCTTTCACATCCTTCTGATCACAGGTGTATCTCTGGCCTTATCCGTTAGCTCGCTTTCCTTCCTGAAAGTATATACTGGCAGGTCTCGTTGCATCAGACACCTCCTTCCCAGCCTTCACTGGAACACAAATGTTGATGTCTCTTTTTTCAAGTACAGCACAGGACTATAGCAAAGGTATTCAGATTCCTAACTTGGCGTGGTTCACAGTTACAGGTAGATGGCTATTGGTGGTACTACTCTTTGTCCTCATTGGTCTTCTGTGAATTATAACATTTATTGACTGTTCTTTATATCCCTTTAGGAATGTCTTCTATTTATTGCTCAAACATATCAGGCTATGGAAAGTGTTACTAAGTTACTGTTAGTTGCAAACTAATGAATTTCCCATCTTCTCCACCTGCAAACATGCAGCCCTGTTGTACTGAACCCTACCTGTTTGTATTTTCAAGAAGGAAGAAACTAGAATAGAAGGTAAGATCTGACTATATCAATGAAGAAGGACATAGAAGATTTCTATTTTAAATTATACATAATTAGACTATACGTTCTGAATGTTCATGTGTATTCTTGGAAGAGAACTGCCAGGCATAGAAGAATGTATTTAGACCTGGGTTCCAGGACCTAGAACTTGCTTATGTGGTAAGGAACTCTACCTCAATTATTACAAGACACTCAAGCGACACTTTAAAAGCTTTTACTGTGCAAGCTCTTTTCTTGTTGAAAATAAATTTGACTTCATTGTTGTGATGAAGTGCAAGATTATTTGGTAGATTACCAAGGATTTAGAGAGTACTGAAGGTAATCTGAGGCAAACTTGGAAAACTAAGATAAAATATTCTGCTGCTGTGATGTATTGTAAAATATATATTTTAGTAGCATAACCCATTGCAGGAAGATATTGAAGCAGGGTTTCAGTGCTTCAAAAAGTGTGTTAGAAGAATAATGGGAACATGCATTGGATAAATTCCTTATGTCAGGACACAGACAACTAAAGCATTTATGTACAATGTATAGATTTGTTTTGTCCTTCTCTGAATGTCTAATGCTAGCTTATGTCCAAGACAGAATATTTAATTAGATGAACTTTAATTGTGATCTGGAATGATAATCTGTATATTTTGTTTGATATTTCCACAAATGTGTAGAGGAATTGGAAATTACAGAAATTTTGTCCCAATCTAAAACTTTACATAAATTTGGTTTTCTGACTATTTTTTTCCTTTCATAAAAGATAGCATTTCATATGAAATCCAAAGGAAGAAATTAGCAGGACTGAACAGAAGTTGGCAAAGCTGAACATTTTCATGGTAAATTTTTATGTGGCTATGAAAATGATGGATTTCATGGATTATTTTCTTTAGTGTAGGAACAGTTCTAATTGTACTTTGCCGTAAATGTTAAACTAGGATTTTGAATTTAGCCCGTGGCAGTATAACAAGAACTTATGCCAACTTGCAGCGCTGTGCAGCTGCTGAAAAGCCCCGCTCTACAAGAACCTTGAAATGTATGAATGCAGCGCTGTCGATCTTTGAAAATCATTGGAGCAGATTCTACTCTAATGGATGCCAGTATAAACCTGGAATTGCTTCCGTGATGACTGTTGAAGACTTTTAATCAATGCAAATGAAATAGTGGTTTTGTTCATTGAAACAGGCATGGATTTATGGGGAAGGGAAGGACTAAGAAGGCTAAACTGTCCAATTAGCATCAGACAGCCTGGCACACTGCTTTTAAATTGGGGCTGTATCTGTCCCTGAGTGACAGTAACCAGTGTAGCAAGACTGTTGTAAAGCAGAGGATATAACTACACCAAAATAAGAGGGTCTTCACTTCTGTTGGTAGATGCAGACATCTGTGCAACACCTGCACTGCCTTTGTTGTTTTCCAAAAGCACCTAAGTGAATTAAGGAAAAAGCTTAACTAAAATAACTTTTTTCCTTGGAGTTTCATCCTATACGTTGCTTGGGAACATTTTCAGAGTCCATTCTAAGTCACTATAATTCAGTTTTCCATTAAATTGTTTAGATAAAACATTTCAGTGGTAATATAGTTGATAAACATAATGTGCCAAATATACCTCTGCTGTAATTATGCTGAGGAAAACGGAGATTATGTAAAACCAAGGACTGATAATCGAAGGAGATTCTGTGGCAGTGTTTGGGGTTGCCTCTACTTGTATCATTGGTGAACGTAACCCTGAAAACTATTTTCAGGACACACGGGGAAGGAGGATATGCACGTTGTAGGTATGAATAGTTCGGCCTTATAACATACTCCCTGTTAACACATCAGGAATTAAATCCACAAGAGCCATGGTTCTTCCTTCTCCCTCTGAATAATGAAGAGGCTATATGTTGTCTTAGGCAGGGCTTACATTCCTCTGCTACCTTCAGAGCTGTGTAAACAGGAGGGATGGAGAACCGTACTGCAGTGAGGAGTTACAGGTTCCACTCCGGCCAGTAACTAATGGGACTTCTGTCATTGAATTTGGTCTATCTAACAGCCAGACTTCTAGACCGAAGTAGCCATTTCTACATTCTGTAGTCACTGGAAGTAAGGAACAGCTGGAAAGAGCAAGTCATCCCATCTATCTTAGGATGTTAATGAATTGCCCTGTGAAAGTACTTGTTTCTCTCCAGCGATACTAGAGGAAACTTAGGCAATGATCTCAGCTTATTAAAAAAGAATGAAAAGGTTCTTACTCTAATAGGAAGCTGTTAGTAATCAAGAAATGACTCCCACTGCCTATATGCAGGAGTGCACCAATCACAGTATTCCTATGCTTACTTCTCAAAAGGAGGTGTGACTCTACATCTAAAGCAGCACTTTGATAAGGCTGAGGTATTATTGTAACTAAATTACTTCCCTGCTTGAAGACCTCCATCTTTGGTACCTCTTGTGATATGTTGCCCAGAAGGGAGCTCGAGGTCATTTGCCTAACCTTTGTTTGTGGGTTGTAGAAGTCAGCAATCCCAGTCTTCATTTTTCTTATCTTTTTTCTTTCCATCCTATGGCAGTAAATCAGCTCCCACTGAGTTCCCATTTTGGAACTGCCCTCTAATCTGATGGCAGACTCCCAAAGGACACAATTCCAGTAGTCAGGTGCACCTTTGAGGTATCACATAGCGGTGTTTGAGGGATGCCCTCCAAAGGCACTGCCAGCCAAGTATGTTTTGCTTTCTTGGGAAAGAATGTTTTCATTCTGTTTTTAATTTCATTTTGGATTTAAACATTTCTTTAAAATGTGTAAAGGTGCAGAGCAGAGCTGTAGGTCTTTCTGTTTAGTTTCTGTTTTCAAGCAAGGTAGTTATCTTGGAGACCAATGACAGGCATTTGGAAAAAGCAAAAGCAATGCTTCAAGTGTGTCCATTGGATAAGGCAGATGGCAATAGCAGAGAACTTAGGTTTTCCACTTAGTATTCCTTCAGCCTGTTTTATTTTAGTCTTCGAAGACAACACTGTATTTTCAGATACTCAACTAAATCTGGGCAGACAAATACATTTCCTACAAATCTGAGAAAACACACATTCTGGAATCAGTTCTTTGTTGTCTCCAGGTGAAAGGGAAATGTTGTTTCTTGCTATGCAGTCTTATGGTACGCAGGTACTAGTGAGTATCTTGGCATTCTGTGATTTAGTGCAATTTCCACAGATTTGATTCAAGGAGATTCTGTCACTTGAACTTCAGTCAGTTCCAAACCCAGACTTTAGGTTTTTTGATAGTAGGAGAATTCCTGACTTTCAACCTGTTTTTGAGAACTGCTGATTCTCAGACATTCTCACAGACTTTTCTGAGGGTCCAGGCCATGAGTACTCTACATTTCTCAGGATTAAATTTTGCAAAGATTTCTACTGTGACGATTTTTTTTTTCTTTGATATTAAGGCTACCCTATTCTGCCTCTGCTGCAGCACATTATAAATTGCTTTCATGTAACCTGTGTTTCCCACTGAGTGGCAGATACCTTGGATTCAAGAACAACCCTATAGAGATGAAGCTTTCCTAAGAATTTTGATTCAGATTAAAGCTTACAATGTTAATATTTTTAGTAAGGCTTTTCAACTTACGTTACAGAAGGTATGCTTTGCTGACTAGATGAGGCATGTTATCTCTCTGCAGGAATCCTTCCTATGTCATAGCCAAAAAATGGCAGTTTAAAATCTTTTATTTGGATTTCATTACATTAGGCAGAACCTTTCAGTGCAAAACCCCAGATGTTTTAATGCATAAAAAAAAAAATACTCTGCTGCATACACCTAGCCAAATTAATTATTCAGTAGAATGTTTGTGGTGGAGCAGCAGTTAATAGAAGAGTGGCAGATGCCATACACAGAAGTGTCCATTTCACTGTGCTGCTCTATGGTCTGTTGTGACAGCTAAATGAAGCAGCTCAACAGCTGTCAGCATGTTAATGTTTTGGATTAAATAAACACACTTGGAAGAACTTTCCTCTGATTTTTAAGACGTAATGACTTTGGAGGCGGCCATATATCTTTGCAGATGAAGTTTGAAGTATTTTGGAAGTGACACCCAGACAAAATGAGGAGTTAACATTGAGCTGTAAGGTAGACCGGTATGTTTTTGTTTCTTAGCTCTGAGCCTCAGTGGAGATTAGAAATTCCTACTTAATCTAAATACCTGACTTAAAGAAAGGTTGCAGTGAGGTAGATACTCTTCTTCCTTAGCTTTATAGTCTTTAATAAGCATAAGAGAAGAGAAGCTTTTAATTTGTGAAAAGTGAGGCAAATTGCGTGGTTTAACCCTGTCCAGCGACTAAGCACCACGCAGCCGCTCGCTCAGTGCCCCCACAGTGGGATGTGGGAGAGGATTGCGGGAGTAAAAGTGAGAAAACTTGTGAGATAAAGGCAGCTTAATAGGTAAAGCTGCGCATGCAAGCAAAGCAAAACAAGGAATTCATTCACTGCTTCCCACCGACAGGCAGGTGTTCAGCCATCCCCAGGAAAGCAGGGCTGCATCACACCTAACCGTTACTTGGGAAGACAAATGCCATAATGCCAAATGTCTCCCTCTTGCTGCTTCTTCCCCCAGCTTACATACATTAAGCATGACATCATATGGTATGGAATATCCTTTTGTCTAGTTCAGGTCAGCTGTCCTGGCTGCATCCTCTCCCAGTTTCCCGTGCCCCTCCAGCCCTCTCGCTGGCAGGGCCTGAGACACTGAAGAGTCCCTGACTTAGTATAAACATCACCCAGCAATAACCAAACCTGTCCGTGTGCTGTCAACATTGTTCTCACACCAAACCCAAACCACAGCACTGCACCAGCTACTAAGAGGAAAATTAACTCTGTCCCAGCTGAAACCAGGACCAAGTCCAAAAAGCTGGATACATATAAACATAAACCCAGTATGACTTCTGTCCATTTCTGTTAAATTCTACCCAGAAAACTCAGGGCTGAATGCGTGATCATTTAAAAATATTTCTGGTTTGGTTTTTTTTGTTGGTCAATGATCGCTTTGTAATATAGTCAGCTGATTCTCCAAGAAACCTTCTGTCTTGCCTGGGGGCTTTCTTGATTGCCTTCCTGACCTCAACTATTTTGGAGTTGCAGTGCCTGATATGGGTGTAATATATGGACAGGTTCTGCTGTGTATAGCTGGCCAGTTCTTGATCATTTCCAGGTAGCTTATCTATTTCATAGCGTCTGAGAGGACATCCTTTATTGTTATGAAAAATACAGCTGGTGGGATTCTTTTTAGTGTGACACTTTTCATGCTTGGCTGTCAGATTGAATAGGGGTGTATCTTTTAGCACCAAGGCTGCTGGAGAATGATGAGATAAATTACTGTCATACTTTTCTCCTCTCTTGAGTTCCTGCTGCTTTTTTCTCTTAGTGTCTGCTTTTGACTGTGGCTGGCTGGCTTGTGTCACAAAATAAGAAACACACAGGACACCCAAGGTCTAGACCATTCCTGGGCTTGCAGGAATGAGTGAAGCTGTATCATCATCAGAGCATCTTAGAAGTAGGAAAGAAGCGTTTGTGACGGCATCTGAGGAACTGCAAGGGAGCTACATCTTTAACTGTATCTGTGGATGGAGCCAACAAGCACTTATTTTCCTGACACCCAACCCTTCCCAGTATCTGATTTTTAAAGAGTGCAAGCATGAGCAATTATTGCATTACTTACCCTGCTGCTCTGTCCTCATTTGTTCACAAAGAGAGTGGAAGTTTAGTGACCTGCTTTGAGAAATGCATAGAGACCATGGAAGACTGGAGAAGAGTTTGCCTGGGAACTCTACCAAAAACGTAATTTTTGTAACTTTTTCTACATTAACCCTGGGATCTTTACAATATACTTTCCTTATGAAAGGTAACACCAGCAGCAGATAGATGAGCTCACTCTTTTAATCTGGTGTTTTGTTTTGGTTTTTATTAAATGCAAATGCATGGATGACAAGCAATGATATAAATACAAACATTGGTATGAAATATGCAGAAGTAAAAGGTAATGCCATAATGCTGGAAAATGAGGATTGCTGCAACTTAAGTATAGAAGCCTGCAGACTTTTGTTGCTTGGGTTTTTCATTTGGTCACTCTTTGAGTAATCGTGGGGTCGAAACTGTGTGGCAGTCACCCCATGTTCAGTCTGGAGGCATCAGAAGGGAGCTTTTAGTAGCCGTTACTTCCAGAGCCCCATGGGAACAAGTTTGGCAGACCTGTTTTTTGAAGTCTGCTGAGGCCATTGGATGGTATTAGTATGCCAGTGAAGATAAAACGCCTTTGCATTTCTCTGTGTTCACTTCTTTCCTTTCCTGAATTATTGCAGTACTCTCATCAATCAGCAGGCAGGCCATGGTGCCTTGCTCAGTGAGCTTTCGGCATGAGCTTTCCAGCTCTTCTCTCCTGTTTCTCAGACCAGAGGTGCCCCTTCTAGTTCTCACACATCTTTGGTCTGGCAGTGTGGCTGTTCTCAAATAATAAAAAACACTTTTGAATAGTATGGAGAAGATGGAAAAGAAGCTGATAGAAACCCAAGGTGGACGCCCTGACTGCAGGTAAGTCAAATGTGTAGCTTTTCAGAACAGTGCAACATCAACAGGGCTAGAAAACTGTCCATATAGGTTCATTGTAGGATATTCTCAGTTCTCTGGTGGGCTGCTCATTTCAGAAGAGCGTGAGGCAGCCTGGTCAGCCCTAGTCATCTACAAGCATTTGAAATATCAGCTGGAGTTACATGGTGAAGGTACAGTAGCATGAAGTTTAGTAACCTAGCACACATGGGTATCATTATACTTCCTAAAAGGAATTTAAGAGTATGTGTTGTCTTCATTTGTTTATTAAGCATGGAGTCAGATCAACATAGGGCACTTTAAATAGCTAGATAACAGGGTGGTTTGTTTTGTTGTTGTTGGGGGTTTTTTGGGGCGGGAGATGGGAGGAGAGAGTGGATTTTGGTGGCGTTTAGTTTGTGGGTTTTATTGCACTTTCTTAGCAAGTCTGGACATTCACAGCTGTAAGTGAACTTGGTAAAATGTGTTGAGGACTAGAACATCTGAAAATCAGAGCCTTAATCTGTTGTCATGACTGTCAGGACTTCTGAACTGATTTTGATGCCACAATAGAATTAACAAGTACATAGCCATTAGTTACTTTCGGGCTTGGAAGCATCTCCGATCACAATTTTTCACTAGCTTCTCTTTCGTGCTCACCTTTAGATTCTTGTTTAAGCAAGACCTTGGAATATAGATATTTTATTTTCTGGTTTTGAAACTTCCAAAAATTCGTTGCTTACAGCTGCTTTTTTCAATTCAATAAGCAGATTTCCCCTGGAAAACACTTTGATGCCCTTACTTTTCACCCGTATGACAAATGAATGAGCTTTAATTACTGTTTTTGTAGGGCTTGGGTCTCTTTCAGGTTTTGATTTCTAATTTGAAATTGGGTAAATAAAATAAATGTGATGTCTGTGTCAATAGAAGGCAAAGGAAGATTAAAAAGTAAGGCACTACTGTGGCTTTACAACAGTAGAGTAAAAAGTGGAATAATGAACTGTAAATGTATCTAATTTCATAAATAATGCATTTGTGTAATTGTCTAGTAGGGGTGTGCTAATGAATCAATTATTTTTAATTGTAGGTTCCTTGATTGTTTCAGAAATATAATTGATTGTAATCAAGAATCAATTAAATGTTGGTAGTAATTGTATTTATCAAATTTAATATGCTATTATAGTTTAGAAACCTTTTCAGAAAGGGGAGTGGTGAAGGACTATGCTAGTTTTACATGTTGATACTACTGGGCTGATGGGGTGGCACTTACTGTAACAGGGCACGATAAAAAAGAAACGTTTATTATTTTCTTCTTATCTTTGTTTCTGATCTCATCTGATCCGTGAGGACAGGCAAGTGTTTAGCCTTGCTTAGTATTCATGACTCTTAGCTTGCTGTATGAAGCAACCTTTGATAGAAACCAAGTGCCCCTGTGTGAGCCTCTTTCAAAGGTGTGAAACTTGCAGTCCTGACCACATCATAAAAATAGTGCGCAGCACAGCAGGGTGGTGCTGTGTGAGGAATTCGTGCCAGCCTGCCTTCCCCAAGTGCCCTGGCAAGCAATCAGCCCTAGGTACGCTTTCTCTTCTCAAGTATTTTTGGACTGTGGTGTGTCATGTGGAACTGTTAGGTTTTACCTCAAACTAGTCATTGTTCTTCTTGTGAATAAAACTAATAATTTTACTTCAAAGGAACTTCATGATGGGCATGGAGGAGCTGTTCAGTCTGCCTTCCCATGACTCTGCTGGCTATGCAAATATGAAGGACAAACAAGTAAATGAAGTTGATAAGATTCTAAATGGATAGTGAGCTGACCAGGTAAATGAAGAGTGCTCTGTTTTAACACAGACCTCTTTTTGGTATCATATACAGATGTTTTGTTAATGATGAACCTTTTTTAGCCTTTGTAGAAAGGGCCAGTTTTGAGGCTCATCACAGCGTGGATGGGAGAGTGGATTGCATATTAATTGCGTAAAGTACAGACCATATGTACAGTTCATGTTTCCATGGGTTTATGGGCCCCGATCAATGTACTTAACCAGCTTCTGTGCCCAGGGGAAACTGAAATCTGCACGAAAGAGTAGGTAAAGCACAGAGCTCCCACTAAGGGAAGCTGTTTAAGGACCTGTGATCTACTACTACGGTTCAATAAGAAACTTTTTTTTTTTTTTTTGGCAAGTGTGCAAAATATGTAGATAGTAAATAAAGAGAGTGCCATCTACTGACGTGTCCGGGGAGAATATATGTGGCATTGTCCGGAAATGTGCAGAGTCAATAAAGTTGTTGTTATGTTCCAGATGGCTTCCTGCCGGTGGATGCAAGCCTGAGTCTGGGCTGGGCTTGTCTTTTCCCTGCAGCACCGCAAAGGGATCAGTCAAGCTGTCTGATGTAATCTGGTTACAAGGACAAGTTTTTAGAAATACCCAAAAGCCCAAGATTGATGTGCAAAATCTCAGTGAGAGGGAGGTTTGTTGGTTGGCTTGTTGTGGTATTTTTAGTTATTTTTAAATCAGGTTGGGAAGCATCTAAACTGGTTGTTTTCTGAAGCTTTTTGGCCTGGTGTCACTGGAAACCTGGTACAACCTGTGTCTCGTCCTTAGGTCTTCTGCTGGATAGGCTGTGGAGGAGCTGCGGAAAAAGTGGGAAGCTGAGTAATTTCCCCCTTGGTGGTGGTTGTTTGTTTTTGGTTTTGTTTTTTTTTTTCTCAGGAAATTGTGTGTTGAATTTTCATTTTACTACAGAAAAGGGCTCTTATCAGAAAATATCTATCACTATAAATTGTTCCTTACTTTGACAAAGAGAAATTATCAGAGTTATTTGCTTTCCTGGATGTGGGGGCTAATTATTTAAGCATTGAGTTTCTGAACTTGAGGATGAAAGGAATATTTGACCTTTTATTTTTACTTTTTTTGTCTTCCTAGCACTGTTTTCTGAACATAAAGTGTGTATGTGTAAAAGAGCACGGTAAAGAAAAAGGAAATTTTAGATTTCCCCTCCCTCTGAGAACATCAGCTTACTGCTCAGGAAAGATTAAAAAGACAAATCAAATGTTAGGAGATACTAGGCTACGAATGAAGAGCAAAACAAAGAACCTTATTATTCCGCTGTATAAGTCTGTGGCGCATCGTATCGAGAATGCTGCACACAGCTTTGTTCTCCCTGCTTCAAAAGGAATGTTACACAAACTAGAGAAGGGTTGCAAAGTTGATCAGGAGTTAAGGAGCTGCCACTGTGCTCATGAGGGTCCTACAAACAACGCAGAAGGGGGGAAACGGTTATTCTCCACTACTCGCACTAGAAGAATTGAGAGGCAACCAAATTTAAAAAGACGTTACTGTGCGCAGATGAAATTGTGGAACTTGGTGCCATGGTATGATCTGAGAGCCAAACTAATGGGATTCATGAAGAATTCATGAAGAGTACTTCGGCTGTTAAAAGTTGCCACAGTTGCACCCTTTGACTTGGAAAGCCCTTTCCCTTCTAACTTAAGGCAACCAACACTGCATGTCCAGGATCACTTTATTCTCATCCCATTTCTTCTATTTTCCTCTAATTACAGCCTACCGGACCTAGCAGGAAATAGGTTATTAAACCAGGTGGGCTTTTAGCCTAACCCAAAGCAGCAGGAGCCAGAAGATGGGACCTTGCCTCTCACCCCGTGTTTGCTGTCATGGCCAATTTTCTGTCTGCTCTGTTTGTGGCCCAAAGAGCTGAATAATTTTTGCACAGGTGCCACTGGGTATCGTTTGGGATGACTGGTAGGCCCTGCTTAGGGTGTCCTTCAGGAAGGGAGGGAGGTATGCCCAGAACAGGATTCCTGACTCTGCTTTGTAACACAGGAACCTGAAATAACGAGGGACTGTGGTGCCAGTCCTTCAGATTTCCAAGCCATTTATTGGCTCTCTCCCTTAAATTACAAACCAAAGGCGATGTTCTTCAGTTCATCTGTAAATATCTCTTGAGGCTACTTGTCAAGAGAATTTCTTCCGGCTTTCCAAACTCAAGTGAACTATTGTGATTATAAGATAATGTAACATAAAAGTGCCACTAATCATGTGAACATGTTTATATGTAAATAAGCTACATCATTTCCATTAGATGTTTGAAGTGGAAAATGATGTACAAAAATTGCAAACGTCTGCAGTTTAAACTCCTCTAGGTGTCCTCAGTTTCCACCCAGGTACCTGCCTACCTTTCAGAGATGTTATGCCAGCTCCCACATTTCCATAAAAGCTTTGGTTGTCAAAGCAATTTTCCTTGTTTATCATTTTAACCATGTAATTTGCCTCACATTGAATGTCACCATTCATTGTGGGCCATTGGCCCACGTCAACAAATAACCTTCAAAGGATTAAGTAACACTTTCCTTCTGTCTCCTTTGTTGCTTGCTTTCCTTCAGTAATTTACCATTGAGGTGATGCCAGAGGACCCTGACGGAGGAACAATATGTATGTGCCATCTTCAAGTATACAAAGGGAGGGGAAGAAAATAAAAAATAAAAAAAAAAGACAAAACCAGAGAAAGGTCTTTGTTCCAGTTGGTTGGCAAACTAGCTGTCATACCAGCTTTCTTAATCGATTGCTGGCTACATTCTGTAATCTCTTTGCTTTCTGTAATATAAAAATGCTTGTCACTAACCTTGTTAGTAGGGTTCCTCTGGTGGTCTGAACATCCACATTTAATTTCTGGGATCGTTCTTTTGAAATTTTGTCCTGCTTGCATGCAAGCTAGTGTCAGAATGTCTGTTGAGGATGGTTTCACTGAGGGAGGCTGTCTGGAAGGGTATTAATATCCTGATGCAGCTGAGTCTTGTGAGCTTGCACCTGGATATGGGAATGTTGCACCGGTATCTTTTCGGCTTTTTTGTTTGTTAAGTGACAGTGCATGTCTAGTGTGAAGAAATGTTCTTAAGCAAAGTTAATTCCGTGTGATTGAAATCATTTGCTTCAGAATGGCAGTTGGATTAGAAATCTCAGTCCTTGCAGTGCTACGGTGCTACACCAGTACCCCAGGAGGTCACACTTTGGCAAACACAGAGCTCATGCATTTCTTTCAGTGATAATACTGTCAACTCCAATTTACAGCAGACTGGTTTAATGCAGAGCTTACCAATAATTTGTAGTGATCAGAAGATCAATGAGATTTAGTGTTCACATTCTGAATGAACAAGTAAGGGTTAGGTGGCCTCCTGGGGGCTCCTTTCTTGTCTTTGGGGGTGACAGCTTGGAGTCCTCAAAGTTGAAGCTGTAATTCATTGATGTAATTTTAATTTTAGGATGTAAAAACCCAAACACTTGTTTTTAAAGCCAGCAACTCATGAAAGTTAAATCAGGGCGCTATGTCAGTGATGGAATTTTATCCCCTTGTTTTTTAGCCATACAAATGTAAGTAAAGCCTGGCTAATGGGCTCTGACACAGCAGTGCAGTTGTGTAGCAATCTTTCTTAAGGGCTTTCTTTCCCCCATGGGGTGACCTCTTTCCTGGCTCATTGAGATAAATTCTCCAAGATTCTTGACCTGATCTGATAGAGGTGGAAACTGAACAGCAGTTTTAAAATCAGTAGTCTCCATGTGAGCAGTGAGTCTAGCACATATTGTGCCTTTAAAAATGAAATAAATAAATGCCCTCCCTGTACCCAAACCCAGCCATTGCTTTAGCATCTTTTGGCATAGAGGCATTTCACACAACCCATTAAATTAAAGGGAGATTTTTTTCCCCTCCCCATATCGTAATTCTTATGTATACAACATTGAACTTGTCCAAAAAAAACTTACTCAAAGAAGCAAGACATTAAGAATAAATTGCTGAGAGCTCCAGTGAGAAATGTGTCATGAAATGATGGAGGAAAAAGAGCCAGCAGCTTTATCAGAATGAGCCACAAGGATAAGACAGGGGAAAACATATTTTAGCTCTCTTAAGATCTAGAGTATTTTTGTTTCTTTGTTTTTTGTTTTGGTTTTTTTAATAAACCTGAAATCCATTCTCTTATGTTGTCATCTATGGCAGCTCTCTCAGAAATAAACAGATCTGAGATTGCACACTTGATATCAAGCCACTTCTGATCTGGGGGTGGGGGCGTGGGGGAGGGGAGGGTACTAGAGAGAAAATAAGAGTTTATTTGACAAGAAATGCAAACTACCTGTAATATTTGTTGCTAGCTGTAGTCCTGTAGATCGGTCAGTTTATATAAAATTCCGCCACTAAGTTACAAGATCCATCTGGATTTTGGCATATTTGAAATATTTATTATGTTTATCTTTCATGCACATCAAATACATGTATAATAATGTACGTGTTTTTAAAAGAAACCATACATCAACTGCAGTTTGTGGCTTAAGAGTGATATAAAGGCATTCTTATCCTTGAACTTTTGTACTCAAGGGTAGTTAAGAAAGCCAAAACAACTTCACAGTTAAAAATAGCAAATTTCTAAGATTTAGGGGTTTGTCAAGAATTGACGGGTTATTTTTGCCCCACACAAATGACGCTAGGTACAGAATAGTTACAGTAAATCTGGTAGGGTATTGCTCAGAATCCCGTATCTCTTAAACACTAATGAATACAGGCTCTGGATCTGTGGATTTTATTAATATTCCTGAACTGAGTCATAATAGGTATGAGTTATTTGAGGTGGCATTGCAATTTTTCCCTAGCTACTTAATACCTGCTCTGGAAAAACCGTTCAGATTCTGCTCTCACTGCTGGAGGAAGCTGGCATGTTAATCCACTTTGCTTACTTTGCTGTTCTTTAAATTTATTATGTTGGGAAGGATTTTTCAGCACCATGGTCTCAAACTGCTAAAAGCGCATCTCTGTGGGAGCTTTTATCATTGTTTCATCTGTATTGGAAGTGGTAGTATAAAGGCGGCTTCTGCTTCCATGTTGTATGTTAAGATTCAGAGAGCAAATGGCCTGAGCAGGTGTCGTGGTTTAACCCCAGCTGCAGCTCAGCCCCACGCTGCCACTCACTCGCTCCCCCGCAGTGGGATTGGGGGAGAGAATTGCAGCAGTAAAAGGGAGAAAACTCTTGGGTTGAGATAAAGGCAGTTTAATAGGTAAAGCAAAAGCCACACACACAAGCAAAGCAAAGCAAGGAATTAATTCTCCACTTCCCACCGGCAGGCAGGTGTTCAGCCATCCCCAGGGAAGCAGGGCTGCATCATGCAGAATGGTGACTTGGGAAGACAAACACCATCACTGCAAATGTGCTCCCCCCCCCCCGCTTCTTCCCCCAGCTTTATATGCTGAGTGTGATGTCATATGGTGTGGGATATCCCTTGGGTCAGTTGGGGTCAGCTGTCCCAGCTGTGTCACCCAATTTGTTGTGGCTACCTCAGCCCGCTGGCAGTGGGGTGATGTAAGAAGCAGCAAAGTCCTTGGCTCTGTGCAAGCCTGCTCAGCAGTAACTTACGCATCCCTGTGTTACCCACACTGTTTTCAGCGCAAATCCAAAACACAGCCCCATACCAGCTACTATGAAGAAAATTAACTTCATCCCAGCCAAAACCAGCACAGCAGACCAGGATTGTTTCAGGTAATGTGGCCAGGTTACATAGCTTGCCTATTGAGGGCTCTCTGTGTTCAGTATTTCTGAGTCTTTCCCTGTCCCTGCCATTTGTTGTGCTGACTGTTTTCAAGTGCGTAACTGCTCCCAGTAGCCTGTAATTGCAAGGTCAGTCTAAGGTGAAGCTGTGCCTTGTTTAGGGAAAGACATGAACAGTCTGTTTAGGCCATATGTTGTTGCCTTGTCCTTTTCTTGAAACCTTTGGGTAGCTCAGCATGTTATGTGCAATGATTAGGAGCACCAAAATCTCTCAAAGTATACGATTGGGGCCAGCTTAGCTTCGGGATAATTGGCGGCTTTGTGGACTCTGTGTTTTGGTCTTAGATGGGCATAGTAAGAAAGCTATTCTGATCTGATATTTCATTTTGAGGGTCAACTACTTCATATTCCCTGATTTTTCTTGCTATCTTCTGCACTTTATTGCAGAGAATAAACCCCAGCAGGTATTTATTTTTCCCATTTGTTTGCAAAAGCAGCATTTTTCCCATATCCATGGACATGACTGCTCTGTGTCAGCCGGCAGCTAGTGTCTGTAGGAAATGCTTTTTTTGATTTTTATTTTTTTTTTTTAAGTATTTGAGACTTTCTTTGCCATGAAAGCAGAAATGAGGAAAGGGTGAAACTATGTAAGGATGCTGCTTTGACAAGCCTTGCTTATGGCCTTCTATTGATGTTCGGTCTAGATGTTTGCTCTAGCTATTAATTTGGTTAGAAACACTTAAGGACAGAGATCTATTATTTCCTTACTGAAAAAAAGCACGGGCTAAAGCTTTGTTTTAAAACAGATTATGGTTGCTAAGTAACAGTCTTCCCTAAGTTGAGTGTCTTCCTCAACAACTAATCCCAAAGTCTTAAAAAGGGAGAATTTAAAGACATGATAAATCTTACTCTGTCCATATGATTAACAGACATTTTGAGTTAAACCTTGGTTCCGCTGTTGTTGGTGAGGAAAGCTTCCACTGGCTCAATGACGCGACTATTTCCCTGCTGATTGTCATCCAGAATAGAGAAGTTGTAGTATAACATACCTATTAGGAAAATTCTGTTCTTTTTAATGAACTATTACTAGAACTTTCCATGTTTCCTCCATCTTCTCTCATCCAAAGTGGTTTTTTGTTTTGTTTTTGAGGCAGATGAAGAAATACTTAAATACAGGAATTAAATTGGATATTACTGTTAAATCAAAAGAATGTTTCAGGCTCAGCTAATGGTGGCTGCTTCCATCAGTGCATACGTTGTGTTCTCCAGTGAATTATGTTAGTTACAGGGGTGTAACACAGCTCTGCTTCCTCTTGCAATGCTCACAAAAGGGCCAGAAAGCAGATTTAGGTTTTAGGCTGAGGACTAGAAGCACATCCTTCTCCTTCACAGCTGGTGCTTAATACTGTAAGCCTTGGCACCTCTTGGCCAAGTCAATAAATCTCTTGCAGTGCAGAGAGACACAAGGTAACAACATCTGAGTTAGTACCAGGAATGGAAGTGGAATAGGCATGCCAGTGTGGCTCTGCACCTGAGCTACTGAGCTCTGCTGGAGGAGGTTTATTGGAACCAGTGAAGTGCTGCTACTAACACATTTGGACCAGGGTTACTTCACCTGTGTGATGCTGTGCTGAACAAAGTAAGTAAATGAGTGCTCTCAGGCACTTGCTTGGATGTTTAAGCACTATCCACCCACATTTGTAGACGTGCCTTCCAGTAGTTTTATTGGTGAACTTCTTGGTTGTGCCATATGGTTTCTATCTATTTCTTTCTCATTTTGAAGGTCTCTAAGCTGTTGACAGCTTGCAGAAGTTGGTAGATATTACTGTAGTTGAAACTAATTCTTTGTTTTTCCAGAAAAGTTTGGGGACGTGATTGGACCTTGCAAACTGACTTAGGAGTCAAATTTCTCGCTCAGATATGTAGGAAGCCAGTTTCTCATATCTTTCAACATGGTTAAATTTCTTCTTTGGTTTTCCAGTGTAATCGTAAAAACAGTACTGATGCTGGCATGCACAAGATGATTGTTTTGTGTCTTTGCAATTAACTAGACAATGCAGCGAAGTAATTTTAAGCATGCCATTTCCTAACCACTTGGTACTTCAGGCCTCTGGGCCTGGTGCACTGGGGGCTTTTTTGCCTTTGACACTGAGCTTTTGTGTTTGGCCTCTGTATATTGTCCATCCTGCCATCACTGTGATGTGCTTTTAGAGGTGCTCCACTCTTTTGTGCTTGTGCTCAAACTGCTTTGAGCCCCTACCTCGGGCTGGATCATTGAACGGGAAGTCTGTGCAGAACTGTGTTCTCAGTTGAAGAGCTCCTGGCTCTTCTGCAATTGCCAAAAATACAGGAATAGGTAACCTGTGTTCTAGTGGAAGGCTCCAAGTGGGAGAATACCCCTCTACCCCCTCAAAAAAACAAAAAGGCACAGTACTCAGAATATCACCAGACTCAGGGAAATGGGAAGCTGATGCAACTGCATTGTAAAACAGGGACTATTAAGTTATCTTCCTCTCCCTGCAGATTTAAGTCATTGAAGGTTGTTTTGACCTTGTCTGTCTAAATGTAATCTCCTTCAAGGCAGCTTGTTTTTTTAAAACGAGGCAAAAAACTGTAAAACCAGATCCTCTCTGTCTTCTGCTCAGTAAAAGTAGTAAATGAAGAAAATCCCACCTGGTTTGTGCAACCTGTGTTGTTCCTTCACAGAGGCTTGGGGTTTTTTGGTGTGTGCTAGTATCTATTCAAAGCATTTTCATGCATTGTGTCCATTTAGCTGAGTGATTCAGATTGCTTGTAGCAGTAACCAGCTCCCTCATTACTCACTGCTCCATGAATCTTTGTCAACTAAAGCCCTTACCTGCCAAAGATTTTCTATTCTCATTCATCAAAAATATCCTCAGATCATCAATTAAAAATATCGATGAGAATTAGCCCCAAAATTATCTTTGAGGAACCTCACTATGTAGTTGCCCAATTCATTAATATTTTCCAAGATGCTTTATTTTGAGACATGCCATTAAAGTAATTCTTAATACCTTTAGTAGATGTTGCTACTTCTGTATATTGTCATTTTTAAAACAGGAAGATTTCAAAATCAGGTTGTCACGTAATACTAAGTAATTATTTTTTTAAAAAATCCAAGTACTTTATCAACAGAAATGTTTTTAACATCCAAACTCATCTCCTGACAAAAAAGGTTAGCGATTCATTTGACAAGACCTAGCTACCATGGGACTTGTTGACTGAAATTGTTTCGTTTTTTTTTTTTATCTTCTACTTTGTTGATAGACTCTCTGTTTGACTGATCCATTTAGAAATCTTAGGAGCCGTATCAGGTTACTTAGACTTTAAATCCTTATTAACACCACCTTCCCCAGCCCCACCCCCCTTTTATTTTATTACTTTTTAAAGAACTCCTAACTGTGGAACCAAAATTACATTTTTGTAATCATGTAGAAATCATCTGTTTTTTCAAGAGATTTATGAATTAACAAAATTTGGGAAAGTCCTGTATCCTTTAAAAAATAATAAATTTTACGGTTGTAAGTTTTCCTTTCTCATTATTTGTATATTTGTGGCTTTCATCAGTCCTTTCAAAGCAATTTTAAAAATTATTATTTAACTATCATGTTCTTAGTCATGTTTGAAACATTGCCCCCTCTGAAGGAACTAGTGATGCATATGTAATTTGTCCCCAGTTTTCACTAATACTTCTGTGATATTTCTGTGCTCCCAAAATACAGTTATGGTGATAGTTGCTTAAAGTTTTTGGAAACTGTCCCGTTGTATTCTTTAGCGTTTGCTGTACTGCATGCTGCTTGAAGGAGGTAAATGCAACATAACAACTCTTTTTTCCATTCATCCATTAACTCAGTTTTTAACTCTTGTCAGTGAAACTCAGTATTGCATTACCTCTGTTGGGTGCTAAGTATGCTCACTCAACAAATTATTGCATACTATTTGAAAAATTTATAAATATAAAATGTTTACCGGACTGACATTCAATATAAGAACATTCTTCACCCTCCTTGCTCATAATGGACAGCTATTAAAGGAAAAATTTGCCTGTTTTCTAGTAATACTTGCTCTTTGGAAAGAGTGGGGTGGATGACCTCCAGGATCCCGTCTATGGTTTTGTGAGTCAGTTTTCGAATTCTACATTATCTGCTGGAAAGATGATGTAGACACAGTGATGTACCATGTCACTAGTAAACTTCCATATCAGTGTTTTTTCCATATTAGTATTATGATCCTATTCCACTGGGTTTCAGTTCAATTTCCTTTACTTTGGGGTGTTTTTCCCTACGTATGAATATCTTCAGTTCCTCTTGCCTATTACTTAGGCAGATGGTATACATTGATGGGCTTTTTTTGGTAAAGTATGTTCTTTGAAAGGTTCAGTGTGATTTGATTTATGTTATTTCTGTTGTTATGAGACCAGCTTACATAACAGACCATTTGTGTTGTAATTATTCTATTGAATGAAAAAACCTTCCTGGCTACCTGGTCATGTTCATTACTTTGGAGAATCGGATTTTTATAAAGGTGGGGCCAACTGAAGTGTACAATTCCCTCTATGATGATAGACTTTTCAGTGCTTCACAATGAAAACCTACCCCTCAGTCGTCTGCCAACATTTTAGCTCACTCACAGCTAGCCTTACAGATTTAGCACATTCCTTGTTCTTGAGGCAAAAGGGACATTTGTGACGTAACTTTCCAGATATTCCCATCCTTCAACAGCCTAAGGTCTTCCAGGATCAGTGGAATGCAGGTTGGTAAGGTGTCAAAGGTAACCAGAGGTTACTGCCAGAGGAATCGCTCTGTATCATCTTTACTCTTTCGCTTCTGGAAGGAAGAAAATAGTCCTGCTTGTAAAATGTCCTGATCATTCAGATGCTCTGTGCACACTTTTTCCACAGTCATAGAATAGAATCACAGAATCATTTAGGTTGGAAAAGACCTTTAAGATCGAGTCCAGCCACAAGCCTAACAATGCCAATTCGACCACTAAACCCTGTCCCTACAGGTGCCGCATCTACATGTATTTTTTTAAATATCTCCAGGGATGGTGACTCAACCACTTCCCTGGGCAGCCTGTTGCAATGCTTGACAACCCTTTTGGTGAGCAGGTTTTCATAACCTTGTGGTAAGTCTGTGTGTTTTGAGTTGGGTGATAGTTCAATTCTTTCCTCCAGCTCCTTTTTCCTTCTCTTCAGATGGCTCATTCAGCATATTGATGTACCTTAGGTGCATCTGTGAAGATACAGAATACACTTTCAGTCAGCTTGCAAATTGACATTGCAACTGGGTACATTAGTGAAATACATAACTTCAAGATGCCTGGTCACAGAATGAAAGAATGGTCGGGGTTGCAAGGCACCTCTGGAGATCATCTAGTCCAACTCCCTGCTAAAGCAGGGTCACCTAGAGCAGGTTGCATAGTTGTGTCCAGGCAGATTTTGAATGCCTCCAGAGAAGGAGACCCCACAGCCTCTTTGGGCAGCCTGTGCCAGGGCTCTGCCATCCTCAAAGGAAAGAGGTGCTTCCTCACGTTCAGATGGAACTCCCTGTGTTGCAGTTTGTGCCCATTGCCCCTTGTCCTGTCGCTGGGCACCACTGAAAAGAGCCCAGCCCCATCCTCTTGACACTCATCCTTAAGGTATCTGTAGGCATTGATAAGATCTCCTCTCAGTCTTCTCTTCAGGCTAAACAGGGTCAGCTTTCTCAGCCTTCCTTCACAAGGGAGATGCTCCAGTCCCCTCCATCATCTTTGTAGCCCTCTGCTGGGCCGTCTTCAGTAGTTCCCAGTCTCTTGAACTGGGGAGCCCAGCACTGGACACAGCACCCCAGATGCGGCCTCACCAGGGCAGAGCAGAGGGGCAGGATCACCTCCCTCCACCTGCTGGCCATGATCCTCCTGATGCACCCCAGGGTCCCACTGGCCTTGGCCACCAGGGCACACTGCTGGCCCATGGGCACCTTGCTGCCCACCAGAGCTCCCAGGCCCTTCCCCGCAGAGCTGCCTCCCAGCAGGCCAGCCCCAGCCTGTACTGGTGCGGGGGGTTATTCCTGCCCAGGGGCAGGACCCTACACTTGGCTTTGCTGAACTCCATGAGGTCCCTCTGCGCCCAGATCTCTAGTCTTTGGCAGACTACAATTGCAATGCTGTCTACCTGTTTACATTGTCACTGACAATGTAAATCTTAGAACAGCTTGACCAATTTTAAAAATTATGGAAGTAATAAATACCTTCATTATTTTTTTCCAAACTCATTTCTCACAAAGGAATAAGTTGTCCTTAGAAGTAAAATTGCACTTATTTCTGCATGGTTTCCAGAATTACTCTGAGAACATATAATTTTATAACGTTAACAAGAAGATAAAAACTTTATAAGAAATAAATAGTCCATCAGATATCACTTATATTGTGTTCTGTTACCTTAGACTTGCTATCTAGATGGCTGGTGAGTTTAAAACAAACTGCAAAGTAATTTCAGTACGGGGTTTCCCATTATTTTCTCAGATTTGTGCTTTCCTTTCTTTTCTACTGTCACCTTTAAAAATCCACTTTTTATATTTTGATGAAAGGCAGAAAGGTGATTGTTTTTATTTGAAAAGAACAAGTGCAACATGAATCTCTCTTCTCGTGACATGCTTATTTGTGATCTACTGTAATAATTTACAGAGATGCTAATGAGAACCTGTACTCATGGACATAAAACTGGCTGACCAGGAATCCCTGGTCACGTGAGAGAAGAACTTTCTTCTGTTTAATTTAAGTGCAATGTTGAAATGAAACATTAGTACATAGAGGTTTGAGGGTATTGTGTTGTAGAGATCAAGTTATTGTGGTATTATGGTAATGATAAAACATTTTCATAGGTTATCAAACTTATAAAGAAAAGGATTGATTAAATTAGGGAGCCTGTCCTGAAAATTAAGGCTATTTGGAGTATTCATAACAGAGTCCTGAAAATATCAAGTGCCTTATTAAGAAGAAGTTCTGTTGCTAGGAGACTGTAACCACAGTGTCAGGATAACATCTTTTTTATTTCATGTAAGAAATTCTGGTTAATGCATCTAGTTAGATAATGAGCAAGGATGGCTATGTGATGTAAAAAATTGGGTGAAATGCTTAATTTGTGAGATGGGAAGCCAGTAAAAAGTGCAGGTCTTTAAAGTGTAGCTTAGTGTAGTGTGCCACAAGAACAAATTTGAAGCTTGGCTAGAAGCAGGTAGACACCCTGCTCCAGAGTACTTGGATGAAGCAATCCCAGTTCATACATCAAGTAAGAATAAAAAAATATAATAAAACAGCTTTAAAAAATGAAGTGCTTATACAGCTGTTTAATCTTGCTGATACAGAATCAAGTTCGGCATGGGAAAGAATGTCACAGGTTCATAATGCCATGTAATAAAATAAACTATCTAGAAGCAAAGTTTCTAAAAGCATCAGGAGTTTGGAGAGGCAAGGAGGATCTGTGTCACCAGGAGTAATGCAGTACTGTGTTCTAGGAGGTGCTAGGAAAGCTTTGGGAGGATCACAGCTAAAAAAAAATATCAAAATAGCAGATTCTTTGTAGAAACAATTTCATGACTGATATCCACTAGATGCTTTAAGTAGAGAAATTCTGAAATAAGTATCTGAATATATGGGTTGAAAGAATTTGATCTGGAAAGCATGATCCACGTTGCTAATGTGTGGTTATGAAAGCGTGGCAGAGGGGCCTGTGTAGTTGGACTCCAAACAAGGTACATCATAAAGCTCACACCAAGCTTAGATTGGGTATGTGTTCTGCACGCTGGTCAAGTTTTCCCCGTTTTTCAACCTATAGGGACTCCTTAAAAGCTATGCTGACCACTGTCAGCTGGACTCCAGGCAGGTACAGAAGGCTTGTGCCTCTGACTCCACTCCCCCAGCTCCCCTTGGTATTGGTGCTTTGAGCTGGTAAGTGTATAGGCTTTAGTATATAGGTTGTATATGCATGAAGAGCTATTTTTTCAACAGCAGCATCCTGTCATTCTGCTAAACATCTTTTCTACATATTCTTTGAATGGAAGCAGCCTGCAAGCTGGATGTAGCCCCTAGGCTGCTGTTTCAGGCGCACTGAACTGCTCTTTACTCGTTCTTTGTTTCTTTCAAACTTTACTTTGATTAAAATGAAACATTTAAAAATGTGAATCCGCATTTTAAGAAACATGGCCTTGCTAAGTCATTAGTTTAATAATTGAACTAGTACTGATTTCATATTGTACCAAAACTTCCCAGGACATCTGTGACAAGTCGTGCTTGATTGCGATCGGTGGCTGACACAATGGCTTCTTCCCTTGCAGACAAGGGAATGTGGGTGAACAGCATAAAAATGCTTTCAGATATTTACTTGCATTCAAAGTTTGTATGTGTGTCATCCCCCGTCCCCCACACCTACTTTCACCGCCCTTTTGTGAAAAGCTTTGCTGGCAGAATTTTTCATAGAATCAGTAATGTTAAATACATGTAAGTATTTGTAGAAATCAGGTTTTAATCTCTTTCAAATGTAGAATTATCCTATTATGTTTAATCATTCAGGCAACAGAAGCAAACAAAAAAAAACCAAAAACAAAAACCAAAAAAACCCAACAACCACCCACCCACCCCGATATTTGCAGCCTATGAAAAGTAATAGAAGTGCAGATTTTAAATGTAAACAAGTTTTTTCAATTTGCTTAGGATGGGTCTGTAAGGTGCCCAGATCTGATTTACAGAAATTTCTCAGTGAATGATGAATATGTTTGTGCTTTATATGAGAACATAAAAATTTTTAGGTGCTCCTGGTTAACTGGGGGGGAGGGCGGGGAGGGATGGGGAAGCAACAAAATAAAAAGCTTAATTAATTTGAATAATTTATTCCTCTATAAAGTCAGCCATTCAGCTTCAAATTTCCTTCCTACTCCCCAGAGGCTACAGCCCAAATTAAGGAGTAGCCAGAGGGGGACACACATTTTGCACACGATCACAACATATCTAGAAATAGACTTGAGAGAAATTCTAGTTTGACTGGATCCCGCCTGAGGGCTGCACTGAGCATGTCCTGCACTTGCTCTCCGGACACTGCTAGTAGCACAAAAACTAAGGAACTCGCCTGTTGTAAAACTGGCCTTTGGAAACCTTTCTTACGATTTCAGTATGTTTCAGATGGTGCCTCAGAATGGATTCTTGCCCAAAAAATATTTATTTTTTTTTATTATTTTTTTTAAGAAAAACTAGTTTTTAGCCTAAGTAAATTAATCTCTAGAGCTGTTGCTAGGTCCAGCAGTAGCAGATAACTGTAACAGATAAGAAAAGTGCCCTTCAGTTTTATACGTGTTCTTAGAGAAGCTCTTGTCCATCTAGAAGCCAATCACAGATTTCCCAGTCCTTCATAAAGTTCATAGATGTATATAGTTCGTACTGAAACAGGGAAATTATTGCTTGCAAATTCCGATGTTTTCTTACATAGGTTTGAAATCGTGCCACAATACTATTGCCTTGGCCTGTTCCCATTAAGGGTTACCTCCTGTACGGGTATCTGTGCATTTTCAGTCCTCTCTACAAAGAATACATAGCAGCTTCCTGAGCAGAGCAGGAAAAAACAGGTAGTGGTTTGCCATCTGTGTCTGCTTTTCTGCCAGTCCTCTGTTCATGTGCTTGCTTCTCTGCTTTTCAAGCACTGCCTTGTTAATCTCCATGATTTCTTCTTCTGTGCTCAAACCGCGGTAGTGTAAGGAATGCTTCTGGCTCTCCATTTGCAGACTGTTTGCATGGTCACGTAGCATAGCTTCTGCTCAGACTTTGCCATGCCTGTTGGTACCTGAAGCCATCAGTTCAGATCCACGTTCCTCTCCAGATTCTCACAAAACCAAATGGGAAGATTTGTTCTTTCCGTTGTTTCAGATATCATTAAATATGAGGGAGTGTAGTTACTTTGCTGGTGCTCCTGCCGACTGAATTCAGGGTGGTTAGGGGTGTTTCAGAAGTGTCCATCCATCATTAGCTATTCCAGGACAAGTATGGAGTGGGAGGATCTATGTTCTCTAACACGTATATGGGTCTTTCAAGCAGTATTGAGACTACATTGTACTGAAAGAACAGTTATGCTTGCAAATAATTTAAGTCAGGTTTGGGAAGTAAATAATTTGATAAATCAAACAATGTATTTTTATTTCACTAGGGTTTTTTAAAAACGTGTATGTTGGCTGTGGTCTTCACCAAAAACCTAGGTACTTAATACGGGAGCCAAGGATTGATGAATTAGAAGACCAGAAGACACTATATCTAAGTGGAATAGATAAACAATGAAAATGGATTTTGAAAATAAACTATTAACTGAAAAAGCAGGTGTATAGGTGTTGAAAAACAGCTTTATTGTAAATTAACAATTTTTATTTATTTTTTGTATTTATGTTGCTTTATCTAGATGAATAGTTGTGAAAAATAAAAAATAATGACCTAAATGTGTTGTCTTATGTTTCTCTTTTCTGCTGAGGTCAAACTCATTTTGTAGCGTGGTGCCTGTTTTTTCATAGTGCCACTGCCAAACGTCATTGAAATTACAAATACAGAACTAAATTAAAAGGACATATTTAAGATTGGAAAGTCAGCATAAATTGTAATTAAGTCTGTTTGTGCACTTTTACCTCAGTTTCTGTGTGTACATGCATCCTGATAAGAGTGTTTCATTGCATAGTTATGGCCATTTTTTTTCAGAGGGCACTTTCCCAGTTAGTGAGCACCAACCAGTCCAGCACGTGTGTAAAGCAGCTATTCAAAACTGCTCTTCCTCCCTATTATATGTTCGGGCCTCACTCATTGCTGACTAGCCAAATCTTGTTATGGAGAGAGAATTATTAATTTCATTGGGTCTCTTCAGTGGTGTTTGTCACTGCTGTATTTCATGTGTCTTTCAAATAAGAATGAATGTATTTCACATGTGAGTGGTTGGTACTGTTATCTCCCTATAAAGGGGAACAGAGATAAACTGTTGTCAGTATAGTTTGCTAATTTTGAACATCCAATCTGAGGTATCTACAACTTGGTATTTGAGTCAACTACAATACTGCTAAAGCCCACTGACTTCTGAGCAGCTCTTCCTTTGGACAGCTTCTCTGTGTGTCTGGGGTCAGCAATGAGGACATGGAGAGGCAAGGTTCGTCGCTCCCTGACCTGGACTTGAAATGTCTGATACTGGCCCAGAACCACAGTTACTGCAGAAACCTAAATCCAAAATGGGTTCTTGATATTCTGAGCCTTGAATTCTCTCCTGAAAATGTAGGTAGTGTATACACTTTTTGAAGGTGACAGATACCCTCTTTCAAACAGGGAGAGAATAGTTGCGTCTCCTTTTCTATCTAGTATGCTGTCGCTTACAACTCCCACCTCAGCTGAGACATGAGCTCCTATTTTTCTTCTTCCTGAGGGCTTGCAAACCTGTCTGATATCTCAGGGATTATCCCTACCCTATCAGCAGATTCTGTTGAAGATAAAACATCTTACTGACTCCTGTTAAAATGGTTACGTTTCATGGATAAGTGGTTTTGATTATTATTTTATTTTTAAACTGGATTAGAGGGTAGAAGAGAAGAAAAACTAAGTTAAGCAAGTACTTAATCAGAAGGAAGGAAAAAAAATTTGTACTGGTATTTGTCAGTTACAGTTTCTGTGGAACTTCCATTGACATTATAGATGTAAACCTTTTGAAGTTCAATCAGGACAAATGCAACACCCTGTACCTGGAAAGCAAGAACCCCTTGTAACAACACAGGCTGGGGATTTGCTCTGGTGAAGAGACGTGAGGGTCTTGGAGGATCTCAGGCTGAACAAGCTTGGATGAAAGCATAGTTGCAAGACTGATTCCCTTGGTGTTGCTGGACCATTGAAAGTTTAGCACACTTGTATATACAGCAGCAGTAAAAGAAACATGCAAAGAAAGTCCTAGCTGATGACCATGTTTTTAAAACATGGCCTAGAAGCTTTGAGTAAAGCCTTCTGCAGCTTTTGTGACTGTAAACTTAAGCCTGGGCTGAATTGTCAAAAGAACAGATTCCCATGGGATAGTCAATAAATTTGATCACATTTTTCTATATATCACATCTGTGAGCCTCCCTGTTAAAGGAGAAAAAGCCAAACAAACTAGTTTTCAGACTGCCGAACTCTTAAAATGCGTGAATCAGAAGAATATCAGCAAAATATTTCAAAGTAAGAATTAATTTCTAGGGTTTTGTGTAGTTTAATCCAGTATCTGGTTATCATGTCCTGATAAATAGTAGTGGAGTATTTAATTTCTCTAGCCTCACGCAATCGTATTGGCTTTATTCTTTGAAAGGATACTTCAGAAGACATAGCTCCTGAAAAAAAGTAAGGTTTACTCTACAGGGTTTACTGGTCTGGGTATAATGTGATGCTGGCAGTTAGCCTGACAGTTTCTGTAGTTACACTGGTTTGTGTCCAGCCAGGTAGGTACATGTAGAAGGGTTGCTTCTACCAGTCTGCTATCTGCAGGTTGCCGTATCTGACAAAGAATAAGCTGTGATTGTAATGTATGTGGCATGGGAGGTCTTGAAATAAGCTTTTGATGATTGGCAGCAGAGGCTGAGTGGCTCTAGCATAGAGAACTGAAGTGTCTTTCTGAATTGGGTTCACCTTTATTTCAGACAAACCAGAAGGGTAATCATTTCATTATTTCATAGTAGTGTTATCAAGATCTAGAGAATACTGTTCGTTTGCATTTGGAAGAGAGTCCAAGTGACTGCTGTGCATCAGTAAACTTTGGAGTGCTCTAGTAATTCGTCATGCTCGACAGGAAGAAAACCAAACTGAAGGAAGTGCGTGTATAGTGCTTTTAGCAGAGTTCTGGATTTAGCTGAACTTTACTATTCAGTTCACTGGCTCGCGTGACATTAAGAAGACAAGAAAGGTCAGTCAAATGGCAACATCAAAAAGGTTCTTAAATTCCAGGGATGGCTCTTGACTTTGGCCAGGCTGGGGAATCTTTAGCTAATCATCACGGTATACCAGTAGGCAAGCACTTTACCTTAGTTATAAAACAATGTTCTTTTGATTTTCAAATAATATGCAGTGGCATAGCAACATTCCTGAATTCCCACCACAATCAAACAGAAAACAGATTTTGTAAATATGTTACTTAAAAATTTTAACAGATTCTAAAAGGCAGAGCCTTTGATTTGTGTAAAGCTGTTTATGGGGCTGTTTAAGATTTGACCTCTACCTTGATGCTATTTTAAGTAGGAATATAATTAATATTTCTTCCTGGGACTAGGGCCAGCAGGTCAATAGTTGCTCAGGAAAGGAAAGATGTTATACCTATGTCAAGTAGGAGCTCTACTTTTTGAAGTTCTGCTTATACCAAGTGGGGTTTCGGTTTGATAGATATGGAGTGGTGATCAAAACCTTGAAAGTGCAGTAATGAAGGACTTTTGGAATTACTTACATTTGACCTACGAGTTTGGGTTTTTTTATCTCAGTGGACCTCCTGCATAGACTCGTAGCCAGTTTGGCATGCATTTATTCGCTATACCCAACTCTTCTTCACATGAGCGGTGTTGAAAATTGTAGTAAGGCTGGCAAGTTTCCAGAGTTAGCAAACCGTTGCAGAAGCACCTTCACTTTTTGAAGAGCAAACAGTAAAGAATAAATGAGTCTTTCTCAAATGTCCACAGATGGAAATTAGCCCTGATCATTTATGGATGGATGTTAGCAGAATAGTGGCATAAATTAAAAATACCAATAAAATACTATTCAAGTGATTTAATCGAAGGCTTCAAGGCCAGCTAGTTCAAGAAAGAAAATGAAAATGAGTAATTCCAGAGATGACTGCTGATTTAACCTGTTGCAATTAATACACTTCAGTGCCCTTGATATGCCTCCACTTGATGAATGCAATGGTAATGACTACTGAATCCATCAAAAATAAACATATTCATTGTGGCTGACTTTTGAATTTAGAACAACCAGGACAGAAAGTTAAGCTATTGGGCTAATTCGAGGCACATCATCACTGCAGTAGATAGTATTTTCATTTTTTTGCGTAATGTATGCCTTTACGCACTTAGCGAGAGGAAGCTGGAGTGAATGGGCATGACCTACAGGGGTGGTGAAAACCATTGCTTAACGGAGAGGTTTTCTTAAGTTCCTAAGAGATATTTATGCATCAGTTCAGTTTTCAGGCTAAACACTTTTTGCAACTGTGAGTGTGTGTGACCACTGAGATAAACTTTCCTGTACATGAATACAGATTGATAGTTTCTAGATAGTGCACCATGAGCATTACATTTGTTACTGCAAGATAAAAGGCCAAGTTACTCCTTGGAACTACTTTTTTGATTCTGTGAAACAGCAGTTCCCTCTGCATTGTAGCAATTCAAACAGCTGAATGGGCAGATCCTGACAAGACTACTTGGTGCCCTTTAAAGATTTTGTGTGAGCACTAGGCTTAATTTTTGTTATGCGGTAGACTAATAGGTTTCAGTGCCTGTAGAATCCCTGTGAATAGATGCAAACCACATCTTAAAGCTAATATCCTAGAACTCCAAATACTGAATCAATAGCAGTTTTGCTGCTGACATCAACTGCAGTATAAATACATAATGATAATAGCAGTATTAAATCAACTGTTTTAATGAAAATTATAAAAATCTGAAAGAAAGCTAGATAGAGAATAGAATATTTCAGTTGGAAGGGACCTACAACCATCATCTAATTCAACTGTCCAACCACTTCAGGGCTGACCAAAAGTTAAATCATGTCATTAAGGCATTGTCCAAATGCCTCTTTAAACACCGACAGGCTTGGGGCATCGACCACCTCTCTGTGATCGATATGCAATACAGAATCCATAAGAATCTCTTACAGCTAACTGCACCAAAGTATTGCACCTTCATCACATGGTTCCGTTTTCTAAGGAAAGGCTCTGTAAGACACAACTCAGTGTTTATAGCATAGTTACTGGTTTTTATTTGATGTGAAACATACAGAGTTATTTGGGGGGGGGGGGGCGGGGAGAACCCCCTTTTTGTCTATGTCATTCCAACCATCTTAATTTTAAGTTATAACGGGCAAATTCCCAACTTTCTGGTATTCTCTGTTAGAAGCCAATCCCAAGCCTGTCATCGTGATGGTAAGGAGCAGAGTCTTTGGAGAGGCAGCATCTCATTTGCAGTGAATTCCTGGATGGCTTCTCTTAAATTGGCTCTTCCCCAGGAGTAGCTTAAATGTGGTTATTCATTTAAATAGTTTACTACTGGGAAAACAAAGCTCTATAAAGTACAAGATCTCATTTGCAAAGGGGGTCCTGGGGACTGAAAGTGGATATACACGTGCCATGTGTTGCAGCCTCCATCTTCTGCTTTTCCTGCTGTTAGGAAATAATTTGAAAATTACCTAAAATAGGAACAATATACTCAATGGCTGAACAAAAGGCACAAATCTGTCTCCACAGCAGAGCCGGGAGTGGTAGCCTTCAGCAGTAGTTCCTGTAGTCCACAGGAAAAAAAAAACAACAAACGAGGGGTTATTGGGAGGAACAGCACAGCTTCCTCCCAGGGGGGATATCACAGACCCAAGGGAGGGCTTGGCTGTGGCCATGGCTGCACTAGCAAAAGGGACATGCCTAGGACCGTTCTTTGGTCATGAGAGTATCTGGCACGTAGCAGCTGATGTCCATACTGATTTGATTAAAAAAAAAAAAAAAAAAAAGAACAGCTCTCTGCTCTCTTGTGCTCTGAAACAGAGAGGGTGCTCAAAAGTGTCTTTGGAAATTATTTCTGGCCAATGCCATCTTGGGTCATGTCTGTGCCCAAAGTATGTCAAGGATTGGTTTGACAACAACACAAGTTACTGACTCCCAGTGCAGCCTCTCTTTTCAGAGATCCCTTGGAACTGTATAATAAAAAGAGGCTTGTTTTTTCCCGTCTGATTTAGGGACAGAATAAACTAAATCCTTATTTCATTCATGCTTATTAAAAGAGCCCAAACCATGAGTGATACAAGCTCTAGGGAAACAGTGCTTCTTTCATGCACAGAAAATTTCTTTGCTTCGAATAGTTTCTTGGATGACAGTATGGAGACTATCTTTCAGGAAACACATTTTAAAACCATCAACAAGCACAATGAATTGCCCTGAAAATAATGACCATCTTACTAATGACACATCAGCACTGGCCCTTTTTATCTGTTGCTTCCTTGAAACATCAGAGAATGTTTTAAACACTACCAGAAAGTCCCATAATGTGATGATATTTGTTTGAGCAGAACCCAGTATTATCTGTAATTCTAGTTTTATTGTCCAACAGAATAAAAAAAAGTCTCAGAAATAATTACCTACCTTGTTTTTGTTTGGTCTTGTTAGATTTTACCCAATGCTCCGTTCAGACCCTTGTGCAGTCTGTGTTTGGCTGAACCCTTTCTGGAGAGTCTGAAAGACTTCAGAGACACTTTGAAAGTGTGTACACAACTACAGACTGTAGGGGGGAGAAAAGGGAGACCTTTAGATGTGATTTTGATTCTCTTCTGTACTGTAATGTCTATGATTGGAAACTGGCTTAAACAGTTAGTGGTTCGTGCTCTTCTTAGCATACTATTAGCATTGAAATTTAGTGTCATGTAGGAGATCTCTGCGCCATTATACATAAATGAAGAAGACAAGACTTCTTTTCAGGTAAACTATGTAACTTCAAAATATGCATGTTTCTCCTATATTTTCTTCAGTTTCCCTACGATCTATTTGATCTTAAACACAGAAACTAGCTACAGTCCCCAAAGGAAGGAATCAAATGTAAGAATACAGATACCACTTCCAAATTCTATGACAAACAGTGATTTGGGTTTTCTAAATGGAAACATATTTGTATTAACAACAAGATTTTTATTTTTAAGGGGTAACTAGGAGAAGTGAGCTGAAGTTTCATACACTTTATAAAACCAGCATTTTATCATGTTGATGTTTGTCATATCCCTTGAAGAATGTTTTCTATTAGTGTCATGTACAATTATGTCTCTTTGATTATTAATGGTTTCATAAAAATACATTTTTTTACCCATTTTCTGTTTCATTGTTCGTTCTGTCTGGGAAGGAGATTTCTTTCTAAAAAGACAAAGAGCCCAGTTGCCTGAATGTAATTGTATTCTCGGTTTACTTTAAGCAGAGATTTTAGTTGATCTAAAGTGAAAAATGTTGTTTTTATGCTGTAAGCCAAGTGAACAGAAGCTGTGCTTTCCCATTTTCCCCCTGACTTTATTACCTAATTGTTATTCCTTATTACAAGGTGTTCGCCATTATTTTATTTATTTATTTTGCAGCAGGCTCCTTTTCTTTTACACTTGTTCTAACTGGTAGTAAACCCTTAATGCCACAGTGACCAATGGTAAATCACTGTGTCTGACACTAGGAGACAAAAGAAGCAGGAGGGATCTGTGAAAAATGCCTGCAAGAAGCGAAGCACAGTGTGGATGAAGATGATTCACGTCTCTGCAGTGAATCTTCAGTAAAAGGTAGCAGAGCAGAACCAAAGACCATTTTCACTCGTCTCGAATTCATTTCACCTGATCTCAAAAGTATTTCCCTGCTACCCACCAGAGCTTTGAAACAAGCTGCATGGCTGAGTACTGCTGCTTTTCTTTTTTTTTTTTTTAATTCCCAAAAAAGTGGTAGTAAAAAAGGCAGCTAACAGAGGGAGAAGCCGCAAGCAAGTAATGCAGAGAAGAAACCCATTTGGCCATCTGTCCATCCATCCCATGCAACATTCACAGATTTTTGTGCAATCTGATTTAGAATAAAAAGTTTTTCAAAATCATGTAATGATCTTAGATTCTCGAGTCACTTAAATGCTTTTGAAAATGTTGATAGACTTCGATGCATCCGTATTTAAACAAAGGAATGTTTAAAAGCTGCTGATAAGTTTTTATCTATTTTTATGGCTATTTCAGTTGCTTCCTTGAAAAGTGAGCATTTTTTTCTTTTATGTAAGTATTTTAATGACTGTGGTTTAGTAATTTAGGGATATCTTATTCCTGTTCAAGTCTATGTAAATCTGCTGGTTGCTTTTAATGGAGTAGAATCGGACCTGTTGCCCTTCATCCTGCAAAGCTATAGGCACATGCTTATGTGAGTCGCTCAAAGTAAATGCAAGCTTGCACAGACACAACGACATTGGGCTGGGAGTGACCTCATGGATCTCTGTGTTCCCTTCTAGCACAGACAACCACAACCATCTTACAAGTTGATTTTCCTTGGGTTTAAACCAGTGATAGGTCTTGCCCTGTTAATATTGCTGAAAAGATGCTCTCTATTTTCCTGACTTCCTGGTTGAAACCTTTTCTGGCATTCCAGCTTGTGTCTGCAAAAGAGACATGGGATCAGGCTCTGAGCGTTTTCTGGTTAACTTCAGCTGAAGGTGGAAAAAATAAACGATGATTTTGCCACTGTTGAGGTATTGAACCTGGATTCCTCACACGTGGAAATTTAAATTTAATTTCACTGGGGAGCAGATTACCCTGTTAAATTCTTTGGGGAGGTGCCTGCATTTTTCCTAGCTGCTAAAGCTTCATACATGTTGCCTAGGGTTTCACAGCTGAGACGTTCCAGAGTTCATCACCCAGGCCCCCTCTTTTCTTATGGCAACTGTTTGCTGCTGCTCACGTTTGTGACTGGATTTTGGATCCTTCTGAAAAAATGATTTTTTCTAAAACTGACCGTATAGAAGTAATGCCATTGATACTTGTGTGCTACCATGCTATGTAAATTTTATTACATGATTTAGGCTCATTGTGCTGTTGAAAGATTAAAAGGGAACTGCTAAGGCCAGTGGGTCTGAATCTTTGCTACAGAAGCAGTAATTTACTACCCAGAAAGTGATAGACAATTTGGGCTGGCAATTGTAATGCCACAGGAAAGTAAAGAATAGCCCATTTCCTTTTATACAAACAGGATATAATATTTTTATGCTAAGTACTCTGCTTTGCAGACCCAGACAAGAGCCCCTATGCTTGCATCTTAAAAGAATAAGCGCACCAATATAATATATGTTACATTCGTCGATGCTATATATTGTAAGGTTTTTACTGGAGAAGTGCTTTTGCCTTGCCTTAGTTAGACAAATATGGCATCAACCTTTTTATTTTGCTACCATCACTGATGTTGCAGGTCCTAATAGCTAGAGGTAGATTTCTCTACATGTCAGGGTAATTGCAGAGAATATAGCACAGAGCCAGCCCTGTCTCAGATCTGCAACTACAGCTCAGGGTGCGAGACAAAGGAGAGAGAGAAAACGTGTGTGTGTGTGAGCACGTGTAGGCAGTTTTAACAGAAGGGAATTGGCTGGCTCAGAGCTTTGATTATCAAACACAGAGAATTTCAGCTCTGGTCTCTTGTCTGAACCAGTCAGATCCACAATATCCAAAAGTGGTTATCAGCTGATGATTGTTTGATTGCCCGTGAAGTAAGTAGTTCAAACCCTGCTCCCCCAGCGAGACTCATCTGGTGTTTGTACACCCATTCCAGGCGCACCAGAACTGTTTGGAGAGGTTGGTGCCTCCAGGCAGCCCCAAGCTCCTTGTAGCCATCCCTTTGCTGAAGTGAGGGCTACCTCTCACCAGCCTGCTGCCCAGTTGCTGGTGTAATTGCTTCCAAAACCACCTCAGTCAAAATGAGCCAAATAACCTTAAGAAGTTGAAATAATTAGTCTCGGCGAACCTGGGAGGTGCTATATGAGCCCACCTGCCAGCAGGCTGGAAGATCCAGTGACCTGCAGCAGCAGGACAGGAGGATGGGGCTGGGATCAGTAACCTGTACAGCCAGCACAGCTGCGCCTGAAAGGGGATTGAAGGGGATCTACAAATACTAAGCTGCTTTCTTCACTCTTGTGACAGCTCCAAACCCATTCCCAGAGACTGAATCAGAGTAAGAAATCACCCGCTTGGCCTTACTCATTGTCCTTTGATTTACCTCTTATGGGTACCAGTCAGTTAATGATTGTGGCTTAACCTAATAAGACTAAACCTTAGTCTCATTACAAGAACAACCAAATAATCATTGTGTTCTGTGAAAACAGAGGTTGGCTCTTAACGTACAAGAGAGTTTGTAATTCTTTGGTCTACAACAATGTGAAAGTGCTCAGTGCAGCCAATATAAATACTTGTCCTGGACCAGCCCGATAAACAGCCGCTCCTGTCGACGTTCCTTACACCTCATAAAGCGAGTGGGATGGGGTGTGGGCACTCATGGTTTCTGCCAGCCCTGCAGCCAGGATGCCTGACCTGGCTGTGAAAGGGCTGCGGTTCCAGTAGTTTTGACAAGCACCGAATTCACTGTTAAATATTTGAACAAAAAAGATTTTCTTCTGGTGTCAGTATTTCTTGGGTTGTAGTTTTGCACTGCTGTTGTATTATAGATTGTTTTCTGTACTAACGGGATGAGCTTAAATTTTTGTGCAAGGAAGCAGCAGCAAACCAAGGGACAGGTATGAGGTGTGGCCCTGAGGTTTTAATTTCTGGAGCCACTTTCTCAGCACAAGCTGCAGATAATAACCATGTAATGGAAGTTGTCACCTTTTGGCCTCTGCACCTCTAACCCTCAAATAATGGCCAAAAATGTGAAGTCATTCAAATTAAAAGTTTTACATCTGTCAAGCTATAAATACATAGAAGAGAAGGTCTGTTATTCAGTCATGTTAAAAAGAAGTTGAAAAGTCTCTGAACTGGAGCATGGTCGCCATTATATGAGAATACATTTTTAAAGAGCGTAATCTTATTTTAATAAAATCCTCAGTTTAACCTTAATTTTTTCCTCTTTTACTGTTTGAAGAGCAGCATATGTTAACCTCACTAAAATGAACACACTGTTACATTACTCTGCATGTGTGTCTGCACGTGCACATGTGACTTACACACATTTCCCCCAGTCTGATCACCTGTTGACAAGCTGGTTACCTCTAATGATCTGTTTAGTTATCTGGTTCCCATTATTTCAAGTTCTGATTTCTTCCTCTGACAACTGGCAGCGTGAGCATGAAATGTTTCCTACCGGGTGCCCCTTCTCTGTGATGGCGCTGGGCTGCAGCTGGCCCAGCCTGGGAGATGCCGCGGTGAGGGTGGCCCCCTGGGGTTGCACCATGGCCCTGCCTGCACTTCTGGAAGGAGCATCAGACCCAAAAAATGCTGGTTAAGCTACTGAGTCCTATGAACAGTGATGTGCTTTTGCTGTCTCAGCTACCCCATGCAGGTCTGAAAAAGTGAACTAGGGTATTTCTGCACAGCATTTTATTGGGCAGTTGGAGCGATTTGTGCACAACAGGGAGTGACAGGTTTACTGATGTTTTTTTTAACTGAAACTGTTGACCTCTCAAAGTGTTATTTGGTACAGGTCCAGCAACCCCACCCTACCTGGTCCAAGTAGTTTACATTTAAAGTTTTGCATGAAGACATGTCCAGACACAGCTATTCGAGCTGCAGCAAGGCTGGACCAAGCAGTTCCTATCCAGCCCACCCTTTGCTGCTCATTTCTTCTGGTGCCAAAGGGTAGCTGTCACAGTTCTGTGGGCTTTACTGTTTGCCTAAGAGGTTTCCAAGGAGAGTGAGAGATGATCCTACTTAAAAAAACCTTGAGCTAAAGACTGTGGACTGAAGTTGAGAAAGGAGCAAAATCTGAATTATAGCCAGAGCTGATGATTCTGTCACAATGAGCACTTGCCAAAATTTGGAGATGTTGCTGTGTCAGTGTACCTTCTGAAGAAATAGTGTAGGACAATACCATCTGTCCAGGATCTGTAAAGTTCTTTACTGATTTACTAAAGTCAGTATGATTAAGGTTTTATTGTCAAGTATTTATTTAAAGATGTATCTACTTGTGAGTATTCACAGTGCTGTGTGCTTATTTATTTCCTTATTTTTGTTTACTATGACTAGATAAAAGCGTGGACCAACACTTACCAGGGCTGATATATAACGTGGTGCTATTATAGCACAAATGCCTACTGTTCAGCACCTGCATAAGATCAGCCATGACAGGTGATGGTTTCAAATTTATGATGCATCATGTTGCCAATATGATTTCGGCTCCAAAAACATACAAACTCTACTTTAGTCTCCTTGTCTTTGCACATATAATTTTAAGTAAAGAGGGAAGAACTCTGGGCTCTTCTGACAATTTTATATCTTACTGCATCATATAATGTGGATTATATACAGCAGAGACAGCTGAAAAGTACAGTTTCCCTGCAGACTCGGCCCTGACAGATTTGCAGTCTGCTGAATCCTGCAGAGAATTGAGGATATGCATTACAATGCGTTGTCTCCTGCAGGATGCCGTGAACTTCCAAGTTGTTTTCACTGTGTAATTGCTACAGTTTTTAAAGTCAGGTAATAGCAGTGGAAGACTAAGTGATAGATACAAAAAATACAATTTGTGAGAAGTGTTTTCACATTTAAAGTAATACACATAGTGAATCAGATCATTGTCTAGTTTGCTAATACATGGCACATGGTACTGTGAGGTAAAACTAGAGCAGAGCACTTGCCACATGTGGAGTGCTATTACTTAATTGAATGCATATCACGTGCCAAAAAAAGAAGACATAATATATATAAGGACAAAAGTGGAATAGGATGACGTTATGGAGAAAGGCAGAATGCTCTTTGCTTTGACATTGGATGATGAAGTGGCCACAATCCATATATTTCAACCCATGTCATTCACCTATTTCATGCCAGCAATGGTATTTATTAATTTATCCTCAGCATTTAAAAGATTAATATTATAACTTGCAAATAATATAGCCAGATGCAGAATTATGTGTTCACAATCAGTGGTGGGTTTATCACAACACTGCACTAAGGAAACCATGGCCTGAAGGTTTAAAACCAAAATTAGTAGTGAAATAAGAAATTGTTAGTTACTGTGCTGGTGTCAGATATGTCAGGACAAAGCCAAGCAATGTTGTGAATTAAAAACCCTCCCCCAAAAACATTACCTAAGCTAATGCTTAGTAATTTGATATTTGCTCTTTAATGATCTCAGATTTAAGCAAATACAAGGCTTGCCACAGTCATTTATTTCCCTGTTTATGTTTATCCTCAGGAAAGTATAAGCTGATGTATTATGCAAATAGTATCATCTTCGGTAAGCCCACCAGCTTCCTTCCCCCGTGCTGCCTTGTCTCTGCATTCCCATTTTGACACCTTCATTTTGAATATCCCTCTAATCCTTTATCTATTGATTTATAGCAGTCTCATCAAGAAAATACTTCCTTACAGCTCATTTCTTTTCTGTTGGCTGTAAGGTGTTGGTAAAAAGCAACCTCTTCCTGAGGCAGCTTTTGACTTGCTGTACTTGGGTTCATGGCTGGCTCTTGGCATGAGTAAAAGACTTGCTCTTGCATGCGCTCAGTGCTGTGAGAGAAAAACAGGTTTTAAATAACCTCACTTTCATAAGAATCTGAGCCAAACTGTCCCTGTTATGTGCAGTGACCAAGCCAAGAAAATGTCCATATAATGTAAAGAAACAGGTGCGTTAAAGGGGCAAAAGTAGTAGTGATGACTAGAGCGCACTCCCAGAAAAAAAAATATTTAAACTGAATGTGAAGAAGCAAAAGCATGCCAGACTCCTTTGAAGATGCAGAGTGTGATTGCTCTAAGCTATTAACCTGTGCCGTGGCACACATGCAAGCAAAGCAAAATGAGGGATTCATTCACCACTTCCCACCGGCAGGCAGGTGTTCAGCCATCCCCAGGGAAGCAGGGCTCCAGCACGTGTAACGGTAACTTAGGAAGACAAAATGCTGTAACTCTGAACATCCCCTCCCTTCCTTCTTCTTCCCTCAGTTTTATAGAGTTTAGCATGATGTCATATGGTGTGGAATGTCCCTTTGGTTAGTTGGGGTCCCCTCAACTTCTTGCGCACCCCCAGCCTACTCGCTGGTGGGGTGGGGTGAGGAGCAGCAAAGGCCTTGGCGCTGTTCAAGCGCTGCTCAGCAGTAATGAACACATCCCTGTGTTATCAACAGTGTTTCCAGCACAACCCCAAAACATAGCCCAGTACCAGCTGATATGAAGAAAATTAACTACCCCAGGCAAAACCAGCATGGTCTCTACCCTTTATTCCATACCATTTATATCATGCTCGGGTCCCATACTATCCAATACATCCTCATTACCCACCACCACCACCCTTCCCATCCTTTGATATCATACACAGGTATCATTCCCTTAGTCTATGGACCACCCCAGTGAAATGTCTGTTAAAATGTCCATAAATGTCTCCAAATTGTCCCCACAATGTCCACTGAGTTTATTTAGTCCATGACTTTGGTCTCCATTTGTTATGGTGGTCACTCAGTACAAAACAAGTGGTATGTTTCTTGGAGTTTCTGGGCACCAAAGCCAGCTCAGGTCAGGTCTCTGCTGCACTTGCACTGGTTCTTGTAAGTCTTGTCCTCCATTGGTTCAGGTGGTTCCCGCTAGTTATTTCTATAACGTTCAACTCAAATCACAGCTTACAACAATTTAAAGATACTTCCATTGCAATGTCCACCCATGGTCCCTTTGGACCAGCCCGTAGGGTTTAACATTGCAGTGAACTCCTCCGCTTGCTCCTGCTCCAGCTTGGACTTATCCACAGACTGCAGTCCCTTAGGGGTGTGCCTGCTCCAACTGGAGCCTTAGCTATGAGCCATAGTCTCTTCAGGGGTATACCTGCTGTGGCATAGACTTACCCACAGCCACAGTAGCTTTGAGGTTCACCTGTTCCAGCGTGGCCTTCTCCATGGGCCATAATGCCTTTAGAGATGTACCTGCTCCATCAAGGCCTTAGCCATGGCTGCAGTCCCTCCAGGGGTGTGTGTACCTGCTCTGTTGTGGGCTTATCCGTGGCCACATGCTTTGAGGTGCTCCAGCATTACTTCACGCACAGCCATTGATGCTTCAAGGTGTACCTGCTGCAGCATGGACTTACTCTTGGGCCACATTCCCTTCAGAGGCATACCTGCTGTGGCACAGACGTAACCATGGCCACAGATGCTTTGAGATGTACCTGTTCTGGCATGGACTTATTGATGGCTACAGATGCTTCAGGGTGTCCTGCTCCTGCATGGACTCATCCACAGGTCACACAATCCCTTTGACTTGAGTTCACACTGGAGTTCCAGCCTGTCCAGTACAGCAGCACAGAAACAGCAGCGATGCCCTGTCCGTGTGCCAGCCCAGTGCATCCCCATTACTGTTATCAAAACGCTGCCAGGCACATCAGAGTAAGATGATAAGCAGTGCAGCAGTACAGCAAGCAGCGAAAGCAAGAAGCAGCCACTAATGAGCACTAGACTCTAACGCACAGAAAGGCAAGCAAGCCCCATGGCGAGCACAGGAGCCTGCCAATTAATAGCCAAGCAGCAATAACAGCCATAAATTTGATCTAGCACATTCCAATCAAACCTGTCATTGTCTTGGACCCTTCTAGCCTCAAGCTGGGCACCAAAAAGGACTGTCATGGTTTAACCCTGGTCAGCCACTAAGCCCCACGCAGCTGCTCACTCACTGTCTTTCAGAGGGATGGAGGAGAGAAGCAGAAGAGTAAAAGGGAGAAAACTTTATCTCAAAGATAAAGGCAGTTTAATAGGTAAAGCAAAAGCCACACACACAAGCAAAGCAAAACAAGGAATTCATTCATTCTCCACTTCCCACCGGCAGGCAGGTGTTCAGCCATCCCCAGGGAAGCAGGGCTGCATCATGCAGAATGGTGACTTGGGAAGACAAACGCCATCACTCCAAATGTGTGTGTCCTGTCCCTGTCCCCCCTCCCCCCCTTCTTCTTCCCCCAGCTTTATATGCTGAGTGTGATGTCATATGGTCTGGGATATCCCTTGGGTCAGCTGGGGTCAGCTGTCCCAGCTGTGTCCCCTCACAGCTCCTTGCACACCCCCAGCCTGCTCACTGGTGGGATGGTGTAAGAAGCAGCAAAGGCCTTGGCTCTGTGTAAGTGCTGCTCAGCGGTAATGAAAACATCTCTGAATTGTCAACACCATTTCCAGCATAAATGCAAACATAGCCCCAGACCAGCTACTATGAAGAAAATTAACTCTACCCCAGCCAAAACCTTGACTTCCCACCTCTCATCCTTGGTTGCCTATCCGTACTGCTCTGTGAAGTCCAGGCAAGAGCTTTTCATTTAAGTACCTCTCTGTAAATTCCCTAATGCAATTTCAGGAAGTGGGAAAAATCATACAGTAGTGTTAAGACAGTATAAATAGTAGTGCTTGCATCATTCTTCTTTCTATAGAAGCAAGCACTGATTTATTCTTATGATTGTTTGCTTATTTGAAGAAGATCATAATAAAGATAATAAAATAGTAAAAAATCAGGACTTCTGATTTAAGCGGCCCTCACTCCAGAAGCTTCTGGAAAGCAGATGCAAATGCCCATTAACCATATACACAACAGAAAAGGCTGGACCTAAATTATTTATGTGGTGTGATCAGTGGGAGGGGGATAAGCACAGCACACACAACAGTTGCTGCTGTAGGATAGCGGTAAGCTTGTCACTAGCCCTGGTGTGAAGAAATACTACATGGGGGGGGGGGGGGGGTGTGGTGGTGCAGGCGAGCCTGTGCATGAGGGTCGAGGACGATATATTTATTGCGAATGTTTATAATTTCTCTGATAATAGATTGTCATGTAGAGTGCAGAGAACAAAGAGCAACTCTCACCTCGCCTTCCCTTGAATATCAAGTCACCTTATCCTGTGATGTACAAGGCAAGGTAATTGCATCTCAAATGCGTGGTGCATTTTTGTTCAGAAGGTTAGCACAAAATTGATTTATGAAACAATTTTCCCTGTTTATGTCAGAGAGGCCATTTTCTGGTGAATAATTAGATATGGGTTTCTCTTGTATGGTGACATGCACTTCTGTGAAGCTATGTACAGTTGCTGCTTTTCATTACATAAAGCTCAGAGGGAATCCTGTCTAGTTGCTTCTGAGAAATATTTTCCTATGACATCATTTTAAAGATTGATTCTAGTTGATTTTGGAAGAATAATTTTTTTAATTGTGTTTACTTGTGCTCACTGTGGGTCTGGTGCTGGTCTGGAAGTTACTTCCCTTTTTTCATCTCTAAATCAATTCCTTGTTAATCCAAGATCAATGCATATGAGAATACCTGTACTGCATAATTGCATTTGACATGGAAAAAAATTGTCTTCCTGGTCCTCAAACTACCACCTGGGCTTTTGGTTTCGTAGCGGACAGCTCAGGGCAAAAATATTTTCCTGACCTAGTGCCTTTATTTTATCACAGTCATCTATCAGAGGTAGCCAAGGTTTATGCATGCTGATAGGGTGGTGGGGTTTTTTTTTCATCCTTTTACATAGATTTTCAGGTCATTTTTCAAACTTTGGTGCCTAAAGTTATGTACATAAATTATTACCTTTTTTTTTCCTGCGTATCCATTTTAATCACGTAAATACTGGATTACATTCAGATTTCCAGTAGATTTAATCTCCTAAATTTGAAATAGTGCTGTGCCTTTTATTAGATATTGCATTGAACTGAAATTTCTTAGGAAGTTATAGGGTTTCCAATGAGTTTCCTTAAAATATAATTCAAATCTCACCAAGTTTATACAAGAAAAGCTGAGCATTAAATGAACTATTTACTTTTTATAGCTGTATATTTAATCTGGGAATACAACAGGCAAAAACTTATAGAATACATTTGGGATGTTATTGGCATATTAACGTCAAAATCTTAAAAAATAATGTATTTATGAATTTGTTAGATTAACTGGATCTCTTTTAAATGTACTATATAAGAAAAGAGTTATAATTCACTGAATAAGCTGATGCCTAGAAAAATCAGACCCCATGTTTAAGAAACTGTGGTGTTTCTACAAATCCAGGATTGTTGCTTCAAATAGGTTTCTTTTAAATTTGTAGATATTTTAACTTTACTTCCTCACTTCCTTAGTGTAGACTGAAAATGGTTTTTTTGTGGGTTTTTTTCAGGGAAAAATATATTCCATTCCCAATTAAATTTCAACTCTAATTTCAGAGTTTGGCTTTCATATTACTAGAAGTAATCTTGACAGTGCTTTAACACAACTGAAAGTCATTATAGCTGCGGTGATTTGTTTACTCTTTGTCGGGACAGCAATGAAAGCACTTTTTTCTTCCTCCTTAAATGTTCTAAGTGCACTCTCTTTTTCTTTCCCTAAATACTTGTAAATAAAGGCCATGCCTTTAACACTTGAAGAACTTTGAAAGAGGAAGAGGAGATTTTGTTCCAGAATATTTTGAATAGTAAAACCACAATTTCTTTTCAGCTGGTCTTACAGTTATGCAGTTTCTCTGATAAAAGCACTGTACACATCTGGTTAAATGCCTAGAATTATATTTCTCCATTGTTGTTGTCTATTAGGCAGAATCTTCTACTGGAATTATGAAAGACAGCTTTTCCAAACATGTGGAGAGGAGGAAAATATAGAGGGTCTGACAAGTACACGGAATATTAACAGAAAATTCTGCTATTGATAGGAGGGCTTCTGTAAACCCAGAGCAACGCAGAGTCAGCTCTGTAACAGGATGGGCAGTTCAAAACTCTGCAGGCAGGTATTTCTGACAAGGCGGTCCAGAATTTAAACTTCTGTGACCTTCTACCAAACCTTAGATAACAAAGGCAGACTAGAAATAGTACTAGCTGCGGTCATAAAAATCATCCACCCAGACTGAAATCTTCCTTAAAATAGAAGTTACAGCCTTCTTGGGAGGATCATTCCTAAAGATTAACAGAGCATTCACTACTTGTGGGGAAAAAAAATGGGCCTAAAATTGGAAGGCGTCATTTTATAGAGCAGACATGGCAGGACAGAGACAGGGAGTCGTGGAGAGGGGAAGCGAGGCCACCCCCAGCATCTCAGAGGAAGCAATTAGAATGAACTCCATGTGCGGGGAAAAAAATCACCCTGTTGACACGAACATCACTGAGAGACCGGCAGGTCCCTGCACTGGCTGGCTCTGGTGAGTGGAGGCTAGACAGACACAGAACTCTGATTGTATTGATCTAGGTAATAAAAAATTTAAAAAGAATAAGAAAAAGGTCTTTTTTTTTTTTTTTTTGTAGGAGCAGGAATGAGCTAGGAAACTGATTGCAGAATAGGCTGGTAACTTATTGATCACTGTTCAGGGCAGCTGGAAGTGGAATAAAAGATATAGGGAGGGGAAGGCCAGCAGCCACCCCACAAACAAGTAGATGAACTCTGGCTGGTATATGGGTGTATGGGAAAACTGGGATCCAGACACATCAGCTCTTGATCAAGTTATGTGGCAGATATTTAAAAGAGAATCAGAGATGGGAGACTTACCGGTTTATGAAATTTGTAGCTACACAAATTCCAAGACAGTGTTTCATCACAAGTTTCTCCTCACTCTGTCTAAAGTGGTTGGCCAGCCATTGTCCACTGCAATATTTTACACCCATGTTGACATAAAAAACCATTTTGATAAGTAGATGGCTGAGATCAATAGATTTGTGGTGTCATTAACAGACATGCATTATAGCATACAGAGAACCGATTATTTATTCATACATAGAATAGTTCCCAATGGACTAGACGTTTTACAACCTACATGTAAAATAGGCTCAGTGAGATCAAAATGTAAATGTTATAACTCATGTAGAAAGGTTTGGAGAGTGGAGAAAGTGTAACTTTCTCATATATTTGCTCATTAGAAAGTCTAGTCCATAACACATGAAATACCAACAATGCCATATTCTCAGTTTCTGATAGGCATGATAGCAGACTGAGTTCAGCAAAGAGTATGGAAGGAGTGGATTGCTCTAGAGAATGTTCTAGATGCTGTTGTGTCCTAGCTTACTCTGCTGAAGGATACCGAGTAGAATATCTGCTCCACTCCATTACACTCGTTAACACTGCATGCTACAACCAGCATGCACTTCTGATGTTGTTCAGAAATTTACACAGAAAATGGCCCTAATTTGCTAACCTACTAACATGCGGTATTGTTCACACACCAGGAACATCCTACATGCTACTTAGCTAAATTGCTGCTTCTGCTTTTTCATTCCTAAATAACAGCAGTCCAGCGAATGACAACTCGTACAACCAATGTGTAAGTGACTTGATTTAATATTCCTAAAATGTAACACCACTTCACATATGACTTAAAATACAGTGAAAATATAGTTGTGTTTTCATATACATGAAAACAAATTTCAGCTTTGCAAGTACTTTGGGCCTGCCATAGAAACGCTATAAGAGAAGAGGTGACCACCTATTAATTATTTTAGACGGGTGATGACATATAATATTGCAAAATAGGAGTAACCCATCTTTTAAGAATCTGAGCAGAAATTATTTTCAGTTGTCTGCAACTCCATAAATATATAAGAAAAATCTTGACATTAAACATTGGTGATGAATCATGACTTCTTTATCTTTAATGCTTTAAGTTTCATAGATCACGGTATGTATGAACTCTTCACAGGCTTTCATACCATGATTATTGCTGTGGACTTTTTCTATTTTGTTTTTGCTCGTTTATCCCTGAAAATCTATAAAGATGTCAATGTAATGTCATGACTCATCACACACCTCCTTTACACACACATATTTGCTTAAAAATATGTCTGCTAGGAGCACCTGAAATATTGCTATATTTTGAAAATAAAACTTCTTCCTATTTATTTGAGTGCAGAACATCATTCTTTGGTTAACCTGCAGCTTGTTTCTACATAGGTATTCATATGAACCATGGTTACTTGACTGTAGCAATGAAAGTTATCTGTATACCTGAGTAAGTTTATGGCCTGAGTTAAGTGTTTCTTTTTTCTTTTTCCTGCAGGGAATAGAATTCTTAACATAGGTCACAGAAAACTTTACAAAAGTTTTATACAAAGTTTCGTATATGAAAGACTGAATGAAGGAAAGCACTCGGCATTATTTTTCCCCCTCCAATCTTCTAACTTAAATCTAGATTTATCTGCATATAAATATACAGAACATTTTCTGTAATTGCTCTCCTAGCACAGCAGATGACTTGTCAGTAGATAATAATATACTTTACACTTAATTAATTCTTGCATATGTACTATTAGAAAGCATTTTACAAATAAGACCATACAGTAATGACCACTTTACAGCTAGAGAGAGAAGAGAGATATTAATCGATTTGTTAAGAGCTAAGCAAAGGATAAAAGCAGGATCAAATATAGAACACTAGGATAAAATTCTTATGTGCTTTATTTCAACAAGAAGTTTGCTGTTCATTTCTATGGAGCAATGATTTTATCCCAAGTGCCCTACCTTCTTATCTATAGGACAGCGTAGCCTAGCACTCATTGCATTTACCTGCACTTGAGATAATTGACCCCAGCCAGCCACTAAGCCCAACAGAGGGTGTTCACTCTTAATATAGTATTTTTATTTTAATTTTTGTCTTTGTATGGACTGCTGTGCTCGTGCATGAGGTCCCTTTCACTTCAACTACCTGCAATTAGAAATTTAAATATAAACTAGTTCTCTGAGCCTCTTTTGTTGCTAGTGAAGAAAAGATCTGCAACTCCAGAATATGCTTCATTCCACCTATCTGAAGACAAAGATGAATTATCAGTGTAAGCTGGTCCTGCTGTCAGAAGAAGCTGTTCTGGAGTTTTCCCCCTTCTTCATGTATTCATTGCAAAGCGTGAGATGCAGCGTGTGGTGAGTGCATCTGAGCTGAAACTAACCGGGGAGAAAAGTGGCTAGTTTTCAGCCAGTTCAGGTCTCTGGAATGATTTACCACACAGTTGTACAGATGTTGGTATCAGCACAAGAGACAAACCTATGCAGGGCTGGGAAGAAGGGGCTGTGAGTAAAAGCAGTGCAAGACTGCTTTCTTTGCTGGGTAGCACCAGGTTACAGGATCTACCAAACTCTAGTCTTATCCACCTGTGCTGGTTTTGGCTGGGACAGAGTTATTTTTCTTTGCAGTATGGGGCTGTGTTTTGGATTTGTGCTGGAAACAGTGTTGATAACCCAGGGATGCGTTTGTTACTGCTGAGCAGGCTTGCACAGAGCCAAGGACTTTGCTGCTTCTTACATCACCCCACTGCCAGCGGGCTGAGGTAGCCACAACAAATTGGGCGACACAGCTGGGACAGCTGACCCCAACTGACCCAAGGGATATCCCAATACCATATGACGTCATGCTCAGCATATAGATCTGGGGGAAGAAGAATGAAAGGGGGAGGTAGCGTCATTTGGAGTGATGGCGTTTGTCTTCCCAAGTAACTGTTGTTACATGTGCCAGAGCCCTGCTTCCCTGGGGATGGCTGAACACCTGCCTGCAGATGGGAAGTGGTAAATGAATTCCTTGTTTTGCTTTGCTTGTGTGTGTGGCTTTTGCTTTACTTATTAAACTGCCTTTATCTCAACCCAGGAGTTTTCTCACTTTTACTCTTCTGCTTCTCTCCCACCAAAGGGGAGCGAGTGAGCAGCCACGTGGGGCTGAGCTGCCGGCCAGGGTTAAACCACGACACCACCCAGCATATCAGGCAAGGTTAGTCTCACCTAGAGTTTATGGGCAATCAGTGCTAACTGGCATTAACCTTATCTGCTGAAGTTTAGTGTGATATCAGTACAATGAGGCCTTTTTCAACTCTGCCTCCATGAAGGGATTTGCGATGGTTAAATAATGATCAGATAAATACTGTTACTGGAAGTGGAAACGCTGAGTCCTCTGTTTATTTGTAACATCTTACATGCGAAGACTTTGTTAGCTTCTAGACATTCTAATTATTAAAATTTTAAGAAATATAAAATTGAAAAAGACTGAACAGTTTCCCTCCATTCTCTGATTTTATATTTGATCTAGTTAGAATTCTCTTAGATACTTATTTATTTTAGTGAGAAGGCAAGCCCAAAAGGATTAAACCTTGCCTGCAGCTTTGTTTTTGAGCAAAAGTCAATTATGGCTGGCTAAATATCCCTGAGGTAAACATGTGTGAGGTTGATAATGTGGTTAGAATAGCAACAGCAGTTGTAAAGGAGACACTGGTGTTGATGGAGTTAACATATTCCATATTGCTATTGTGCAAAATATTACAGACACTTCCAGTCGGGGAGCATCAATCAATTTTTGTTAACTTTCAGTATGTTTTCTTCCTGATGGAGCTAATATTACATCTAAATATTATGTGTGCTGCATCTGTAAATTTCATTCCATTTGCTTAAGGAATCCTTCTGTATGAAAGATGTGATTTAAAAAACTACATTATTTACATGGTGCCATTGGATTGATTGTAGAATGGGTCAAATCCTGCTATCCTTAATGAGGAAAATATTGACTAATGACTTAAGTAAATATTATCTGAATTCAATGAATGTTTAAGTCTCTTGTATTAAGTATTCAGAGGAGCAGAACCTGGTTCATAGCTTTTCCTCTTATGAGTGCACTTAACCAGCCCTGCTCACACTTACTATTTCCTTCTATATTTTGCCAATCAAAATTATGCAGCTTCAACAGATAATGCTACAAACATCATATATCACAACATTATGCAACCCCATAGCAGAATTCACCGTGGCAACTGCAAGTTTCTCACATTTAGAGAAAAGAACTGGAATTATGTTCCTACAGGCTGGCTGAGTGCTTTAACCACTGACATTGGATGAAGGGAGGCAGAAGCTGCAGTACAACTGTCTTTCAACTATTTTGGAGAAAAGGCTGATTTTACTGCAGGAGAAGGTAAAGGGACTGTGACATGTAGAGAAAGAATAGCATTCCTTCACCATAGAGAGCAGTGGGTCTTAGCACACCTCTGCATCAGCTAGCTTGAAGTGACTCCTGACTAGGACATTAACACAAAAAATGCCAGCGGGAGGTCGCAGGCTCTTTCAATGCATTTTTTAGGAGCCTAATGCCAAACGTTGGTCTATGACTTTCCATGAGTGGTAGGGCATCTAACGCCTTTGCCCCTCTAGTCTTCTCAGTGTATTTTGTCGCCCGATCTATAAAATGGAAATAATTTTATCTCTCGGGATGCTGGGAATAGAAGATTGCAAGACACTCAACTATTGAGGTGATCTATGGTGGTGGTTTGACCCTGGCTTGATGCAAGGTGCCCACCAAAGCCGCTCTGTCACTCCGCTCCTCAACCAGACAGGGGAGAGAAAATATAACAAAGGCTCATGGGCTGAGATAAGGACAGGGAGATCACTCAGCAGTTACAGTCACAGGCAAAACAGACTTGACTTGTGGAAAATTAGTTTAACTTATTACCATTTAAATCAGAAAAAACACCTTCCCCTCACCTTTCCCTTCTTCCTGGTCTTAACTTAATTCCCTATTTCTCTACCTCCTCCCCCTGAGCAGCACAGAGGATGAGGAATGGAGGTTATGGTCAGTTCATCACATGTCTCTGCAGCTCCTTCCTCCTCACGCTCTTCCTCTGCCCCAGTGTGGGGTCCCTCCCATGGTAGACAGTCCTCTATGAACTTCTCCAACATGAGTCCTTCCCACAGGCTGCAGTTCTTCATACAGTGCTCTAGCGTGTGTCCCCTCCACAGGGCGCAGACCTTGAGGAACAGATTGCTCCACCGCGGGTCCTCCGTGGGATCACAAGCCCTGCCAGCAAACCTGCTCCAGCCCAGGTATCCCTCAGGTCACAGCCTCCTTTGGGCATCCACCTGCTCCGGTGTGGGGTTCTCCATGGGCTGCAGGTGGGTATCTGCTCCACTGTGGGCCTCCATGGCTACAGGGACACAGCCTGCCTCACCATGGTTTTCACCACAGGCTGCAGGGGAATCTCTGCTCTGGCACCTGAAGTCCCCCTGCGCCTCCTTCTTCACTGACCTGGGTGTCTGCAGAGTTGCTGCTCTCACACAGTCTCACTCCCCTGTCTCAGGGGTGCAGATTTCCTACACATACCCCCACCCCACCCCCCACCCCCCAATATGCTATCCCAGAGGCACTACCATCATCACTGATGGGTGCTTCCTTGGCCAGCAGCAGGTCTGTCTCAGAGCCGACTGGCATTGGCTCTCTTGGATGTGGGGGAAGCTTCTGGCATCTTCTCACAAAAGCCACCCCTGTAGCCCCCTCCCCTTACCAAAACCTTGCCGTGCAAACCCACTACAGCCGTGGTTAAAATAACCAAACATTGACAGATAGAAAAAAGGTGAAGAAGTAACTTGAATGTATTATACCCATTTTGTTGAAATGGCTAGCCAAGAAAAGAACCAGTGAAACTAACAGGGATAGGTAATTTTACAACAGGTACTGTTTTTATTTCTTAGCAATCTATGAAATACCATTATACAGGATATAACCTGATTGCCATAGGTTGAATTAATCCTTTCCCACTGTCTTCTTAAGGTATTTTGCATTTATTTACTAGACTGTTGTGTGTTCTAGGTGGTCGTTTTCCTGGATGTTCCATTTGCTGTCCTCTTCCCTCTGCTCTTCCAGAAAGGTTACGGTAAACAAAAAGGAAATCAGTGACTGATATGACAAGGTATTTGGCCACATGTGTTGATCTCACAGTATATGAAAAATAGTATGCTTCCTCTCAATTGTGGTCTAACTGCCTAACAGCCTGAGTTACTCATTCAAAAATAAAATGCAAAATAGCAACAAAAATTTAAAGGCATAAATCTTTTAAGTTGTTCAGGTGCAAAATGTCTGCAAAATTATTTCAATGAGAAGTAGGAACTAAAGTGCTTTTGAGGATTGAGGCTATAGAGTTTCATTTTCTACTGAATTATGCTATTGTACTTCTATTTGCATTAGTATATTTTACCTATTTAACGGACTACAAAGTCCAATTTATCAATTTTCCTCTAAGCTGGCGTTATTCATGTTATGGTGGAATATATTTATACCTATTGATTTAATGCTGTTTCTGTTCCACGACCAAAACACAGTAAGCATGGGGCAATGAATATCAAAGTACTCTCAATTACAGAGACCTCCTGTGAAGAGCTGAAATCCCCATCAATGGAAGGAAGTTGAATGTGTTGAACTCCAACGTAAATTATAAAGATAGAATAAAACAATCTTAGAGCATTATGAAAGATTTCATTTGGAGAATAAGGATGCAAAATCAAGAACACAAATATTGGAAAATGCCAGAAGTCTTTGCAATCTTACTATGACCCCTTTCAATGTATGTCATGTGAAAGTGTCTTTAATTACAAGTTCTCATATAATTTTTGTCACAGTCCCTGACTAATTTAACACCCTGAATGGGTGATACCCCCAAAATGAGTAGTAATTAGGTATTTACTTTAGTTTTCTTTGTTTGAGATGTGGGACTCCCTTATGTTTCCCTTGCAAGATTAAAACTTAATCCTGAATGTAGAAATACTGACCTTGTCAGCATAGAAATACTTCCTATCGTACTCTTGCCTAGTGTCATAGTGCTCCTTAGCTATTTATTAATTTAACTTCAATGTGTTCTTGTGTTAAAAGATGCCATTTTCCCTGTTTTAGAGATGGAAGAACAAGATTCTCAAACGCACTTAAAACAAGGTAAGAGGCAGGGTTTTTTCATAATTTATATTCACAATTTGTTTTCATAATTTGTGTGATCTGGTAGCAAAGGCTGCATGGACTATGAGGAGTAACACTGAGTTCTTACCTTATCTATAAAACAGATTCCACAGACCACGTGGGGGCCATAAAACGAGGAGCACGCAATCACCTAGGAGATTTCTGATTTAAGGGACCTCTGTAATGGTGCGCTGACATTCTGACACATAAACACGATAGCAGAAGTAAAGGTAAAATTTAACTCTTCGAGGTAATGCATGCAAAATTATGTTTCTTTCTTTGCAGTCCCTTGTCATGCTCATTACACGGATCTTGGCTTCTGCAGTGAGTGATGTGAATGGGGATCTGATTCGTCCCACAGCCCTCTGAACTGATAGAGGGCTGGCACTGGATGAAGTGGAGGTGTCACTGGTGGGCAAAAAGTATTAAAACTTTCTTTACATGAAATTCTTTATAATTCTTTGTAGTATACCAATGTAATATGTGTTTTGTAACATTTTTGTGTAAAAAATGTCTGTAAAAAAGCATAGTTCACGTGGAATTGTTTTATGCAAAGTAGGATAATGCTTGTAACTCTTCTATATGGGTTATTTCAGGCTGCCCTCGTCTTTCTTTAGCCGCTCTGTCCCCGACACTAAAATCAAAACCCAGGTGTCATCCCACATCAGCTCGGCCTAAAATATCATGTAACGGCCTTTCATGTGCTCACATTTTCATGATATGAAATACAATAGACTAAAAAGATCATACCTGGATTGTTGCATTAAGTACGTTCAATACAAATCTCTAAATAAAAAAGTCCATCAATGGAAAAGAATTCCAATATCTTGCCTTTTTCTTTGTTTACTCTAATTATGTAGGTTATAAAATTGAACCATTTTTGGTAAACCCCCTTTCTTGTCAGTGAAAATACTGCACCTTTCTCATTTGGGCAAGCATTTATTCAAGGTGTTCAACGTGATTTGTGCGTAGTTTAACTCCTTTTGAGAAGTTAATGCTGAGATATGCTCATAACAGGTGTTGCAGATCTCATGTTATTTGATATTGATATAAAAACATATTGCATCTTCTGCCTTTATATGCTAGGAGGACTGATAGGAGCTGATAAATATGGAGATATTTAATGCAATTCCTTTAAAGGAATTTAAGCATTTATGTTAGAAGCACAAATGAAAGACTTTTGATTTTTGTGCAAATAAATGTAATAAGGATATCTTTTTTTTTACTTCCCCAAATGCCTGTGCTTCTAACATACCATAAGAGATGATCTGCTATTTTAACAACCTAGGGGGTTGCTTCTAGTAGCAGTTGCCCTTGGTGAAGAATATATTTGCAAAGGATCAGAATGACCTTGTACTTTTGAGCCAGATTGGTGCTATTAGTATGTGATTTTGCTGAGAAGCTCCTAAAGAGGCAGTTATATTGTCTGTTGCTGCAAGTGCAACAGCACTATAGGAATATAAAAACAGGCATTGCAAAAAAATAATGCAAGTGGTACTTGCAATATCACTGCATCAGAACTGCAGCGATTTTGACACTTTATTGATACCATAAGGTTTCAAACATGCAAGTAGTTTTTTTGTATTCTCTTTAATTCAAAATAGCAGCACATGTGTGAATGGTGAGCAACACTCATAGCAGGTGTTCCAGGTCTCCTCGAAGACACAAAGTATTGTTGTCCCTCCTTTTTTCAGTTTGTGGTCCCCTTAAATCACTGGTTTATAAGCTGTGGAGAAATACATAGGAAAATAAAGAAAAATTAAAGATCTCAATTTCATCCCTGAAATGTGGAACAGTTCTGGGAATCCTGAAGTTGTTAAGGGGCAGAGGATGTAATTTCTCACCCAGATACATTAATGGTAAGTTCCTGATGACTCATTGCTTGTCATGCATCAGAAACAGCAGTGACTTAAAGAATGAAGGTTTGCAGAAAAACAAGGGAGCTGGGTAATGTACTTCTTAGAGGGGAGTTTTAGGCACAACAAACCTGGAGCTGGAGTTTTATTGCTACTTGCTTCCACAGGAAAAAAACATCACCCACTAAATCCTATATTATCAGAAAGGTTTTAATATAATGGGTGTGAATTTTGTTAAGGACCAGACTGTAAGAGATGTAAACTCACATGAGGTTTTATTCTACAAATTAATAATTTAGAACTGTCTCCCTTTCTGTATCTGTTCCTGACAGGATCAGGAGTCCATAGTAGAAGGAATCATTCTCTGATCAAATAGGAAAACTATGTAATATCTGAAGTGGTCATTGGCACTATAAGGCAGTGATCCTCAACTAATCTGGATATGTCATATTGAAAAGAAAAAAAAATCCCCCCCCCAAAAATACATCTAAGTTAAAGCAAAAACCAAAAAATACCACAACCCTGTACAACTGTCTGCAAGTTTCAGCTCTGTTTAGTTCAACTTTCTTTTGATGCTCACTCTGCCTACTCTCAGAACTGAGTTCTCACGCTGTTTCACTAAACGTGTACGCATGCCTGTGTGGAAGGTCTAACCTTGTGCCCATCCAAATGATATCTGAATGCCTTTCTGACACTGTAGTGGGAATTTCTCTTTCCCAAATCATGCTTCTTTACAACAGCTGAAACAAAGGACTCTTATTATTATTATTATTCTTAAAGTCCTTTGCGCCAAGGCAATTACTGCTTTGTGTAAGGAAAAATATAAACAAAAAACCCTAGAAGCACTCGCCTCACCTTTCTTTTTTTTATATATATGCTAAACTTTTGTTTGCAGGTTGGAACATATTTAAGCTGCTATGCAAGTGCAGAAGTGCCTTTTGGAAAGTCAGCAAAGGTATTCCTGTTATCAGTTGCATCCTGGGCTTCCAGGATTCCTGCATTATCAAAGCCTACCGAATGAGGTCCTACAGGATGCCACTACTTTGGTGTTGATCTAACAACGCACTTAAACGTATTGGTGGAATCTATTCACTAATGTTATTTATATGCCAATGCACTAAGCTTTCTATCATTATGCAATTATATTCTATAATTATGCGATTGACAGGGTGACAGAGCAATGTGAAGAAGCAGTTAGAACCCAGGATCACCCCAGCAACAGGGAAGAGAAACCTTCAGGGTTTTCTTTAAAACAATCTGAGAGTAGTTTTGAAGGTTGCACTACAATGCAGTCCGAAATCTGAAAGGGTAAGGAATAGCTTTTGTGAAAGGCAATGAATATTTAAGTGATATTTGCTTATTTATTTTTCAGTGTTAATGGCTATCAGTTTTCTGTTGTTGTAGACTGCTTTACTGAGTTGAATCAAGTGACTTGTATGGGAAAGTGTCATTCTCCTTTTACACCAGCACAGAGAGCTGAGGTGACTTGACCCAGTTTACTTAAGAGATCACAGCAGAGCCGGGCTTTGAATCCTAAAGAAATGTAAGTGAATAATAGTTCTTGTGTGGCAAACATGCTATGAAAGAAAGGAGTCTTCAGTGATGCATTTTATAGGGGACCCAAACTAATGAGTGTTTGTTGAGTGGTACTGCAGTTAGGATGCTACTGAGCAAAGCAGAGGTACTTGGCCAAATTTAATGTTTTAGAAGACCTATAGGTTATAAATATACATACTTATATATTACCATGATATATATATATATATATATATATATATGGTAATGTATACAATATATAGTAACAGATATGTTACTATTTGTATACAATCATGTGTGTATAGTGATTCCATTCTGTGGAAAACTTCAGTAAGGCAGCCTGGGTAGGAGTTCACAAGATGTCTATGCCTACCTCTGATTTGAAGAACTTAAATTTTTTTGAGAAATTTGGGTTTAGTTAATTATGTTAGAAAAGTTTACTAACCGCTTGTAAAGCAATCACTTAAATTTAGCTAAGTAATTCTGATATCAAAAGCAGTGTGACAGAATATTGCTTGAAGACTACTTTAGCACTTTGTAATTGGCAGATGTTCTTAATTCTCCAGCACACAGGCCAATCCTAGAGGATTTTTAGGGCAAAAAAAAAAATAATGTTGGAGTTGCAGTATCTATACTAGTCGTTTCTGTAACAGACAAGAATCTAAATAGGAGATGTTATTTACCTTTCTGTTCCTCCTGTGAATAGAGCTGGCCATTAATTTTAAAATTTATTTTAAAATATGGAAATGTTGCTTTTTATCTAAATCAAAATTAAAAATATTTCAGCTTGTGAGTGAGCAGTGGTGAGTGGGACTGACTTGGTGTCTAGGTTGAGTTAGTGATGCACATCAGGTAAAACAAGTGCACCTGCTGCTGTTGCAGACTATGCTTCCCTCACTATCTTCTATCAAAGCTGTTCTGTTCTGCGTAAAGAAATATATATTAGGCTTCAGAAAAAGACTGAATCGGGCAGAGAAAGGATGTGAGCTGTAGATATGTCACGTGCTAAGTGAATGCCTTCCACTTGGGCTGAATACTTAAAACCCAAAGCCCCACACTCGAGCCCCTTTTTTGAATACTCAAAAACAAAAGAAGAAAAACTTATGCTTGAAACCTTAGGGAGTGGAATTTTTCAGGCTGTGCACTGTGACAGTGAAAAGGAAAGGGAGAGAAGAAATAAGAATAGCACCAGGAAAAGGAAGACAACTGTTAATGGCAAAGCAAAACAGCATGAACAGTGAGGCAAAGATGGTGGAGGAATTTTGTAGAGCTTTACTGAAGGATGGATTTTTCCCTGCCTCTTCTTCACACTGGTCCCCTGTGCCTCCCTCTCGTGATGTGTTTATTTCCTCTTCCATTTTCATCATGATGTGGCAACTAGAGAAGGACCTTTCTATACTGGTTTACTTGTTTTGCATGTTTAGGACAAGAAGTACTCCTATATCTTCTCCTGGTTAACTTGATAAACCAATTAGTGCTTGTTCAGTTTACTGAACTCCATGCTTTTTGGTTTGTGGTTACATGCTCTCAGACCCTAACATCTGACAGAAAGCAAGGACACAGACTGAAGCAACTTTATTTCTGATCTACCTGTGATTTGTGGGTTCAACTCTTAACATTTATATTCCATTAACATTGTAGTTTCTGGACTGAATAAATATGAAATCTAATCTGTGCTCTCCAGAGGAAATCACTGTAACGCTTGAACATGACACTGTTGAAGGGATTTGGGTCAAACATTGATTTTTTTTTTTCCAGTATGCCAGTATCAGTGTATTTTAATTTAATTCAAAATACAAGGAACCAAGAGTTCATGAAAACTAGACTTATACTGAGATGGACTCATTTTCTCAGGGCTGCTATCTCTCAGTCTGCTGACACAGTGAACAACGGAGATAATTCAGTACTTTAAGGAACAGCTAGGCTGCTAGGTTGAGATAGTCTGTATTTATGCTCATTCTGATAAATCTGAGAAGCAATTTGGTAAGTGAAGTGTCTCCAGTGCAGCTTGAGCAAGGTGGCCTTCAATGAGTAGTGTTAAAGCCCAAGGGACTGAGTTTGGGTGGTGGAACTGGTGAAGGGAACTGATTTAGTAGCGTATTATTATGGTGCACAGTAAAACAAGGGTATATGTCAGAGATGCCAAATCTAGAATATCTCTAACAGTGAACCTTAGAAAATAGACTGGCCATGGCAAACTCCACTTGTAAGTAGATAATGAAAGCAAGCAATATTGCTGAATGTGTGCTTCAATACTCCAGTAGAACTATGGGATTCACAGAAGTAATGGACTCTTCTGGACATGAAGCTGAATTCCACGTGATTTCTGTGTATTTACTATTGGGATTTCTGGATAGTAAAGGGAGAAGGTTAGAGAGATGTAAGAATAGATTTCATTGATTAGCTTACAAGGAAGAAATTAGGAAATATGCCCCAAAATTGTAGATACACAAGTCTGAATGTTTTGGGCTGTTATCTAAGATACAATGGTTTGGTCTGAAAGAGGTGAAAAGAACGTCTGTGTTGATTCACATATGTCCTGTGAACTTGTGTATTTGTTGTTTCTGTAACTGAAACAGATTTTCTAGTGTCCAGTGTTGTGCTGTGTCCTCAGCGCAGGGTTCCAATAATCCTGGCAGCAGATTATTTTATTTATTATTATTATTTTCAATAAATAGAGTTCAGATTATGAAATCCCTTCTCTTGCTAACAAACACCTGCTTCTGCAGGCAGATTCCCTGAGACTAGTGTAATTACTTGAAAGAGCGCTGAATAATTTCAGTGAGACTCCTACAGTCCTGATCCACTTTGGGTAGTTAGATTTAATTGTGTTTGAAAAGGAATAGAGCCAAAACAAAGTACAGGGGGGAAGAAATCTCAGTGGTTCCTATGGATATGCCTTCATAGTAAGTGAAATCCACATTCTTATCTGAGGTTTACCCCGGATCCCTCCCTGCCCCTGCTATTCACATCTCTTTAAATCCTTGACAGCTTGTCCATTGAATATTGACATATTTGCTCAGACAGAGGTATAGAATAAAGTCTGTACTGTGCTTTAAGAACAGTTCTAGCCCATCTACTTTGCAATGAGTATGCAACTGAAACTCACTTTTTTTTCCCCAGTTCTATTCCATATCTGAGAATTTTTGACCTTTTTCCTTCCTCCTGCACCAGAAACTCATGCATATATGTTTGTGTATGGTTACTGTTCAAATCCTCATTTCAGATGCTTTGCCTCACATCTGACCAGCAGAATCTGTCTCAGTCCAGAAATGCCAAAAAAACCCCAAGCCCAAACAAACAAAAAATCCCACCCCTGTTTGAGACTGGTGGTTGCTGGCCAGAACAGTGTTAAGTCAGTCACGGTGATTCTCACAGGTAGAGCGTGTGAATGACTCTGCCCACCTCTGAAGGAAAGACCAAAATTGGTCAGTGCACTAGGCACACATAAGCACATCTTGGAGTATCTTATCTGTGCCATCTAATTCAGAAAGCTGAGTTGAAAGCCTGAGTTCCTAAGTGGATCATCCAGAAGGCAATGGGCAGAAAATGAGCCAGTGGAGAGGACGGGAAAAAAAACCCAAAACCAAACAACAAAAAAACCCAAGGAGTGAAAAGAAGAATGGGAAAAATAGACTTGATGATTGAAGGTAATTGTTGCCATTCACTCCCACACAATATTTCATAACAAAATGTTTTGAGTTGTCCTCTGGATCCTACACGGATTCTTGTACAGAAGGCCAAGATTCCTAACTCAAGGATGTAGAGACCTCAAAAAATTTGTCACTGTGCATCAGGCCAAGGGCTTCAAGACACCTATGAAAAGGCCAGCACACTTTTTAGTAGCAAACCCTTATCTGTTGATTCATGACCCTGATGTGTTTTTTGCAGCACAAATTAATCTGCCACTCCAATGAGAAGATTTCTTTCCTCCCCACTGACCTTTTGCTGGTCACTGACTCTTGTGGCATTGCTATTTTGTAGTAATGAAAACTAAAGCAAGTGTCCTTTGAGTACATTCACTCCACTCTGGAGTTATTCCTTTATTCACTGCAACATCATTCACTGTAACTTCACGTAGACTTGGCCTGCTCTTTTATCCTGGTATTTTTGTTTTATCTCTGTGTACTCCCAATGCAAAGCCTAGTGTCATGCTAATGCATGCTATAGTAAGAGCACCCAAATGTAGGTGGATGGTGAAGAGACTTAAATTTATTTTGGAACAAAAGAAATAGGGGTTGGTGTAAATTCTGAAAAGCACAGCAACGGGCAAGTCTGGCGACTGACCATCCACCAAGAGTTTGTACAATCTATCCTTACTGTTCCATGTAACCTCATCCACAAACTTTGGGGCTGGTCTCTCTCAGACGAAGGTCTAGGGTCAACACTGGCAAATCTCATAGCAGGAGGAGGAAGGAAGAAGAAACAGACTTGACATGACTGGATGACCTGGAAGTTATGCTGGGCATGATACTGGAGACCTACTGGAGATGAATCTATGGGAAAAAGAAGCAGCAGAGTCAAAGTCACAGACCAGTAAATGGCAGCCACTATCATTTTGACTCTTACTGAAGAAACAGCAGCAAGAGTGGGAACATTCCCCAAATAGCAATCAATATAATAAGTGCTAGAAAAACTATTGTAGTTATGTTCTGGGTCACCGCACATGGAGTTGCAAGTTGATACTAGAGGCTTTTCCTTTAGCTCCCAGATATCCTTTGCCATGTATGATCCAAGACAGACTTACACGTGTGAAAAATTTGAGTGGAAGTAAAAGTTTACTCCAGCTACACATGAACTAATTGTTCATATGTATGTTCATATGTGAAGCTTGTGATCCATTTCCCTTGCATTTTTCTGTTCCTAAATCTATTATTTGGGCAAACTTTTATGCTGTTATGCTTACAGCAATGTCCCAGACAACGCAAAAATCCCAGATACTGTACTAAATGAAAATGCCTCTTGATGCTTGTTATACTTCAGATTCTTCTGTTTTCTGGCTATACGGCTGAGAGAAGGAGGAGATTTATTCTGTGGCTCTCTTCCTTAATTCACCACCTTATTCATCTATTTGCAAATTTTCCCTTTTTATTTGCTTGATGATATTTTGTTTTATTTTATTTAGAAGGAACTGAAAACAACAAAGTTCTTGGTTGAAAGATGTTTCCAACAACTCCAGTAGCTACTAGTCTTGCTCATTTCATGGCAAGCTGCTGCGTGAGTCATGAAATATCTCTTTCCTATTTTCGGGATAATCAGATAACCAGTTTTCTAATGGGAGTTCATAAAAATTACCCTTACTGCAGACCTGATCTGACTTCCCTGCTGTGCCAACTTTTTCTGCTTCTTCAACTCACCCTCAACCTTCTCTTCCTTGCAGTTTTATTCCATTGTTTTGTGAGATGTGGGCCAGTATGGAGTCTTTCAATGTACCTTTTCCACCTGTCAAATGGTCTTACACGTTGTAACGAGCTGGTCCTTATTCACAGAGCATTTAAGGCAATTCTTAAGTAAGACTGGATAAGATTCCTGCACTGTTGCTGCATAGTTTACCTTAACTGGTTAGTGAAATCACACCCCTACAATTCAGGGTTAGGTGAGCCAATTTTTTATTTCTGGTAATTTGACCTTGCCCACTGCTGAAAAATGCAGAAGATCCCTCTGCTTTAGGTTCATATAAGCAAACATTTTGGCATAGGCATCATGCAATTCAGTCCCTAAATTTCCAAAGAGTCGTTGGAGTTTCCAGAACAACCAAAGATTTGGAGGAAGGAGAATGTGAAGGATAAATGAGTTGGAAAAACAGGATGGGGGTGGGGGGTGGGGAGGAGGTTGTTTGCTGCATAATCCTAAATAGTGCTCCACACCAAAGAGTCTCAATCTCCCTCTGAAGGCTTGACCGACTATTCAGTGAAAGCAAGCTTCCTTAACATCACTCAGTTTAGAAGCGTAAGGTCGATGTGAATACCTGCTCACTTCCCCTCTGCCCCTCGTGCCCCTTTAACAAGGAGAAAATTGATTCCCTGTTTCTGAACAAAGGTCTGTAGCTAGGAGAGAGCATGGTCTCCCTGGCTGAGTAACAGCTGGGGAAAAATGAATAGACCATATGCTGGGGAGCAGCCGCCAGAATATTGGGACAAAGCTGTGGACCACTGCCAAGCCTCACAGCTAAAGCCACAGCAGCCAAGGCGAGTGGTGGGGGGGGACTGCTCGGAAGGGGACCCTGCACTGGTCTGCTTTTAGGGACTGCAATGTATGAATTCCAAACAAAAGAAGAAAGAAATTATTTGTTTTCAGAAAGGTCCTTGCAAAAGAAAGTCATTTACCCAAGTGAACAGCCTTGTTAAAACTTGTGTAGTTCCCTTATGCTTTCCTTTTTTCCCCTGCCTGGCCATTCTCAGGAAAGCCTAGCCCACTGCAGAATTTTATCTGAGGGGGTCAGTGGCTACTAATTTCTTTATGTTATCTTTTCCACCCTTACTCATCTTTCTGCAGAAGCCGATTTGTTACTGTTTCTGCTGTGACCTAGGCTCAATGGCAGGAGGGGGCTCTGCTCAGGCAAGCATTGTGAACACCTGTAACAATTTTGCAGCCTCTGGAAGAGGAACTTAGTTTGTGAAGGCTGTTATGCAACAGAAATCGATCTGCAATATGTTAATCTGAAACTTTTTTCCCTCATTCTTGGAAACTAATTATATATGCCAGTCTGTTCCAGGCCCACAGAGGATGCCCTTGGTGGTGATGTATAATTTTATTAGAGGTGGACTTGAGAGCTGAAGCTAATGAACATGGTGAGCTCCAGGAGAGAAATAACCAGGACCAACAGCAGCCTTCAGGCAAAAAAAAAAAAGACACTCAGGCCTGGACCCAATCTGTAACCCCACGATCTGTGGGACAGAGCCAATTTTTTTATATGAAATATCACTGTAAGCTGGGATGGTTGGGAGCTGCTTGCCCATTCTATACTTCGTGCTAAGTCTATACGAGGTGTTACACAGCTGATCGGTCTTACTCTGTGCAGTGAGTCAACGATCAGTTTGAGAAGTGGGGAAATAAAAAGAATCTTGGCTAAGTTCTAGTTTTAAAAAAATTAAATTTATAAATTAAGGCAATTCTTTATAGGAAGAATATATGGGTGTTATTAAAACCACACTTCAAGTTTCCAGTAAGAATCACATTCATTACAGTCCCTTTTGCATTTCTTTAATCAGACAGGTCTCTTCTGAAACTTCCTACTTTAAAACAGAATACCTGCTTAGAGAAACTTAGGCAAAAATAGTGAAACAGTTCACATTAATCAATTGTGACTGATTTAAGTGAAACCTAATTGCCTACATTGCTGATACTTATTTGTCTAACAAACCTAAATGAAAACAATTGGAAAAAATCCTTATGCAGTGTTTTACACCATGTTGGTTATTCCTCTGTAATTAGTCATTTCAGATTCTATATATCCAGTCCAGTGTAACTTGTCATATATTGGCTTATAATGTTTAAAGGGAAAAATAAATGAGAATATACTTCTGCAATGGCAATGATATCTACTAAATTTCCTTTTAAATATACACAACAAAATGGATTGTTAAAAATAATCGCCTGAGGATGGTGCTTCTTTCGTCAGTTTTCTACCAGAGCGCATCCTGCACTCTGACAGAAAATTGCTCATTAATCTCCAAGGAAGGACCAGTTTTTCAAAATAGTCACTCAACTATGCTGCCACCGTTAATTTTTTCAGCATTATGGGTGCCATTAATTGCTTGATGTGGTTGGTAACAACAATAATCCTTTTTGAATGGGACATTAACTCCAAAACAAGTCATTAGCTTTTGTCCACATACTGTAATTAACACTTAACCTTCCAGGAGGTAAGCATCATGACTTGACAGAAATTGCAAAGGCCACCATGCTACTTCAGATTTGACTTCTTTCTCTAATATTTATATTCACCCTCAAGATATTGCAGTAGGGTGTTTTTGGTGATCACTGTTTTACTAGCAACCACTTGCATTCGGAGCGGTAGACATAGTAAAGGTAAGGGATCTGCTCCGCACTTCGAGCCTTGGGGAGATTTTTCCCTTCTTTTTTCCCCTCCAGCTTTTTTGCTTCCTAAAATGGGGGAAAGGTATGGATGCTTCAGATTACTTCTTCTCAGATGTGTGAGATAGATAGGTCACCTGGCAGGGATGTATTGAGCCACCTTTTGGAGCAGAGCAGAGGCTGTTACTGAGTGGCTGTCGGTTGAGGTGGAAAAGACAAGAAATAAAATATTTTCCTATCTCATACATGCCATACTTCGCCTTTGCAACCTCTGCTCACGTCTGCTACATCTCACCCCAACGGGTGCTGGAATGAGAGGTGAGGAAACAGAGAATAGCTGAGCATCATGGAGTGGAAGAATCTGCCAGAACTGGAGCTGCTTTGATGTGAATTTTGTCAAGAAAAGTAATGTCTTTGTTTTAGCTTTAAGGAAGACATAGAGGGATTGGTTTTCAATGCCTGATCCTCATTTTGGTACTTGGTAAAAGGTGCAGAATTAAGGGCTGTGCATCTATGCAATATGGAGCTCAAAATCTCTGCAATGGTGTCAGCTTTTTCCCCAAGCTACTTTTACATGGCTCTGATGTCAGTAAAGTCACTTCTAATTCATTATAGTATGACTTCAGACTCAGTTCATTTGACTTTGCAGTCTGGGACCAAACCCAGCCCGTTTGAAGTACACATACATGGACAGAAAGGTGGAAGGGCATAAGATATATTTGTTTTTATACTTAAGATAACACTTCTTTATTTGGTCTATGCTTAAAAATGAATAAATAATTTTAAAAAGAACAATAAATTTTACCTGCAAAATAAGCCCCTAGTAAGTCTATTTAGTTGATATTTTTAAAAGCAGTATGTGATTTAAGATATACGGTCTGCCTGAAAACCGAAGAAGTTTGTGCTTCTAGGCTGCTAAAGCATATTTAATATGCCTGTTTTTATTGGATTCTTCTTATTGGATTCACTGGTAGCTTAGCTCAAATTGAAGCAGAGCTTTGGTATATCATTCCTCCAGGACTAAAATGTCAGCTACTGACACAGTCTCAAATATTTCCTGTTTCTTGACTGTGCTTTTTCAGAACATTGGTTGGTGGTATCAAAGGGCGCTTCCCAGTGGCACCTTCCGCTGGTTGAGAAATTAGTAACCTGGAGATGCTCATAAGTCTTGCCTGCTTTGCTCAGAGATAGTAAACACTCAAGCAAAATTACATGCAAGTAATACTCCCTGCAGACACTCTGAGGAAGGCACTGGGATTTCCTAACCCTGCAGCAAATATGCAGCTTACTTCAACACGTCTTGCTTATCTACCTATTCTTTATCTAATTATTCCCATACTCTGGCCTACAGGTTTGTGGTTTGTTTTTCTTTTTTCTTTTTTCTTTTTTTTTTTTTCCCCCAGTTTGCCTAATACCATGGAGTGTGCAGAAAAGGCTGGTGTTAAGTCTCACTACAGGTGCTTTAGCCATAAGGTCATTTGTGTAATATTCTTTGGCTGATGCTGTTGTCTAGCAGCACTTTATATGCTCTGTATGCTTGGAAGCATTAAAAAATTTCCACTCCCCTTTTTTAGTGCATTTTACCTCTTCCAGGTTTTGGGTGTCTTGCATTATTTACCTCTTAGTTTTCTGGGTTTTTTTTTCAGCTGGGGCTATATTATTTTTGTTGTTTAAAAATATATTGAACCCCAAAAAATGGCAGGGGTGGAGAATGCTAACACCTGAGTCAATACAAGTGCATACAGTTAAAAAGAGAAAGTGTTTTGCACTTAGATCAGAAGGATTTTGGACTTTAGACTTCATTTATCCATTTTTTTAGAGATTTTGATTGCTGATACCATTTTCTCTAATAGCCATTCTGACTTAGATATGCATGCCGTGCACTATAAATTATACTGGAAAACAATTAAACTACATGTATTTAAGCTATGAAGCCAAATGTAACAGAGTTTGGTAAGAGCTTGTATTAAGTAGATGGCTGGCCCAGGAAGACCATTTTCACGGTGATAACGAGTATTGACTATCGTTATTGAAAATTAGGGCAAAGTTAAGTTTGTTGGCTATGAAGTCAATATAAAGATTAAAACTGTGTAGATACACTTTTGAATCTAATGTCATTTTTCTGTGTCAGTATGTGTGTTTTTTCAGGAAAGTGCTCAGCTCTCTAAATAAAATCTTCATGGGATTATTTTCAGATTATTTGACTGGAGCTCATGAAAAGAGGCTTTGTTTATTTTATGGATTTACATCTAATTTCTTAAAAATAATATTTTTGTAAGTGGGCCAGTAGATCATATTAGACCACAAAAGAAGTATTAGTTTTCTTGCTGCTTCTTTTTTTCTGGAAGATTGTTAAGTGTGACTCACTGTCCTTGGTAAATGGATTTATGGTTTTTTCAGGAAGTTTGCAGCTTGCAGAAGGGGCAATGAGGGTGTTTGGTAAATTATCCACTTTATCTTTTTTTTTAGAAATGTGCTGGGAAAGATTTAGAAGAAAAAAAGGGAAAAAAAATGGCATTGAAGTAGGGAAAACCCGACTGGAGTTAGTAAAACTGGGTAGAAATTTTCTTTTAAGGTGGTGGAAAGTATCAAACCAATCTTTTCTCATCCAGAAGCTGCTGAGCCAATCGGCAAATAGATGGGGGGTGAGAATGCGATAGGATTGAGTGCACCCATAGCAAGTTTGCTGATGACACCAAGCTGAGTGCTGTGGTTGGCATGCTGGAGGAAAGGGATGCCATCCAGAGGGCCAATGACAGGCTTGAGAGGTGGGCCTGTGCAAACCTCATGGAGTTCAACAAGGCCAAGTGCAGAGTCCTGCACCTGGGTTGGGGCAGCCCCTAGTATCAGTACAGGCTGGGTGGAGAATGGATTGAGAGCCGCCCTGAGGAAAAAAACTTGGGGGTGCTGGTCGAAGACAATGTGTGCTTGCAGCCCAGAAAGCCAACTGTATCCTGGGTGGCATCAAAAGAAGTGTGGCCACCAGGTCGAGGGAGGTGATTCTCCCCCTCTATTCTGCTCACTTGAGACCCCAGCTGGAGCACTGGTTCAGCAATGGGGCCCCCAGCACTAAAAGGACATGGACCTGTTGGAGTGGGTCCAGAGGAGGGCCACCAAGATGATCAGAGGGCTGGAGCACCTCTCCTGTGAAGACAGGCTAGGGGAGTTGGGGCTGTTCAGCCTGGAGACGAGAAGGCTCCGTGGAGACCTTGTAGCAGCCCTTTGGTGCCTAAAGGGGTGTGCAAGAAAGCTGGAGAGGGACTTTTTGTAAGTGATAGGGCAAGGTGGAATGGCTTTAAACTGAAAGAGGGTAGATTTAGATTAGGTATTAGAAGAAATTCTTTACTGTGAGGGTGGTGAGACACTGGAACAGATTGCCTAGAGAAGCTGTGGCTGCCCCATCCCTGGAAGTGTTCAAGGCCAGGGCTTTGAGCAACCTGGTCTAGTGGAAGGTGTCCCTGCCCATGGCAACAGGTTCTGGAACTGGATGATCTTTAAGGTCCCTTCCAACCCAAACCGTTCTATGATTCTATGTTAAGACAAGAATATCACTCCAATTTTCCTTCTTATGTGCAAGGAGATTTCACATGCAGCAGCACACCTAGGGTACTTTCTTATTCTCTGAGGCAGCAGATAACATAGCATAAATAACTTGTGCTTTGACTTGGGAATTTGTTTTCCTCCTCTTTAAGAGTAATCAGCGTCAGCAAGTGATGTGAAAGTAGAAGGTTTTTAGTGCACAGCAGTGGCAACATGAGGAACATCAGTCTGTGTGGAACTTGTGATGGGACAATGCAGAACCGTTGTAATTCAAGATTTCAGTAGCCTAAAGTGCAAGTCTCTTGAGACCATAGTATTCCAAGTCCACAAGGAATATAAAATGGGACAGCAAGGATTTTAGGAGTTTGGCAGAACATAGCCTGTGGTGAGAGGCTTCAGGGAATATCTGCTTCATTAGATCAGCTTGATTAAATGAGTTGTATCAGGAGTATTCATGCTGCCATAGAAAAGCTGAATAAACAGAGTAGATACAATTTCCTGTAGAAGTGGAGAGCTGTGGGATTGCAGGGCTGTGAATTTGATGGGAAAGCTGAGGCTGTTGCACAGCACTCCCTGAAAATCTGTATCTGTAGGGGCTGATAGTTCCATTGAACCTGGTAGGAGTTTAGAACCTGCAGCACTTTTCAGGATTTGTTTTGCACCTGCTAGGTCAAGATGTCTGACATGTGAGAACGTGAGCTCAGTGCTGCAATGTTCCCAAGTCTGTGTTGATACAAGAAAGCACCTGCCCATGTGTTTAGATCTCACTGGAGTTAAGGTGATTTGAATTCAGGTTTAAAATTAAACACATACTTAGACTGAAGGGGAATGAACTTAAGTGTTTGCTAAATTGGGACCCAGAAGCACTAAAGAAGCTCTTTTACTTTTTTTGTTGTTCATTCAAAACTCCCTATTCCTGCAGGGTGTGTAGCCACCATTCACTTTCGTTACAAGGGAAGGGGATGGTAGTTCAGTAGCCATACTGCACACCTTCAGCCCTCTGCATCAAACGTTGAAGTGAAACACTGAAATGAGCCAGGGGATGGCTTACTCTCTCCTAACCCCTGACTATATCATTAGGGTGATAATATTATTTAAGCCTAATATATCACAAGGAAATGGTTTCATTGTTATCCAGTGGAGCCCCCATAACAATGCCGTGGTGACTGAGGCTATAATGAGGAACTGTAAGATTTCAATGGCAAAAGCGATTCATTGCTAGTCCATGACCTCATGATGAAATCATTTCAATGCAGTCAGAGATATGAAGTTATTACAGGAAAACTATTTCACAGCAAGTCTATAAGGACCTTTTCAACGGTACCATTATGAAGCCATTACAATGTAAGGTTATGATGGTAAAATAGTTTCAATGAAAGGCTATTGTAGTTTAAAAACAGACTAAATGGTGTCAGTGGAAGTGATTCCTCCTTCTAAAACCTGAAGGAATTAAACAGACCTCTGCCTCTAAACCAAAACAAGGACAAATTAGATGTATGACTTGCAGTTGATCAGAAGGGGAGAAATCATGATCTCTTGTGAACAGTCTACTACCGTTTCTGCTGGAGTTATCTAGGAGGAAAATAATGGTTACTGAGTTTCTAGGATGATCTTTAATTAAGGAAATCAAAATGAAATATCATCTTCACAAAACAGTTTACATTAACTAACATTCTTCTGAACTCTTCTCGCTCTATTACAGATTAGTGCATTACAGTATCTCATTTCTCTTGTGATTGTAGTCATTCTGATTTCATTTGCTCTGATAAGGGTAGCTGTGGCATACCTCAAAAATAAATTAAAATTCCACTGCCACTCCCAGTCTAGGATTTTGAGTGACATCTGAGACTGACTGTCAAAGTAAATAGTATATTTCAAAACTGGGTAAAAATCCCCTTACTTTAGACTGACATCTTATCAGTGAGATAGTTACTATGTATCTGGTTTACAATCTGGCCTAATCTAATCACCTGCTCTATCACTAGTGCTGGAAGGAAATAAAATGCACATTTAAAAATTGTTTTGGATAATGCTACCTCACTATGAGATAAAATTAGAACAATATTTCCACAGAGGAACATGCCTCTGAAGCATCTCTGGGTTTTTGAGGCGGAACATCCAAATCTCTCAGTCAGTGCTGTTTCATTTTCAATTAATAACTACATATTTGTTGTTCAAAAAGTTCAGTCAGAGATGGTCTGATAGCACAGGGACTTGGATGTAGGACTCCATGGAGGCTGTGGTGTTTGAGCTCCCACTGGCCATTCAGGAGGGAATGTCCTGGGCCACAAGGACCGAATGTCTATCCCAAGGACAAGAACTCTTTTATTAGAATGAAAGGTTTATGCAAAATGTTCAAGGTTTGACAAACCTGGCTCCCCTGGCCCCTATACATTAAAAAAAATAATAATTGGAAATTATTTCCATGAGCATTAGTTAATTTAAGTGTTAAATGTGCTGGAGTATTGTTACTGGTTAGGAAACCTACAGGGGATTTTCAAAACCAGTTACTTAGGTGAGGGCTCTCTTTACCCTCCTCACTTAATCTGCATGTAAAATGATCTGGCAGACTGTCATAGAGACCCACTCTTTTTATTACCAAACCACAGTGTAAGGTGTGAAACCTTGTGAATAGTAGTTGGTGTGTCCTTTAATCTGGCATCCACGTATTCTAAGACAGCTTGAAGTATAATCATTGGGGTTTTATACATCTTTGCCTCTGAAGAACGTCACCTCTGAAGACATATTTTTGGATAGAAAGGCCAGGATTCTCTTTAGCTTCTGAAGAATCCCATCCCTTTGCAAAAACTAGGCTTGAAAGCAAAGCCTTGAACAACAAGAGGTTTCCTCTTGAAAAGCAGTCTCAGTGGTTTACATCAATTTGAATTACACCTTTTGCATTTCCTTTGCAGAGACTTTAAATGGATGCTTATTGTTCTTTTTTGGAACATAGGCCGTTTCTGTGCAGTGACAGCAACAGAAAGTTAGATTAGCAAATGACAAATGAGCTCTATGTTTCCCATTTCAGATAAACTAGAAATTATAGATTTTTTTAAATGATTTTGGTATTAAAAAGTATGACCCAGCTATCAGTTCATCAGTCAAATAAATATCATCAAATACGCTAAAGGATGTATTTTGTCTTCTGATACATTGTGAACCAGGAATAAATAAGCTCTCCTACATTTGGTAGGAAAGCTTCTGTGCAATACTGAAGAAACATGCAATATCCCAACATCAAGTGTCTCAGATTTTGCCGTCCTCATTCTTTTCAACTTTTTAATAAGTTCAAAACCTGTTTGACATCCTTGGAACAGTACCATCAATCTCTGTTATCTCTGGTAATGAGGAGGTTATCCTGGAAAATGGTATAAATTGGATATTGCAGGTACTGTGGAGCATATAGCAGAGAGAGACCTCTAAATAAGTCTGTATCCTGTCAGCTTAGGTCTGCCATTGATAGAATTGAGCTTGAGGTGATAATTCTTCCTGGACTCAATGATTCATGATGGTTAATTGGAAGCCTGTATCACAGTCCCAGTGAGGTAGGTACTAGGAGGGTGTGCTGCCTCAGGCACCGGTGAGCACAGAGACTGCTTGTGTACATTCATCCCATGCAACATCCAAGATAATGTGAAAGGTAGAATGCAACAAAACATGGGATGGACAGGCCTGGTCACATCTCCAGGTCATGCTGCTATGGACAGGTCACAGCCCTTGCTTGAGAACAGATACCTGCAGAGATGCTTTTCAGATACTTTGTCCTCCTCACTCTCTATGAGCAGTAGCCTTACAGCTGTGGCACTTGTCAGGGGAGTGAAGTCTTGGTTTCAGTTTTAATTTGGATGGGAGAATTCATATCCTGTCTTTCTTTATGCCTCTGAAGGGTGCCATGTAGCACGGTGCAGTACCTGTGTGGTCTCTCCATGCACTTCCACTGGGCTGCTGCAGTCTGCTTGCAGTCAGCAGGGCTTGTGAGCTGCTGCCTGGGGGACAAGGAGGAGTGTGGACATCAGCCCTTAGACAACATCTGCCTGTAGACTGCAAATTATGGAAACACATTGTCCGATAGTTCATACTTCTGTGATCTTCTACCCTGCTCTTTCTTCGCTGCATCCAGCCGGTGGGCTAACAGCAAAAAATATCATCATTAGTCTTTTACCATTTGTTTTGCTTTTTTATTACTCCAGGGTCATCCATCACTCCTTGTCCTCTTCTGCTTCAATGGTGACTGTTATTTTTGTATAATCAGTAAATTTAATGACCACTATCCCCTTTTTTTTTTTATCACCTCTGAAAGTCATTAATGATGATATCAAATAGGATCTGTCTTATTAATTTACACTTAGTGAATTCTGCTGTTTCTCTCTCTTTGGTTTGGTAACATCCCTTTCAAATAAACCTGGAAGAAAATGCAGATGAAATGAAATCACTGTGTTGACCAACTTTACAGACTTCACAGCAATCTTACATATTTCCATTTGAAGAACAATTTCCCACATGATACTAAAAATCCATATATGTTAGATGACTGCCTCTTCTTTGCTTGAAAAGAAGAACATTGTAATTATTTTGAAAAATAGTAGACTCCATTCTGGTTATCATTACTTTTCTATCTGTTTCTTTGTTGGTGACTTAATGGAATATCATCTTGATACCCAGTTTGACCATTGTAATTTGACTGGTGTTTTTATATGACAAGTACAATAAATACAACTAGTGATTTCTTTAAAAAGAAATAGGCTGGCTAGAGCGGGGGGAGAGAGAGACAGAGATTGCTATATCATGAGACATCACTCACAAAAGTTTCAGAAGGCAATGTTAATCTCTTTTTATTAGTTTTTAAAACACTTGATAGAATTTAGTAAGATTTACAGCAATATCTGTTCTGATGCTAAGCACCATAGACATACACTACTATCTGATGGAACTTCAGACTTCCTGGTTTCCAAAGTCTTGACTCTGGTATTTTTTTCATAATTATTGTTACTTAGAAATAACTTGGGGAGCTGGTTACCTCTGACCCTCTCTAACATGCTCATTGGATACACTTTCCTGTGTATCCTGCAATCCTACTAGATTGGTAGAACTTTCTTCAGTAGACCACAGATTGCTTCCAACTTAGACAACTGTTGAGGCATGCAGGGGGATGGTGACCGTCCCCATCCTGACACACAGTCAGGATGAAGTACTACACCGAAGGGTTAGGAGGCATGATGAGTCCCTACGGCTTAAGACATGCTTTAGTCATACATATAGAAAGTATAAAGACTTAGTTAATGGAATTTGGGCATTACAAATTCTCTTTGTAGTCTTCTTACTTGTTTTGCTATAATGTTAGCACATGAATAACTTGCTCAATGACAGCTGGTGTTCAAAGCTGCTATTTGTGGCTCATTTGCAGTAGATATTTTTTTTTTGTTTTTTTGCTTTCTGTTCCCAAGTAACTACAGCTAAAGGAAATGTAAAAGTGAAACAACAACAAAAAAATAGGTTGCAGCTTGCAACAAACACATGGGGATAATCTAACCTTTACAAACATAGAAAGGACCTTCAACCAATTGGTAGTTGGTTAATGAAGAGTAAAACTCTTTGGGGAATACAAATTTTTATCATTTTGAAAAGCATCATAAGACTGGAGTAAGGAGCACCATTGTATGTTATCAGTAGCTTTTGGGGAAGAGAAATAGGATACACTGGATTGTTAGTCACAATCATCCATCACTCACATGATACACATCACACATGGTACACCACATTCACATCATACACATCTTCTCAGAGTCACATCCTGATCTGACGTGAATCAAATTTTTCCTTAAATATTTTCCTGACCATATTGCACCTTTTTAAAAGAGTGATTCTAAATACATTTGCAATTTGAATTAGCAAGGACAGCAAAAAACGTTTTTGGTTATGCACTCTTCCCCAGTGCTTTGTGCTTTTGGTATGGCAATGAATCAGAAACAAACCTCTTTAATACTAAATATACATTGAAAAAAATTCTTTAAATACATAAACATTTCCTCTTACTACATCATGGTTATACTACAGTTTAGCTAATTCTTCTCTGAATATTTGTTTGTGTAGAGGACAGCTGGATTACAGAACTTTTAGAAAGTCCTTATTTCATAGCACAGTTGTGTATGGGTGTTTCTTTTTTCAGTATCTCAATTTCTTTTCTCTTCCCAAAGGATCAAGAGGTTGCCCTCTAGAAAACCAGGGCGACAAATACACAGTTGGAACATTGAGCCCTGCACAAAGTCTTTGAAAGAATCTGTCACATAGAAAATGCAGGATCCATGACTGCATAACACATTCAGAAGAACTTGGTTTAGTTTACAAAAATGAGAAATGCAAACTAGGTTGTTTAAAATACATACTGTATGAAGCTGAGACCAGATAAAACTAGTGAAACATTTTCAAAAGCTTCCTGTCATAAGAACTGTAGAGGTATACATTAATGGAATTCTAATTATTGTTGTTGTTACTGTTATTATTATTATTTACTACTACTGCTGCTGCTAGCAGTCATTGTTCTAAGTAGTGCTTTATCTGTCCAGTACCTACAAAGTTAAGTTCTGCCCTGAAGAGCTTATGCTTGAACTACTTTTTGGATGAACATAGAGAAAAATCTAGATTTTAGTAATACTCCCATGTAGTCCTAAAGTTGCTGCTTACATTCGTTGCAGCAGAAATCAGCTTACTAAGAGGGCAAGGGGCAGTAAGGGTGTGAGGGAAGGAAGCTGTTCCATGTCTGGGCAGTATGGAAAACTGCAATCAAAAGTAAAGACAGGCAGCAGACTCTCAAAAGTGACATTGCCCAGTAAAATTTGTGTGCCAATGTTCAAATGGACTCAGGTGAAGGTCTTTTAAATATGGCAATTCTCCTGTTGCCCTAACTCTTCTTTTACAAGCTCCACCTTATCTTTCTTGGTATGACCAGTGCTGGGTCCAGTGATAAAAATGAGGCCACACTACGCATCAGCACAGTGGTTTTATGATGTTTCCTGTTTCGCTTTCTACACCTTTCCAGTTATTTCCCTTTTTTAATAGCAACTTCATTTGATGACTGCTGGCCACTAAGCTGTCCTTTTCAGAGACCTGTCCTCATTTTTTCCTCATGAAATGTAGTATTTCACTGAGGAAATTGTTACCATAGCATAGTGCAGGTATCAGAAATTTACATGGATTAAAAAAATAAAGAATTTCATGAAAGAAAAATTAATCAATGGCTATTAAGTAGTGCAGAGGCAATGCTGCCGGTTCAGGAGATTCATGCATCACAGATTGTCAGAAGATGTGAGGGTGTGCTGGGAAAGGACCATTAAACTGCCTTTCCACACTTCTCTCTCCACGCTTGCTATTGGCCTCAGTTAGGCAAACTATTAGGCTAGGTGGACCTGATTCAGAAAGGCATTCTTAGCAGTAGTGCATATGTAGACCATCAATATATTACTGAAAAAAATCTTTTTTCCCCATGATGATGATTTTGCATTTGTCAGTGTTGTAGTTGAGCTGGCAGCCCACTTGCAGAGGCTTTCAAAAGTTCTCCAGTCTTTAGCAGTAGGGTTAGTGGATGTATCACCATCCTGAAACTTTGCCACTATCAAGGTCTTTTACAGGCTGTTTACACGTGCATTGAGCAGTGCAGCCTCTATTGTAGCTCCCTGGGAGACTACCGTAGTAAAATTCCTCCAATGTGTAACTGGCCTTTCATTCCTGATAGTTTTCCCCTGCCATTTGAAACATAATTTCTGTATGCAAGGACTTTCCCTTGTAATGTGTGACAGTTTAGTTTCTTTAAGAGTCTCTGCAAATGGATGTCTTCAGATCCTTTTGTATCAACTTGCTCCACCTGATCTTTGCTACTTCAAAGAACTTCAATCAATTTGTGAGACATGACTCCTAGTACAAAAGTCAATTGGACATTTACACATTTTATTGTATTTGAACTTGTATTGTATGTGTTCTAATTCTGTGCTTTCTTTGCAGTATAACCACTTTCCTAGCATGGAAATTGGTACCTGTGGTTTCCAGTCCCTCTGAGATCTCTAAAAAAACCTATCATGATTTAGTGGAAAAGCTAATGTAAACATTAATTTACAACTCACAATACCCAGAATTTTAAGAAGGCATGGATGAGTACAGCCTGGGCTAGTCTGTTCTGCACTCCCTCTCTGACCCTAAGCCTTGAAAAAGTTCTTTAGCATATATTTCACCTGCAGGGAAGGGCTCCAAAATGGAAACCTTTTGTATAATGAACAGTAATACAAATCATTCATTTAAATAGTCTGTTGCAGCACAAGCTAACTAGTAGGCGGCAACAAGGCATTTACTGTCGGTCAGATTCTACTGTCCATGCTGTTTCTCCTTCCCCCAGAGATCAGACCACACTGCTCCTCCTTCATCCAAACCACCCACCCCACCATCCTCAGGGCTATTTAACTACTTAGCAGGAACGAGCTACAGCTGCACATTGTCCATGTCAATCAACCACTGCCTTCCAGGCAAGACCACAGCTGCATATCAATGCTGATCACCCCACCGCCTTCATTCCTCTGCAATTCCCCCTTTTTGTTTTTAACCAGAAAGGCTGTGTCTATCATCCATTGTTAGGGCCCTTGGAAGGATATGTGGAAAGGCTGCTCAGGTCGAGTTAAGAAGGCACAATGCTGCATCCGATTCAGGCTCTGCATCAGGATCACCCAGATGTTCTGACTCCCCTCTCAAGGGTTCTGTGGAACAGCTGGTATCTGATGTCCTCTTGTCAATTCTAGGATCTAAAACAGGCTTAACACACCTAACTGAAAGCCACCGTGGCCCTGCATTTGTGGAGACACAAGCATACCCTTGTCCCCAGGTAATTAAATCTCACGGGCCTGTCCATTTTCCTGTTTGTAGGTCTCGTATTAAGACTTTTGTTTGGATAGGAGGATCTCCTCTGTGCAAAGTCAAGAAATGTGAGATAATCACAGGACATTCTTTCCCGGCTAGCACAGTCAGATAATTCAATGTATACACAGCTTTCCATAGATGAGCATGCAGTCTCAGAATCCATTCCCTCTTTTTGTTTTTCAAGAAGTAGCTTTAAAGTATGATGAACAAGTTCCACAATGGCTTGGCCAGTCAGGGAATGCAGGATGCCAGTAACATGTTCCACCCTCCAAGAGGCAAGGAACTTGGCTGTGCATGCAGATGAATATGCTGGTCCATTGTCTGTCTTGAGATGCTTTGGAACCCCAGAGCAGCCCAAGCCTGTTGAAAATATGAAATGGCATCCAGAGCCTTCTCCCCTGGGAGAATGCCCACACAACTTTTGAGAAGGTATCGATGGAGACAAGAACATACTGTAAACTACCAAAAGAAGGCACATGTGTGACGTCAGTTTGCCACAGATCCAAGGACTGATACCTGCATGGATTGACCCCTTGTGGAAATGTCAGTCCAGGACCCAATCGCTGACACTCTGGACAAGTGGCAATGATGAATTTTGCATCTGCAGAAGATATTTTAAACTGATGGACCAGTGCCCAAGCCCCCTGATTAAAAAATTGATGAGACATGATGGCCTATCATATCAGATTGGGCACTGGAGAAGTCCAAGCGGGAGCTGCAAGAGCATCAGCACGGGCATTTCCTTCACAGACAACTCCCGTCAATCCAGTGTGACTGAGGACATGCAGAATGTGATATCTATGTGTATGTTGTCTCAGTATTACCCATCATGTTTTTAATAAAAAAATTATAGTCGCTCTGAATTTACCTCCTTAAGCAGCGCGCGGTCAATGCATTGCACAACATCCACAACATAAGTCTGTAACAACGTTTACAGCACATCGAGAAAATGTTTTAAAGGCAACAGCAGCACTAAGTTTGATCAATTGAGGTGATCCCTGTGGTAAGTGTATAAGCCCTTGCCATTGCTTCTCATCATACCAAGTGACCACTGCCTTTCCAGGTTTCCCAGAACCATCTGTAAAGACCTCAGGGCCTTGCACCGGGCTACCTGCTGCCAGCGGCTTTTGAAGTATTTGTATGTACGAATAAGTTTGTAACAATTTATGACTGGGAAGATGATAGGATATTTGTCCCTTAAATCCTCCCAGAGCTAACTGAAATTGTAAACTGTTTGCCAAACACCAGCTTACGTAATCGCATTCAACAGGAATTATCAGGTAACTGGGATCTTGGCCTCTGAGCTGAACACACCATGTACGTCCTTTGCTGAAGGTTTTTGATACTAGTTCAGTCTGAGTGCTTACTGTCTTCCGTGGTTGAACGGATAAAAGTAACCATTCTAAGACACGTAGCGGATCCTGCCAGCACTCATTCCATTGGCCCAACAATCTCATGGGATGGTAGTTAGCAATGACAACATATAAACTTATCGGAGTTTCTAAGTCTACACTGTGTACCCTTTTTTGTTGCAGACCATTGGCCACCCTCTCTAGGGCTAAGGTGGCTTCTTTAGCTAGTGATCGGGGAGACTAAATCAGTGTCACCCTTCAATAGATCAAAGGGTGGTTTCGATTGTTCTGTTGTAAGGCCCAAGTATGGCCTTACCCAATTTGTGGTCGCTAATAATTTCTGCAAATCATTTAGGGTTCTGACATCTACTCGGAGTTGGATAGCCTGTGGCTCAAGTGTCTGATCTAGCACTTTAACTCCCAAGTATTTCCACAGGGTTTGTTGTTGAATCTTCTCTGGTGCTGTACGTAGCCCAAAGGTGGCCAACGACTGCTGCAAAACTGGATACACTTGTTGAAATTCAGCCTTATTTGCAGCCGATACAAGAATATCATCCATATGATAGCAATACACTTGTGGAAATTGTTCCCATACAGGTGACAATGCCTTTGCTACATACCATTGACATATAGTAGGAATGTTTTTCATACCCTGGGGCAACACCGTCCATTGGTATCACTTACAAGGAGTCATATTGTTTCTGCTAGGTATTGAAAAAGCAAATTTACATTTATCAGCTTCATGTAAAGGAATACTGAAAAAAACATCTTTTTAAATTTATTACTAAGATGTCCCAGTTTCACGGGATCATCGCTGGGGAAGGCACGCCCAATTGCAGGGCTCCCATTCCCTCCATTATATCATTTACTTTCCTTACATCTTGTAACAAATGTAATTTGCCTGATTTCTTTTTTACCACAAAGGGGTATTACAAGGACTATGGGAAGGTTCTATGTGTCCTTGTGCTAACTGTTCAACTAATTGTTGGAGGGCTACACATTTTTCCTCAGGAAGGGGCCACTGTTCCACCCAAACAGGGGTATCTGTCTTCCAAGCCAAAGGTAGACTAGGTCTTTGTACACCATCCATCAGTGGCCCCTATTAAAAATCCTTCTGAGTACCAAACTCCCCATTGTCCCAAAACATCCTGTCCCCACAAAGTCTGAGGGACATCAAGCGTGTAGGGATGGATTGTTGCTGTCTGGCCCTCAGGGTTTCAAACTTGCACCATATACTGACTTTGGACACTGTGTCACACCACCCACTCCCACCAATACGGAACCTGCTGAACAGACAGGCCAAGAGCAAGGCCAGATGTGTGCAGATATAAGTTACATCTGCTCCTGTGCCAATCATTGTGGTCACCTGTATTGATGAAGAGGTCCCTTTTACAAAGGTGATTTTACGGGTTAGAGTTGGTCGAGCATTTTGTACGCTCTGAGTCCAGAGAACTTGTGGTATTCCTGTCAAACCAAACCCTTCTTTGCCCTGGACTTTGTCATGGGCATAATTAAATTGTGCCCAGAAAAAAATTAATTGTGCAATCCAGCTACTTTCAGGAATTGACATGGGGGGGGAGGGTCCAGACCATTGCTTGAATCTGACCCATATAATCTGCATCAAGGACTCCAGGCAAGACAAACAAACCTTGTAATGTTACACTAGAACATCCAAGCAACAGCGCACTCAATTTGTTGCCGATGGGTCCCACAGCATTCAGTGGGACCCTATGTACTTTATCATCCTCTATTGTGATGGCAGTTGCTGTGGTAACACCCAATCCAGTGGTGCTCCCTGAAGTTTGGGCAGCGAGTTGGCTGCATAAGCCTGGAATTGTGGAGGATTCATTTGTATCATCACACGGTTCCTCCCCCCCATTTCCCTGCTTTCTGTTGCCACCTGCAAGTAACTGTCCTTAAGTGTTAGATCTACAGTATGTTGCAAAATGCACTGGCTTGTTACATCGACGGCATACCAAACCAGAGCCATCAGCCCTTCCTGGCCTCAATCTCTTTGGATAGTCCTTCTTTAAGTGACCTTTTTGCCCACATGTGTAACAACGGCGGATGACCCTGACTGCATCAGCAAAGGTCTTTGCTCCATTTGGAAGGCAGAAGTTCCTACCTTCCCACATACATCCATTAATTCTATTAAAGTGGGATTACGATTCGCCATGCCTGCAATCACCTTTCTACAATCCTCATTCACATTGTCCTTAGCTAATTGAAGTAACAATTCTTCCTTAGCCGCCCCATTCTGTATTTGCTTATCCAAGGCATCTCTCGACCCATCCAGGAATGACACGTATCCCTCATTTAAACCTTCTTTTATTGTGGTCCATGATTGTTGTGAAGCACCATGATCTGGGACGTGCAATAAAGCTTGGAGAGCTCACTCTTTTCCTTGCTGCAGGACTAAAGGATGTAAGCGATCTTGTAACTGAGAGTTAACTGAAACCTCCCCCACCAACTGTGGAATCCCTGCCCCAAAACGTGGGTCATCCCGAGGGTATTCTAAATTCATCAACGATTACTCATTTGGCAAGCACCTCCAATTTGACTTAAACATTAACATTTGCATAGGAGTCAATATAATTTGCACAATCGTACAGCAATCATGAGCAGTATCACAGCTCTGCTGTGAAAAGACTATGTAACAATGATTGAGCATAGGGTGAGCCTATTCCGTACTGTATACAGGTTGATCTCAACTCTTATCTTTCAACCCAGTTGAAAGGTTCCCATTTGAGGGGAGCATTATCGTCACTTCAAAACACTGGGCAGGCTAACACCCTGCCCTCCATGGCGGTTGCAGCATCAATATCCCCTTCCACGAGTGCTTCTTTCTGCACCTTTTTCCAGAATTTGGCAGGATCTGGTCCCGATGCTGTAATTTGGACTGGTTGTTGAACATGACCCAAGGTGTCCTCCGATAACTACCACAGATGGCTCGGGATCACAGTCAGGCAACGGGACAATGACTGGATCAATGACCAATTCTGCCTGCTTGACCCAGCACCGCTCTGCTCCTCGTGCCAGCTCTGACTGCGTGAATCAGGTGATGGTGGAGAATCTGATGGTGCCAAAGGTACCTTATTGGGCATCATCTCTGCAACCAGGGATGTGGCTATTTCAGTTACAGCCTTTGTCTCCCTGTCCACTTTTGATTGTTCTAGTAAATCTAGGACCAATCTCCATGTTGTCAATGATGGTGTAGCAATTTTTTCCCCCTCTCGTGGCAGCCCCAAAAAGTAATATTCCAGCGCTTTGCCATATCTGAATGCTGGAGACATTTTTCACCGTAACTGGCAAATCATTCCTTTTACACCACCCCAGCAGAGTTCTTATTGCCATCTCATCATATTTTATGCCTCTATTTTCAAATATGTCTATTAGCATTGTTAATATAGGCTTTGTCTCTGTCTGCTTCTGATTGTTCTAGGCAATCTATGATCAATCTCCGTGTTATTAACGGGGCCGTAGCAGTTTTGTCTCCCCTTGAGGCAGCCTCAAGAAGTACCTTTCCAACGCTTTGCCATGTTGGAACACTGAAAACCTTTTTCACTATAACTGGCAAATCATACTTTTCACACCACACTAGAAGAAGTCTTATTGTTTTACCATATCTTACACTTCTTTTTTCAAATATATCCATAGGCATCGCAAATATAGAATTTGTCTCTCTGTCCACTTTTAATTGTTTTAGTAAGTCTAAGACTAATCTCCATGTTGTTAGTGATGTTGTTGCAATTTTATCCCCCCTTGAGGCAGCCTCAAAAAGTAGTTTTCCAGCATTTTACCATGTCTGAATGCTGGAGACATTTTTTGGTGTAACTAGCACATCATTTACTTTGCACCATCCTAGCAAGGTTCTTATTGCCTTCTTGTTATACTTTATGCTTCTTTCTTCAAATATAAGCATTGTTAACATAGAATTTTCTTCTTCTGCACCCATATCAATTAGTCCTCATCTACACTGAGCACCAAAAGTTGCAGTTTGAGTTAAAACAAACAACAAGTATTGCAATAAACCCATGTCAATTAGTTGTCAACAGCTCACCTCTCATAGTGTCTGTTATGGGTTGCAGGTTCTCCCGCTTGTCTCAGCTATGTTGAGCACCAGTTGTTGTAGTCAGAGTCCAACTCAGTCAGCCTCACACAGGGCACCAATTGTTGCAGCACAAACAATCCAGTCAGCTGCAACAAGGCTTTTATGGTCAGCCAGATTCCCCTGTCCATACTGTTTCTCCTTCCTCCAGAGATCAGACCACACTGCTGCTCCTCCATCCAAACCATCTACCCCACAATCCTCAGTGCTATTTACTTAGCAGGAACGAGCTACAGCTGCACATTGTCCATGTCAACCAACCCACTGCCTTCCAGGCAAGGCCACAGCTGCATGTTATCAATGCTAATCAACCCACTGCCTTCATTCCTCTACACTAGTCTATTATGGTCTTGTTTTCCTTTACCTTACCTTGACATTTTGATGACCACTTGGTGACCATTGGCAAGCTTTCTACTTCTGTGTTGGGAAGAGGTGTTTTTTCATACTCTTTGTGCCTTTAACAGGTTGCATCCTTAATCTTTTTGGCTTTTTTTTTTTATGGCTATTCTACATTTACATTTCTAATTTATTTTATTTCCTATTTTTCTTATTTGAACAAAGCTTCTATTTTCACTGTACTGTCTTCTCAGCACCCTTCTCTGATGTGTACATCTGTGGGGTTGAGAGAAAAAGACTTTAGAAATCTTTTTGCCCTGTAGTGTGCTTTCCTGTGATGTCTTAAAACAGTCACTCTCACTGTGTACGAGCATTTTATGCTTTAGCTGCTTTTTTTTGGCCTCCAGTGGATGACTTTATTTCTATGCAATTTCCTTTTTCTAATCTCAGTGCTGTTAGACTGAGAGTGGTTCTTTTTTCTTTTTCACTTTTACAAGGATGTTGAAGTTCACCCTGGTATTATAGAACGATTCTTTGGCAGTGACTTCCTAAACTAAGTTGCATGCCTAGTCCAGGACCACACCAAGGTTTGTGTCTTTTTTGTAACAAGTAGTGGCCAAAATTTCAGGCCATGTCAGTATTTGGTCAGGTGGTTGGTGCCAAGTCTGCCTCAGAGAACAAGGAGAGCAAATGACCTCTGGGCTGGTTTATTGCCTACACGAGGAATGACTCCTGTAGTGTGTTGTTGGCCTGGTCATGTGAAAATGAGTTGGAGATGGTTTGGTGATGGTTGTCTTAATAGCTGCAGCTGACCTATTTCCTCCTGCAGCTATGGACTGATATTCTGCAGCAGTCCCGATACCAGCCCTGCATGTGATGTAGCACATGAACATGGTGCATATGATGAAGACTGAAACATTTACAAGCTGTGTGAAGTTCAAGAGCTGTAAGCTATTCATCCTTGATGTAGAGGTAAGCCTTTTTGTCCTTGGGGTCTGCAGACTTGGTGATTCTGGCTGTGGTAGTTGATGAAGGGTACTGACTTACTCCTACAGAACAGCAGCCATTTTTAACACTTTGAAATGTAGAGGACATTGTGACTCTCTTACTCACAACTCTGTTCTTGGATTGTCCCCTGCTTCAGACTATTCCCTGGTACACACAAAGTAGGACTTTTTATGAGACTGTGAGTTTTCTGGATTAGGGAACATCTTTTACAGGTAATTGAACATCACTTTATAAGTGTCACTGCAAATACATTGATGTCGTAACACCCTTTACTTGATCTTTTTGACCTCACCTATGTCATGCATATTTATTCTTTCTGCCAATATAAACATTAACCTCCTATCTTGCATTAAATTCCCATATTCGTCCACTACTTGAGAAAACAGAGAAGGAGGAAAGGAGGGATGCATGGAGAGAGGGAAGGAGAGAGTGATGGTAGAAGAGAGGGGCTTTTAGTATTCTGTAGCTGAGCTGTCTGATGTAATATGTTAGAGGATATAGGTGCCAGTAATGTGCAAAGAGCTTGAAAAATGACCAGACAATGCTAAGCCTACAGTGCATGTTGTCAGGAGGGCTAACAGTATAATAAATCAACCTGTCTAGTGTCAAGGGTCAGGTAGTTTGATGTTCAAAGCTGATCCAGCCAAGCATTTGTTATACATTTCTGAGCTCTTAGCACTATTATGATACTGGAATCACCCTAAAGCAGTTCCTGCCCTGTGGTGCTTTGGGCTTTAATTCAAGATCCCAAAGGTGAAAAGTATCTGGGAGAAGGGAATGAAGTGCTGCTTAGTTTCAGGTTTTATGTTTCTCCTGTAATTATTTTTATTAAGCAGTACTGAGAAGAGTATGGAAAACTACTTGTCAGTTGGGCTTTTTCTATGCCTTTTGTGTAGGGCAGGGATGCTTAACCTGTTCCAGCTGGGTGACCCATATGGGCCCAGAGTGGCCGGTGGGGACAACAGGTTCTGCCCGCTTCTGTTCATGTGGTGTCATGGTTTAACCCCGGCTGGCAACTGAGCCCCACACAGTCCCTTGCTTACTCCCCCCACAGTGATGGGGAAAAGAACTGGCAAAGTAAAAGTGAGAAACCTTGAGGGCTGAGATAGACACTTTACTAGGTAAAGCAAAAGCCACGCACACAAGCAAAGCAAAACAAGGAATTAATTCACCTCTTCCCACTGGCAGTCCGGGTGTCCAGTCATCCCCAGGAAAGCAGGGCTCTGTCATGTGTAACGGTTACTTGGGAAGGCAAACACCATCACTCTGAATGTCCTCCACTTTCCTTCTTCCCCCAGCTTGTATATACTGAGCATGTCATATGGTATGGAATATCCCTTTGGCCAGTTCGGGCCAGCTGTCCTGGCCATGTCCCCTCCCCATTCCCCGTGCCCCTCCAGCACTCTTGCTGGCAGGGCCCAAGGAACTGAAAAGTCCTTGAATTAATATGAACATCACCCAGCAACAACCAAAAACATCTCTGTGCCGTCAACATTGTTCTCACACCAAACCTAAACCACAGCACTGCACCAGCCACTAAGAAGAAAATTAACTCTATCCCAGCTGAAACCAGGACACAAGACCACATACATATATAAAGAAAATAGATCCCATTTGGAGCAAGTGGAGGATATCAGGCAAAATACAACTAAATCCAATCCATCACAGCTACTGTACATTTTGGCCATTGGGTCACTTCTTTGCAGGTCTCCTTCCTGCTGTGCATTTTACCTCCATTCTGTGATACTTAGGTGGCCTGGAGGGAGGACAGCCTGCCACAGGCCCTGCCGAGCTCAGAGGAGGGTCTTCCCGTACATGTCTTTTCTTACCCCAGTGTTTGCAGGGCTGGATGGGTACAGGGAAGCTGCAGTAGGCATTGCAGGCCAGTCCAAATCTTCCCATGTTCAGGAGCTTTAATTAGCCTCAGTAGCTGGCAATATGCCAGGAGAAGGGTTAAGGCAGCAAATCAGGCTAATTAGAGGCTGGAGGTCCCAGGAGTTCAGATCAAGAGATCTTTCCTGGCCCTAATCTCTGAGAAAGAGGCAGCTAATGCCGTGCCGTCTCTGTCGGTGCTGCCGGGCTGCTGGTTTTCAAGCTAGGCACATGATGGCTTCCCCAAAGGCCGTTCTGCCCTGGGTACTTGCAAAGCAGGTCAAACCGCAAACCCAGGTGAGCTGGGTCACAAATCAGAATTTTCCCTCAGTGCTTTTAGGTGGTGCTAGTGGTAGGTCCTAGGTGCCTTCCAGAGCACTCACAGATCTGCAATCTATAAATCCATACAGGTACGTTGGGGGCTGATCGGGTTCCTACACTGCACCCCAACTTCTCTCTAAACAAATTCATATGCAATCACCTCTTCACTGCTGTTCCCCATCACTGTAAAAGTTCCCTCCAGCTGCTGTTTGTGGCAGGATACACTGTCAGCATACTGATATTTCTGGTGTTATATAAATTAGTGCCCAAAATATTACAATTAAAATGTCACTGGTGGAGTTGCACTAAAATAGGCAGCTGTGGTACCAAAACATCCAACTGTCAGAAGAAAACTGACACGAGTACAAATGATGTGGAGCAAAAAGGCTGGCAGACATTTTACGTAGCAAGTAATTCTGCAACCTGAAACAAATTTTAGAAGAGCAGCTGGGTGAGAGGTTTAAGGAACCTCACTAGATACAGTGTGGAGGCAGTTTCAATGAGAAACTGGCTTGGTTGAAAATGAAAAAAAAAAAAAAACCACCAACTCATCCTGCATAACAACCCCCCAAAAAACCCCCAAACCAAAATAAATTTCTATCCCCAAACCCAAAGGCCATTCCCCCAAAACTATAGCACAATTAGGTTTAAACAGTGTGTAGAGGGAAAATTCAGCAGGAGAGGCTTGACTAGTAGTAGACTAGGAATTTGAGTAGTTTGCTTCCAGAATTTTTCTCAGAGATTTGTAAACCCATATTTGTCCCATATTTGAGTGGTTATTTTGTTCAGAGGAACAGCTGTGGCTATAATGTAAGTCTTCAGTGTATGTGGGTTTTTTAATCATTCCATACATCCTATGCGGACTTTATTTTCACTGGGCATTTCAGTAACTAGTTCTTTTCCAGAAAATTACTCCGCTCACCTAGCCTCCACAAATACACAGGTTATGTTCTTCTCAAACTGGGGAAAGTCTCATTGATTTGTGTTTTTCTTGACATACCCAAATCCTGGGAAGGACTTTTACAAATTAAGATCAAAAGTTGTTAAAGTACTGGACTGGCAATAGTGCTGGAGTCTCCTACTCAGGCACTGTGTAACAAAGTCAGGTCTTACCAGCTCCTTTCCACATCTGCAGAGACCATGATAATGTTTGATGCCTTCCTAAATGGCTTTGAGAAATATATAAGAAGTCATTTGTATAAATAAGCAAGTCAACTCATTACAGCAGAGTGCCTAACTGGAGTATCAAAATGCAAGACAAAAACCAGATTTGATCAATTCATGCCTGTAAGTACATAGCTGAGATTAAAAAAAGATTTATTTTTTTTTTAATTATAATGCCAAAGATAGTAAATGTTAAATGCTTCTGAAAAATTCCACCTATGTATTCCAATAGGAAACTTCGTAAATATGAGGCATTAGAACAGGGAATATTGCTCTCTCTGCAGTGGTTTTAAGCAATGCAATAATAGAACAATGCAGCGTAAAACCAGAGCAAGTCAACAAACAGTGAAGGCAGAGGGCAGAAAGGACCACTTGATATAAAAATAAAATATATTCTTTTCCTGCAGCCGTTAAATCAGTACTCTTGATAGCAGTGCTGGACTATGTGTTATGAAGCTAGACTTAGCCAGTGAGCGAGACTATCATCTCAGAAACTGAAAACGATGAATTAGAGTGGGGGGAACAAGTATAAGGAACGAAAATGTCCGAAGGGTGACATACTGTTTCTGTCAGTGAGCTAAGCGAAGAGATACTTTGTAAGGTTTTCACCCTTCTGATGCTTATTGTAGAATCATAGACTGATTTGGGTTGGAAGGGACCTTAAAGAACATCTAGTTCCAACCCCCCTGCCATGGGCAGAGACACCTTCCACTAGACCGGGTTGCTCAGAGCCCCATCCAGCCGGGCCTTGGACACTTCCAGGGATGGGGCAGCCACAGCTTCTCTGGGCAACCTGTTCCGGTGTCTCACCACCCTTGGTTTGAAATGTGAGTTCGTTACTATGTGATATGTTGTCTTTCACAGCAAAGCTGGCTTGCAAGTTTCCAAGATCCATGACCAATTTACCACCCCCTCAGATGTGTTAGTAAAAACTTATGGTTCTGTGCACCGAACTGGGTAACTCAGATGGTCCAGATTAAAAATGATCATTGAAATCTACCCAGTTTTGGAAGATGGGATAATGTAGGGTACCAGACATGAGCTTTGCTGCTGAAACACAATGTAGTGTCTAGCAACAAGAGTTGTGCAGTCTTCCACTTGAATAATTCTACCTGTGCAGCTGTGTTCCCAGCCTTTGGTAGGACTTACCCTGTACAGCCTGATATTAATGGACTTATTCCCATCATGTAGTAAGAGTGAAAGTAAGATTAAAGTTTGTGTATAGGGGAAATATATCTGCTGTAACCAACTTGTACTTGGTGGGTAAGGAATTATCTCCAATAAAAAGGTTTCTTCCTGTTGATTCATCTCATGCCAGGTTGCTGTTAATTTCACAGAGTCAAAAGGCTTTGTTGTTTATTTCTACATACATATAGCTAAAAAAAAACCCATTAAAAAAAAATTCCAGTAGATACTTGATATTTCACTACTTTAGATTTTAACACCTTTGTTTTTTTATAAAAGAAAATGTATGTTAAGCTTGGTACAGAATGATATTTAAGTGTTGTGGGAGAAAGAAGCTTTTAATTTCTAACATAGTCTGGACTGCTACTATAGTTAATCTAATAATCCATTATTTAGAATAATCCTAATATGGCTGTTCCCCTATACAGTTTGTATTTGTTTAAGCTATGCTTACTTATAATATTCATATTCTACTATAAAATAATTTTAAGTGTAGTGCATGACTATTGGCATTTATTATGTTTCATAGTGTAGTAGGTGTGGGTAGTATTTTCTGGATCTAGAAGTGACTGACATCAAGCAACCTAAAACTAACCTTGGACACTGGAGCACCTTGTATACAACCTGGAAGAAAAAACATGAGGATCTTCAAGAGCTGTACAACAGTCAAGATAAAGTAAAAAATAAAGAATAAAACTGCAAGTATTTTTAAAAATGCATTAGAGAGATTTTCCCTACAATATTTTAATGGTCTTATGAATTTCTTGATCATTTTATTTAAATATTTTAGTGCAATTTGTTTTAGTTTGTTGTTCATGTTCTTAATCCTTTCAAGATCAGGCGCTAAGCAATGGAACTAACTGGATAAGTGACGGACCACTAGTTTTAATGCACCAAGTTGTAATGAGGCATCTGCAATGTTTTTCTAGTGTGGAACAACTAGCTGACCTTGTAGACTGTGGCTAATGCAAAGCAGAACTGCAAATTTGGTGGCCATCAGCAGCTATGTGAGGGTGGCGAGTATATAAAGATAAAATATTTTCCATTCCTTTGCTGTCTTTGTTTTGCCAAATTATTCAGAAAGCTGTTTGCTTGAGCAGCCTGTTGCTGTGCATTGTGTGTGACACATTCCAAGCAGCAATTATTTCTGCAATTTAATGTGATATACAGATATTTTTGTTACTGAGGATTTGCAACAAAGCAAACCACCTGCATGCTTTCTACCCAGCCTGGGTAAGGGGCATGATGCGGAATAAGGGTTTTTCCTGCCCTTCTGCCAACATGCCCCTGTGTCCCACAAGGAAAGCACCTCAGTTTCCCACAGAAAACTGACCCAGCGTGGCGGGGGGAAGAGCCATCTGTATGTCCATGCACTGGTGTGGGGAAGCAATCAGTTCTGCCATTGCAACTGCAATTGCATCCACCCTTGTCTGCTCTGCTAGTCTCTTGTTCACTGGCTGATCTTGAAGTGGCCTTGCTAAAAGCACTCACTGCCATTTCTAAAGGAGATAAACCTACCTGAACCACTGGGAAGCAGACGTGCTTCTCTGCTTGAAGGTGAGCGCTTGACCTGAAGGTCTCAGAGGTCTACTGAAACAGATGGTGCTGGGTTTCCAGACACAGAGCTGCAACTCCTGAAGCACTGCAGTGCTGTGCCGTCCTGGCAGCCTGTGGTGCCTGGCCCCAGCACACAGATTCACGAGGTCTGTGTTTGGGGCTGCAGGACCAGAGGATGGTGGTGTGCCTCATGGCGTGATCAACAGGCTCACCAAGCTGGGCTCCATGAAGAGCAGCAGAAACAGAAATGTGTCTGAAGAACCCCGTTTGTCCAGAGCTTGGGGAAATGAGTCATGGCTAGACGTCTCTACTGGAGACAAGTGTCTATTACTTCTCTTTGACAGAATTCAATTGGGCTTACCCTTGAGACTAGGAAATAGAAAAAAACCATAAGAACAAATCCCAAAGGATGGAAAATTGTAAAGATTAGTAGAGATTTTGAGAGTTTAAGCATTTTTATATGCTAATTTCTCTCACTTAAAAGTTTGTAACAAGAAGTTTTAAAACTTCAATTAAGCAGTTAAAACCCTCTGGAATATCAAAAACATATTAAATTTGTACGTACTGGTGCATGTTGATTGACCACGTAGTTTTCCTCCAGATCTTAATTTCTGGAAAATATTAGATTTTGCATTTTTATCTTTTCCCTGACAAGGAATTATTTTTTCAGGGATGGGAAATGTTCTTCCCTGAATCTCTCATCACAGAGCAGATGTTCCTGTTGGTTATAATTTCCCAGGTAGTGAAAGACCAACAGCAAACTGCCAGTCACCACGTCAGAGCCCCGTGCCTTTCCAGCCCTCCAGCTTCTGAACTCACCGCAACCTGCACATGGTGCTCTGTGGAGGAGGACCACATAGCTGATGTGATGATCCAGGTACAGCTTCTCTGAGCATCCCTTTCAGAGGATGGTCATTCTGTTTCATGACAGCTTTTGCAGTGTCAACATTGTTTTCAGCTGGCATGGGAACAAAACCAGAACCTCTTGAGTGTCTGAAATGACTGGTCTGAGATGAAAAATCTTGGATTTTCAAACTGGACTGCATTCTTTCTCTGTCTCTGCCATCAGAAGTGACAAATAGCCTTGAACCTTGAATACCTCTCTGATTAAACCTTCACGTAAATAGACATGTTTTCTGAAAAATGTTTTGGCTCTGACAAAGCAGCATATTTTGATGAGATTTCATTTAATGGAAATGTTCTGACCAGCTCCAGATGTATGTTTTAGATATGCATAGATAGTTTCGATTGCTTAGAAAGAACCACCTAGTAGACAGAGAGGATTTGCCAAAAGCAATTATATTTTATCTCAGTTCAGTTTCAGACCATTTGTGACCCTCCAAGATCACACTTTGGTAAAACAAACAGATGTGGTCCAAACTGCAGCAAGAAGCTAAACCGTAAAAGACAAATACATCTATATGTTGTTTGTGTTGCAGTGAAAATTAATATTATGCGGCTAGAGAATTCTGTCCACATCTGTAGCAAATAAAAAAGAGAGAGAATTATAGGATATTATATTCTGAGGAGCAATGTGACCAGTGAGGCAGAACTTGATCCACAATTGCCAGGTTGCAACCTGATAATACACCATCAATTCTGAACGATACCGATCCAGGATGGTGCTTCATAATCTAAGTAATTGCTTCAAACAATTCAGCAAAGTTCCAAGATCTACTGTATCGAAAGCAGCAGAAAGATCCATCAGCAGGAGTACTGTAATTTAACTTGAATCAGCAGCTGGTGATAAATCATTTGTGACCTTAAGTAAAGCAATCCCAGGACTGTGGTACTCCCTGAAGCCAGACTGAAACCTCTCATATAATCCATTCCCAGATAAAATTGCTGGTAGTAAAAGGGCAACCACTTGCTTCATCTTTCCCTTCCTCACATCACAAAAAGTGTGCTAGTCCAGTTATCACTAGGTAGAAGAGAAATCTGCAATGTAAGAGAGGGAAAGCTTTCACCACTAACAAAGAACCACTGCAAATTTCAGCAGATCAGGAGACCTGCAGAAAGCAAGGAGTCATTAACCATGTTAGCTATAAATGAAGCAAAGCACTGAAAGACTGTCCGCAAGCAGCCATATGGGCCAAGAGTCAAAACCAGGAGTAATGGAGCATGATTGCTTTCCCAACTGTGTGATCTCAGCAAGAAGCAAATACAAATGTATAACATTTGCAGATACAGGCACTGGTAGCATAATTACCAGCCGTAGCGCTGAACAGTCGCAGCTGATTAGAAATTCACTCTGTACTCACTGAATTCCTCACAGGAGGCAGCTGAAGGATTGTGCACGAGGAGTGATTTGTGGTGCAAGATGTGATCAATAGCACAAAATAAGGCTTCAGGTCTGGTTTTCCTCATTAATAACAGGACAAGAAAAAGTAGATCTGGCTGTATCAAAAACAATGTGCTAAGACTCTGCAACCCTGCAACAGCTTGGTGCTTCAGGAGACTGATTTCTGGACTAAACAGTCTTTGAAATAATTCCACATCACAAGCTGCCGTCTTCACCTTACTCAAGTCCTGTGATCACCAAGCTAGATAAAGTAAAGAAAACTGAGGACTAATCAGGAGCTGCACAGACTGATTTGTTTTTTGTGTGGAAGGAAACAACTAGAGGGAAAAAAAAATGGCTATTTGTGCAAGATGATGAGGTGGATAAATTTTGTGAGATTATTAAAATAAATGTTGGTTCTCTCATTTAGTCTGGTTGTCTTGAAAGAGTGGTGGGTTGATCAGAACACTGCATAATCCTAGTTGAGTTAAATATAAGAGATACAAGACAAATTATGAATTTTGATCACTATCAAACAAGTATGGATATCAACACAGGACTAACCCAACTCTGCCGCTAATGCAAGTCACCTTCTAGAAGACTGATATAATACACTTCTTCTGGTTGGTTGCCCAAATAATTTGAGTAGTTCACTGTCACATTTAGACTAGAATTGAAGCAAAAAACCATCCACTTCTCATGTTAAATATAGTGGAAATACACCAAAGAAACAGAGAATAAAAGAAAATACCACTACTCCTAAAGAATCACGGATTTTATACTGAGTGCATCTTGACTGTAACTTTTAATGATCTGGGTCTGGGACTCCATTAGTGTTTAATAAGTAATGATGATGATACCTTACCTGCAAAATGCATGCGAAGCCCCCACTGATGTCAATGCGAGTTCTTGGCGCAGACTGATGGCAGAATACTCCTGTGACAGAGATGAATTTTCCATTAGAACAAAATGAGTAAGGCCTGTCTCAGTCAGCAGAATTCACAGCAACAACAGACATTCCTCGGGGGCTCAGTGAAAGATGCCCATCCTGGGTGGTTGAAAGCAAATTGGGTGGGAAGCGGTGAGGCAGACTTGGACAGCCACAAAACCAATTTGAGCTGAGGTAAAATTGCCATGATATAAAAACCCCATGCAATTATATCCATATTTAATTTGTATGATGTGGAAATCATCACTTTCTTTCTCATCATGCCATAGGGGAAATTGCTAATTTTTTTTTTTTTCTATGAAGGCAAAGGATGAAATTAATGTTGGGGGAGGAGGAGAGAGGATGTGGATGCACTGAACAACTTTTTGAAAACCATATTTTATTTAGACTAGGTAAAGGAAAAATGAAATGCCATTTTGATGAACAATAGAAAACTGTTACTCCACACAGAAATTTGGACAATGAGCCGGACCATTCATCTGGATGTTTTTCTTCAAGGTTTTTGTTAGAAATACAGAGACAAGGAACTGATGTGAAACCAGCTTTGTGTGACACAGAGGCAGCTAAGCACAACAGGGGCGCAAACAGGAAACTCTTATAGTGTGGTTTTAAGAAAAAAATGAGAAAGGAAAGATTTTGGCAAGGGGTTAGGTAAAAAGACCTGGATTTGTAAGCCAAGAAAAATCCTCTGCTATTTTAGCATTAATTTTGTTGTGGAAAATGGATGTGTTTTCTGTAAATAAAGAATAGTGCCTGATTTTGATCAGCTTCTCTTCGAAGACTGTGTATCTTGCTTGCCCATTTGAGTCAAAAGAAGTAACACTTTCCACCATTTTCTAAAGTGATCAGTGAATGAGAAAAGAGAAAGGAAAAAGATAAGTAACTCAATTACCTTTTTGCTGGATGTTTAATAATGATAGATTGTTGCTAAGTGGACAAGTGTATTTTCAGGAGCAAAACCATAATTATTAGAACACATGCCTTAGAAAACCAGGTGGATGTTATGAATTTGGCAAGGGGCAATACCTTTGCTCCAGTCTTTACATTAATGATCCCAACCAAAGATCACATCTTAGAATAAGTGATTAAAAAGATGCAGGAAACCATCATCTACTTAAGTGAAAAATCAAAGCCAAAAATAGTTATAAGCAAGAGGGATGACAAATTTCACTTATCAGTGAAATAAAGAAAGTATACCAGAAAATGTTATTTATTTTCCACATTAGAGTATTATGTACAGGTAATGCACAGTTTAGGGTCAGGATTCTTGGCAGTTCCCATTGTTTTATAATCACTACTTTTGTATGTGCAGAGCTGAGGTATCTATCCAGTAAATGTGCAGTTTCAAAATGCAAGACTGACAGTTCATGTCTCTGCAATTGTGCAAATTACGCACACAAAACTCAGAGTGGTGTTTCCAAATTTTGATCTGGTTTTCTGTAAGTACTACTATAAAATTGTAATTTTTATTTAATAACATTGTCAGCTTTTATTGCTCTAAAATGTGATCCTAACAATTTGTTTCACTCTCATCACAGCTTTTACATGGCACAGTGCAAAGAATGTAAATATTTCTTGAGCTACTTATTGGTGCAAATGGAAATGTGAAAATATTTATTGCTGAAAGTACAGTCTGTATTGCTTAATTATGGTAATCTAGGGAAATTATTCTCTCATCATTCTGTATAAAGTAGTAAGAGAAAAAACAGCTAGTTGCTCTTTTCTATTGCTTGCCTCAAATAGGTCCAGGTAAGATGCCTGTAAACTTGTAATTTCATGTTGAATTTCTTATTTAAGCTATGTTTTGGAAAAAGTATAATACTTTGAAATAAAATCACTATTGTTTGTGCTCTGAGAAGCACTGGTGAAGTGCTGGGAGAAGTTACAGATTTCAGTGTAATGTTATTTAAACTAATCTCTGAAACTGAAGGGATTTTTCATTTATGTGTTTGTACTTTTTAAAACCCTTTTTGACTTTAGGGTCATGAAACTGTTTTCTAGAGGTTAGAAAGTTTTTAACAGAACCTAAGTTATTTCTAGTCCTTCTGGCTGTGAAGATATCTTCTTAATATAAATAATTACTGCAACTAAGTTTATAGAGTATGTAACCTTGGGGCTGTAGAACTCATTACATTTTGTGTAAATATATATAGATTAGGCTTGCCTAATGTGAAATTTTGAAATGAGTGCATTTAATGTCAATTCCTTCTTTGGAACAACCAACTGGAGAAAAGAAATTGTGATGGCATGTATATGTAATGTTATTTGCAAGTTGTTCCGTCAGGTTTACAGGGCAGGGAGGATTGCCAGCTCTGTAGCTTCTAAAGGCTTTCTGGGGAAAACAATCACTTCAGCAACGGCAAAAAATATGCAGTGTGTTCTCTGTGGTGCTCTGTTCATTTTGTTGGATAGCTAATGGGAGACACAAGCACTGAACTTTTCTATGGCTGGAGCACTCCTAAGAGCTTTGTCTCTGGCTGCTTTGGTGTCCAAGTGATACCTGAATGAGACCTGTCAGTCCCTGCTGTGGGGCCTCAGGATTGAGTCTTTCTCCTCCACCTGGCTGTGTACTTCTGTGATGCCTGGGGGACCTTAATATCCTTGATGCCTCTAACACTGTGTCAGAGGTAGCTTAAGCTGGCAAAATGATTCACAAGTTACTGAGGGGAGGTGGAAGTCAGACATCAAACCAGTAACACATTTTTTTTAGAAGACCAGTTGAAACCAAGTACTTTTTCAGTCCCAGGCAGAAAATAGTGATGCTTCTGAAGGCTGAGTATGAGTTCCCTAAGGAAAACTGACATGTTGTCTTTCCACCTTAAACTCTGTCCTGGTGCTGTCTCACAGTCACTTCAAGCTGAGCTGAAGCCAGGCTGCTCTGGAGAGCCCTTATCTTCCCCCTGCTGCTTTCCTTTGCATTGGGTCTATAGACATTTCTTTTGGTGTGTGTTCGCAGTTAGTGCTGCCAATCATCCCGCTGCAGGGTGAGAATGAGCTGATGATGGCTTCCCCGTCTGCAAATTATTTTGCTTTGTTTTAGGAATGTTTGGCGGTAGGGATTATTTTGAAGGCAGCTATTTCATGAGACATTCCCACACCTCCCCAGCTTTCAGATCTTCAGTTTGGCATTAGGAAGAAGTCATCTGAGTAAGTTACCTTCTCCGTGGTTTCAGAAAGGGCTACAGACCTTATTTAGCTTCCTCTGAACAGTGCCCCTGGGACTGCTGCATTACAAGACCATTAACTTCAATGGAAGCTGGATTGTGTTCTGAATTATCATAGGCTCTTTGGGCAAAATTCTGATTTCTGTCCCACAGGTATAAATCTGAGAACATCCCCTTTTGTTTCAGTAATTACTCCAGTAGTAGAAGTGAGAGACTGGGTAAAGGCGAGCCAGCCGCCAGCACTGTGCATCTCACTGAACACTGCGACTACTGCCTGCTGACACCTCATGGTGCCTCTCCCCAGGTCCCCGCTCTTCCTCCCCCAGAGTGAGCAAGGGGCTCAGTCTGAACTTTGGTGCGCTCGACACAGAGTACAGCCTAAACACAGCCCTTCTACAGTTCCTTGAGCAACCCATTTCATCCCTGGGATCAGCCTGCAGCTTTGAGGCAATGTTGTTTGAGGAAGATCTCAGGGTCCGTTTAGTTTTACCATGTCTGCGTGTGTGATTTGACCACAGCTTGTGTTCAAAACTCCAGTACCATACCCTCGCTATATTTTTACCTCAGGACAACTAGTGTGCATTCATTACATGAGATAAAAACCACAGCTTTTTCAGTGAAGACACGTCCAGAGTTATCTGACCTTTCATGATTTGTTTGCCCAGAAAGTTTGTGTCATCCCAACACAGTTGTGTTTTCCACCTGATTTCTGCCTGCAGGAGAGAAAAGAAAGGTGATTCAGCTTGGCTCTTGCATTGGTTGTTTTTAAGCTAATTAAAAGAGCTAAGCTCTGTTTTTTGGCCTTTGCTTTTTGTTTCACTGACGGTCCTTTCACACCTGTTCTGTTACCCTGTCTTTTCATTTTTTCTTGCTCTCCTTCTGTCAGGACAGCACCCCTGCTCTGCCAGTGGCAGCTGCCTGGTGCGAGGCTCTGGCTGCAGCCTCAGCTTCGGGGGCACAACAGGGACACTCTGGGGGGTGTCACAGCTGCAGAGAGCTGCCAGTGGTTGTCCTGCCGCCGGGCTGGATCTTGCAGCCACTTCATCCTGCCTTTCCTTGGGCTTCACCCAGCTCCCAAGGGATCTGCGAGCAGAGGCCTCGCCTGAAGTCATGAGACAAATGACATTTCTCTGAAGGGAGGCACAGTCACCATCTTTCATTTGGACCATCTGATCTCAGTCGCGTGGCTTGCAACAAAACACTGTAAGAACTGGGGCATGAACCTATAAATAACATTTACAATTTCTTTTTCTTCGTTTGTATTTAAGAAACATATTTATTACATAAAATCTTACTACTTTCTAGCAGCAACTTGACAGCAATATTTGCCATAGCAGCTCCCCTGTTACATTACTGCAATTATAATAAATTATTGAAAAGTAAGCCTAAATATATACCTAGCCTACTCTTTCAATTTTAATTCCAATTTAAATATTTTATATAGTTTTCCTATAGATTCTTCATTGATGGCTAGTAATGGCACCATCACAGAAAATAGAGTTTAGTTTTGAAAGGTGCTTTTGGAAATTGTACCACGGCTATTAATTATTCAAGGCAAAGAAACAAGTTAGGATTGTCTGCCTTCTACATGTCAACAGGATAAAAGAGAAACAGTGTTTGTATCAAGAAGGGTATAGTAAGCCCAGTCATAAATTTCATACTGTAAAGAGGGAAAAGCTAGAGGCATGCCTGAGACACCCTATGAATATCCGGTCTTCAGTGTTGAGATGAACCTCTGCGGGTAGAGCTATTTTATTGACTGGTTGAATTCTAAGTTGGAATAGCAATAGAAAAATAATTGGTGTCACCTATGTTCCCAGACCTACCCCCCGCCTTTCCTAGTTTTCTGATCAAACCATATTTCTGCTTTCCTTTGATATGCCTTGTCCTTTGCTATAATTTTTAATGCCATTAGTCATAGTTTACTATTCATATGGTGAAAAGCAGCAATAGTGATGTACCAGCAGATTATGTAAATCAAAGAGAAATTATTTTTGTGTCAGTATGGTGGTTTTTTTTTTTTCCCTTCCCCCCCCCCCTTTTTTTTTTTTTTAAGAACCTGTACCTTTTAAGAACCTGTACCTGATGAGTAATACATTTTGTTAGAAGTTATCCAGCACAGGGAGTAAATTTCCATTGTAGGCTTCAGATGGGAAATGGCAGGTCTTTGCTTGTCTCTTCTCCCCCAGCTTCTTTCGTTCTACTAGCAGCAAAGTCCCAGTAAATCTGAAAAGAGAAAGATCATCTGGTTTTTTTTAAATTGCGTTGTACTGAACTATAGAATAAAGCATTACATGAAAATAATAATTAAAACATGTAATAGGAAACAAAATTTCTACAGACATGAATTCTGAAAGTTGTCATGAAATTTCTAGACATAGCCTAGTGGAGAAAAAGAATAATTTTGCTTAAAATCTGTTATCTGTCACAAGAATGTTATATCTTAATAATATGGGTTTTGTTTTTCATTAGATAATGTTTGGTGTATAAATTAATGTTGGGCAACTAACAAACATAAGAATTATAATACCTGTCTTCATGGAAAGCTGAGTACAACAGTTAGGTGTGTATTGAAGTATGCATGGCTATGATACATCATTATCTAACAGTTAAATTGCTATTTTAATAAATGGTTGCTTAATTTCATACATGAAAATATTTTTAGTTGAACTACTTGTTGGTCTCAGGACTATTAATTTTACAAAACTTTCTTTGCAAAATGATAAGGAAGCAATAGGATAGTGTGGGAAACAGCTTTGCAGAATGGTAAAACTTCAAAACTGTTCTTATCCCACAAGATGAAACCACAACTTTTTGAAGATGAGAGAGAGAATATGGGATTAGAGTGCTCCAGCAGGGAAACTGGAGTGCAAGAGAAACAGACTCCTGACTTGGGTCTTTTTAAGGGACTTGGATTTCCGTGGCTGTTATAACAACCAGGCTATTCTCTTTCCTGTCTCTCTCTCCTGTTTTGATCAGAAATTCTGTCCTGGAGCAAAGAAACCTTTCTCAATGAAAGTTTCATCTGAACTTGTACACTTCTGTGAAAAGTTGTAATTTTAATACATTGGCATTTTTGGCAAGGTTGACTAGCACTACCCATGATTACATATATATATAAAATCAAGTATCCAGCACATTAAGTAGCTGAGTAATCACATACTTGTTAGCTAAGACTTCATTTTATTATATTTTGATGTATTACTTCTTAATAAATTGGAACTTATAAGTGATGTATTGCTTAATAAAACTCAAACCTGAAATTCAACACATTCATGGGAAACAGACTATGGATAATCCTCAATATGTGGCACTTAAATATGTGCTATACTGGATCTACCTTATTTTCCCACAGAAAGTTACTCCCTCTGCCCAAATTGTATTAGAGGTGAGTTAAAATAAAAAAATCCTATGACAAACACAGTTAGCAACACCGTGATGGCAGTGTAAGTTTTTTTCTTTTTCGTTAACACTCTATATACACCGGTCCTTTAATGTTCAGTACCAAAAATGGATAGTACATTTCCTGGGAGGATTTTCATACTCATTAATCATAATGTTGACCTTAACAACTGAAGGTGTCCAGTTTCTTGTTTATAGACAAACTCACAAAGGTATTACAATGCTTAACTGTGAAAGCTAAATCTCAGCTCGTGTGGTACGTAACACCCAAGATAAAGTGGTTAATATGACATTAAGAAAAGGCTTTGATGGCATCAAAGGCAGTGTTTTTACCTCATTTGGGTATGTATGTTTGTTGAAATGAAGATGGCAGAATCAAACTGTATGTTTTGTTCATTAATACTGTTATTTGTAACAAATCCTTTAATACTGGGAAATAGCATTTTAAATTATTGTATCTAAGTGTTGTGGTTTGGTTTAACCCTGGCCAGCAACCAAGCACCAGGCAGCCACTCGCTCACTCCCCCTCACCCAGAGGGATGGGGAGGAGGATTGGAAAGGAATGTAAAACTCAAGGGTTGAGATAAAGACAGTTTAATAGGTAAAGCAAAAGCCATGCACACAAGCGAAGCAAAACAAGGAATTCATTCACCACTTCCCATGGGCAGGCAGGTGTTTGCCCATCCCCAGGGAAGCCGGGCTCCATCACGCATAACGGTTACTCAGGAAGACAAACGCTGTGATGCCAGATGTCCCCCCCCTTCCTTCTTCTTCCCCCAGTTCATATACGCAGCATGACTTCCCGTGGTATGGAATATCCCTTTGGCTAGTTTGGGTCACCTGTCCCGGCCGTATCCCCTCCCCATTCCCCGTGCCCCTCCAGCCCTCTTGCTGGCAGGACCCAAGGAACTTAAAAGTCCTTGACTTAGTATAAATATTACCCCACAACAACCAAAACCATCATTGTTCTCACACCAAACCCAAACCACAGCACTGCACCAGCTACTAAGAAGACTATTAGCTCTATCCCAGCTGAAACCAGGACGCTAAGAAGATGCTGCTCTTTCTCTACCTGTGGTACATATCCTAGTTCAGAGGATGCTCAGGCCGGTGCTGCAGGAGGCTTTCTGAAAAATAGATGCTCAGACACTCAATCTGACTGCGATCTTCTGCCAAAATGGAATATAATACCCTCAATATTTTTTAAGCCTTCTCTTTGTCTTTTATTTTCCCTATGAAGTATCAGTCTTGCACAAGCAAATTACATAGGGAAATCCCATGCCAATGCCATCTGCTTAAAGACATACTGCATATTACTTTAAAAAGTGCATGTAAATGGAGTCAACTTTTTGAAGAAAAGAGCTTGTCCTCTCATTGTACATTTCTTTCATCATTACTATGATTCCTGTGCAAGGATTAGACTTGTAAAAGAAACGCACATTTATATAAATGGAATTTTTTAGTTCATTGTCAAGAGGAATGAAGATCTTTGTGAAAATAAGTCAATGCTTAAGTGTGTTTATATTTCAGTATTCATTGATCCTAAAAGTCATCCTCAGTGCAATGACTTTTGCCTAATAATTGTATAGCTATACAGTTTGCTTAAACTTTTTAAGTAAGTGCATTACAATAAATAGGTGCAGGTACTGCAGCTACGAGCATTGTAAGCATCAACAGCAAAAACAGGTTTCTCACAGCTTTCCCTAAAGTACCGTTCACCTTTTTCCCTCAGATTCCCCAAAAACCCCTTGCTCACCTCCACTAATTCCCTCAAACACGGAAGCTGTCAGCTGAGAGCCCTGGCTGCCAACTCTGCTACAAGTTTCCTAGTGCCCCAGTTGCAATGGGTGATAGACCTCCGCAGGCTTCCAAGGGAAATGTGATCATTTTTGCCCATCCTTGTGTTCTCAGCACCATCCAATTAACAGTGGACCCCGACCAGCAAGGGTATCCAGCAGTGAATATTATTGCTAACCCAACTGAGCACCTGCTGGTAAGGTTTCCCTGTTTCCCTCTGCACTCTAAATGCTCTCATTGTTTATTCATAGAGTCAAAGATTAAAGCCGGAGAGGACCACTGTGATCATCTAACCTCTAATCAGAAACTTTTCCAATTTTTCAACCTTCTCATTCACTTGCCAACATTAGCTGTGGATGCAGAACTCAATTTAGAGAGACCTGTTTGTTTTTCCACCATACCTCAGTCTTCTGGGCTTGTTCAGTAACCTAGTTTCCTGTTCAGCTGTATCCGTAGCAGATTTTGCAGGATTGGTGTCTGCCATCCAGTCCAGTTTTGAGCTCTGCCTTGGAGTGCCACCTTGGCTCTATCTCATAGGTCCCAATATGAAAACTCAACTGTTTAAGAGATGTAGACATCCTGCTACCAGCATGCCAGAATCAACCAGCTCCATTGACATTTGTGTAAATTGTTCAGGCTTGCATCTGAAAACTTACAAAAATAGGCATCTTGAAATTTTCATACAGCTTTTGTCTCTCTCCTCCTTTACTTTTTGGCTGTGTTTTTTCCCAATGGAACAATGTCACCGTCAGTGTCAAAAGTGAAATGAGTTTTAGAGGACTCTGGATTTTCCCAGTGGTAGGTGTCCAGAGTGGCTCAAGAGACAAAGCTTGAGGAGGAGACCAGTGAAGAACAGTTGCACGCGTTCAAAGTGTTCCTAGAAATGCAAGCACTCCACAGAACCCAGGCTGGCATATCCTTGTTCTTAGCTTGGCTAATTAGGGCTGGAACAATGTTCTTTTAACACATATCTGGGTCTTTGATGTGAACCAGGTTGAATCTGGATGATTCTGAAACTGGACAAAGTGGAAATGTGACTGTTGGCAGCCCTTTGTGTAGATTTATCCTGAAATGCTATATCGTATACTTAAACCTGGTAGGTCAAAGCCTATCTTGAATAATTCTGTATACCTACGTAGACAGACAGTTGTTACTGATCTAAGTATGGCACCTTAAATAAAAAACAGAGAATGTCCTTCATACCTGATTTTTAATTGTGGGTCAGGGTAACTGAGTGACAGAGAAATCTTGGCTGTTGGTAGTGTTCTAATATGATTTACTGTCCATGACAAGCCCACACAAACACAGAGCTGAAACAAGTCCAGGACTCCTTCATGAAAATGGGTCTTTACAGGCACAGCCCATGGAGGCCCATGATGGAACAGATATCTACCCTGCAGCCCATGGGAGACCCCATGCCAGAGCAGATGGATATGCCCTGAAAGAAGCTGCAGTCCGTGGAGACCCTACACTGGAGCAGGCTCTTTGAGGAACTGCAGTTCATGGAGAGGAGCCCACACAGGAGCAGGCTTTCTGGCAGGATCTGCAGCCCCTGAGAACTCACGCTGAAGCAGTCCATTCCTAAAGGATTGTACCCAGTGGAAAGGACCAACATTGGAGCAATTCTTGAAGAATTGCAGCCCGTGGGAAGGACCCATGTCAAAGAAGCTCATGAAGGACTTTCTTCTGTGGGAGGGCCCTGCACTGGAGCAGTGGAAGAGTACAAGGAGGAATGAGCATCAGAGGCAAGTGTTACGAACTGACCACAACCCCCAGTCCTCATCCCTCTGCATTATTTGGTGGGAGGAGGTGGAAGAGTTATGAGTGAGGTTGAGCCTTTTGTTAGGGCAAGTGACAGAGTTGCTTGGTGGGTACCTGGAGGACAACCAAGGTCAACCCACCACAACCAAAACAGGTGGTTTGTGTGTAAAGAGACCTAATTAGCAAAGCTGTATTTGGTACCAATGTAGCAAAGCTACCATCCTTTTCCAAACCACAGCAATAGTCTAGTATCAATTCTCTCTTTTAAGGCTACTGGTCTGGGTGGTATAGCTTCAGGGATGCAACTCAGATTGACACAGCAATGCCACGGAATCCAGGCCTCAGAAAGCAACAGTGTCTGCTAAACTCACAGCTCTCACTGATTCTCTGTATCTCCTGGCAGAAGTCTCTCCAGTGATTAATATATATAACTAGGAGTCAGGTTACCTAGGGCCTTTGTTTCTAGCTAGGGCATCGGCTTGCTGGGTGACCTTTAGTGAGACATCTCAGGTTGTTCTGCCTCTTTTCTCTGCTCTACAATAGAAACAAAATATTTCAGTAGGCACGTGAAACAATGAATTAATATTTGTAAAGCAAGCATTTGCTGATCTGTAGAATAAAGGAACTCTGCCTACAAATAATTCTTATCCTTGCCTTACATTTAAAGTGCCTTATCCTTGTCTTTATAATAAAAATGGAGATAAACCAAAATACTACAGCAAGTGACAGTGAAAAAATACCTTGGTTCTTGCCCAATATTACATAAGCGATTTGTGTGTATGTACTAAAACAATGAGAAACCTTGAAAAGAGGAGGATGCTACTTTTCTCCCTCTCTTGATTTTTAAAATATGTTTTCAAGCTGTAATGTAAAGGGATGCTGTTTAATATCCTACCATACCTTATCACAGAAATAAACACACTAAGGTTAATTGAAGCATATTAGCAATCTGTAAGAGTATCAAATATGAGCCTTCCCTATGTCAACTGCTCTCTTAGAATATTCAAGCAGAATTTTCATTTCAGCAACTAATATGTTTTTTTCTTTTCCACTGTAAAAAAAAATATTTTATTTGGTGCCTTGGTAGTTTCACCAAGACTATGTATTATGTTTTCAAATGTTGTTAAAAACGAGGTCTGGCTGGGAAGGAGGTAAACATTCTAATGACATCCTATTTTGAGGCCAAGACATTTTTAAATCTTTCCTCGCACTCAAATATTATTTTGCTTTTCATGAGCAGGTACTTGAGGTGTAACCCAAAGTTGTTACCCTTCTGCCACCTGAGAGTCGGAGGCTGAATCCATCTGAGTCTGGGGTTGCTTCTTTCCTTCAGTAAGTCCCGAAACATGACTTGTCTGCAAAAATGTTTCCCCCCTGCCATCGTTTATTCTAGTTACAATCCTATTCCTTTTCCCTCTACAGATCTCACCCTGCTAGGTGGATCTTTTTGGCATCAGCAGATGGTTGGCAAATGAGCAGATAGCTGCCGTGCATAGTATTTGCAGAATTAAGCAGATGAGTATCAAGTACCTTTAATTAGCCACAAAGAGAACTTGTAAGTGGTAAAGGGGTAAACCAAGATGTTTATTTCCTACCTCTTGTTTCTGTTTCCTGGAACACTGAATATAAAAATTAGTGTATTAGCACTTGAATTATTTGGTAAGTCAGACACATTAAAAAGCTTATTCTTACATACTTGTAGGTAACCTGCTTGCAGAGTACTGTGGCATTACTGTAAAGAACTCAAGATGAAGAACATAGGACCTCAGACAAATGTTAGGAGCTTCTTTTATATAAGACAGACATTCACATCCTTCATCTAAAATGTTTGTAGTAAAATATGCAGGTATATGTTCATCCATTAGGCAAAACCCTCTGGCTGCCAAATAGCATCCGTATTTAATTTTAAATTGTCATTATAACACTAGTAAAAGAAGTTTTAAAAACCAGTTTGAAGACAAAACTTCAGTAAATATACTGCCTTTCTGTCTGTGCTTTTCTAGTTTGAGTTTCCTGTGGTGCATTTATATTCATACGTCTATCATATTGTTAATGAGTTTTCTTCTATAAATTGACCCTGACTGCTACTGTAAAATATAGCTTAAATGAAGTATGGCTTTGAGACTAGGCAGATTATTAAAATATTAAAGTATATATATTGAATCATATGGATCTTTCTTGTTGATATTTCAAGCCTAAATACTTTTTTTTGAAAGATGACCTTTAATGAACAAACTTATGGTCCAAGATGTCCTCATACAAAGCTCCCTCTGGATCTTACTTTTCACTGGCTTGCATCTTTTAGCCCTTACACATCTGCAAAATGGATGTACAGTAGCACCACTTAACCCAGTAGCCTTTGAAACTCACTTTACTTAAATACAGATGAGCGTTTAAGGTATGAAACAGAGGAAAACTGCATGCATTGTTTTCTCTGTGAAATATAAATGTGAGAGCGACAGAAATTAATACACTCTGGGTGTAACCAGCAAGCTCAATTCTTGGTGGGAAAAGTTTATGAAAGCAAAACAGGTTCCTTGTTTAATTGTAAAATAGAATTTATGATCTGGCTAAGTGTTTATGTACTCAAAAGAAACACACATGTTATAGCACTGGAGATTCTTGCAAAAATATCCACATGCCTGACTGTCGTGAGGCACAATGCCTTTATTAGGATTTTACCCTAGATCCTTATGTTTTTTCCTACTGATCATCACTCCCTTGCAAAAACTATAAATTAATTCTTTAATTGTACACTAGTCTGTATAAGTGAACAGAAAATCAGTGTCAGTTGTAAGTATTTCTCTTGATGGGAGAAAATTCTTAATTATATTTAAATGCATTCATGAACACAAATTCTTTTTTTTTTTTTTTTTTTACCCTACAAGTCTCAGTAAGCTACTCAGCTACTAAGTACCATAGAAGTTGCTTGAGATATTGTGACCAGATGGTTCACGGGGCTAGTAATGGATTATAGTGTTTTCTAGCTCCAGATTGCCAGTTCAAATCTGGGTCAGGTTGACACTGTCTGAAAATTATTACTGTTTGGTGGCTTATGTGAAATGAGTTGAAGACCTCAATATAGTTCCTAAAGGCTGGGTTAATATAACACAAATGTCACCAGATGATTGTCGATTTCAGGGCTCTGGCTGAAGCACACTGAAGTCAGTAGAAAAACTTCCGTTGATTTCAGCAGGTATTGAATTAGGTCTTAGTTATGGAGAACGACTCCTTTGTGCTCTTGGAAGTGGTTATTTACAAGGGGCTGAAGGATGCCCATGAACTGTTCCTCGGAGATGTGTACTGCTGCCAGCTAGGATAAAGCAGAAGGAGATACTTATCTGTCCTTGTACTTCATGGACTATGCAGATATCAGGATGGGCCAATTCTTGGCTAAAATGCACTAATCCTCCTGAATTTATGTAAGAGTAGGCTTATTCTGGCAGAGGGTGGTAGAGAGTCAAAATGTCTCTGAAAGTTCACAATAACATTCTCTTGTTAGGCTTGGTGCTGGTCAGCAGGTCAGATAAATGGCTCCTAAGTTTATCACAGATCGCTTGCTCTCACCCAAGCATATTTTTGGTTTTGTCTGAACAGCAGACCTCCTTTGAACTCCACAGATGATGACCTGGCTTCAATCTGAGGCATGTTTTGTCACCATTTAGGCTGCATTAGTACAGCAATGGATGAGAAGTCACTTGATCCTTGGGGATAAGTGCCATCATAGAGAAGAAATATTAGATATTAAAGACTCTTTAGTTTTACTGACTGGAAATTTAAACCAGACAAGGTAAAGTGAGAAATGAGGCACAGTATTATCACAGTAGTTGATTAACCAGTTGATCAAACCAGTAGGAAAAATGGAGGAATTGCCATTTCTAGCTTCACATCAAGTTCAGATACGTGTCTGGAAGGTATGCGTTAATCAGACATGCCACTGGACTGTGTCCAATAACACTTCTTGCATTGTGATAGTGATGTAGTATTATTGCCAAGGGATCCAAAAAATGAGACAAAACTGAGCTGGTAGTCTAGTCAACCATGTGTATTTACTCCTGTCTTCTGCTCTCTTTCAAGCTTGGTTTCTAGTCCTGCTACAGTGGCAGTCAAGTACAACCATGATTGCATACTTTCTGTACCCCTTAAATTAAATGAATTCAGATTTCAAAAACCAGCTCTTGGCTGCATACCTGGGAACTCAATGTCTAACTGATTTGATATCTTTCTATGACAAGGTCACCCAGCTAGTGGATGAAGGGAAGGCAGTAGATGTAGTTTTTCTGGATTTTACTAAAGCCTTTGATACCCTCCCTTATAGCATCCTTCTGCACAAGTTGTCCATCTGTGAGATAAGGAGGTACGTGGTGCACTGGGTGAAGAACTGCCTGAAGAGCATGGATCAAAGGGTTGCAGTGAATGGGGCTAGATTTGGCTGGTGACAGGTCACCAACAGTGCTCCACAAGGCCCAGTTCTAGGGCCAGTTCTGTTCAATATTTTTATTAGATCTCAGTGCAGGAGTTGAATGCACCATCAGCAAGTTTGCTGATGACACCAAAATGGGAGATGCTGTTGACTTTCTCAAAGTATGAGAGGCCTTGAAGAGGGATTTAGAGAGATTGGAGCATTGAGCAATCATCAGTGGCATGATATCTAACAAGAACAGATGCTGGATTCTGCTGTTGTATGTGGTGTTGTATGTGGTATGGAGTAATGCTGGGCACATGTATAAACTGGGAGAGGAGTGGCTGGAGAGCAGCCCTGCAGAAAGGGATCTGGGGGTGCTGGTTCACAGCAGGCTCAGTGCGAGTCAGCTGTGTGCCCTGGCAGCCAGAGAGCAAGCCCCATCCTGGGGTGCATCGAACACAGTGTCACCAGCTGGTCCAGAGAGGGGATTATTCTGCTGTATTCAGCACTGGTGAAGCCTTGCCCTGAATAATGTGTGCAGTTCTGGGCCCCACCATGTAAGAAGGGTGCGGAGGTCCTTGAATGCCTCCAAAGGAGATGAAAAAAATCTGGTGAAAGGGCTGAAAGGAATATCCTATGAGAAATGGATAAAAGCTCATCTAGTTTGGAGAGAAGGAGGCTGAGGGGTGACCTTATTGCTTTCCACAGCTTCCTGAGGAGGGGAAGTGGAGAGGGAGGTGCTGATCTCTTCTCCCTGGTATCCAGTGATAGGATGTGTGGGAATGGTTCAAAGCTGCATCTGGGCAGGTTCAGACTTGACATTAGGAAGCATTCCTTTATGCAGAAGGTGGTCAAACACTGGAACAAGCTTCCTAGAGAGACTGTCTATGCCCCAAGCCTGTCAGTCTTTAAGAGGCAATTGGACAATGCCCTTAATAACATGGTTTAACTTTTGGTCAGCCCTGAACTGGTCAGGCAGTTGCACTAGATGATTGTTCTAAGTCACTTACAATGGAACTATCCTATCCTATCCTATCCTATCCTATCCTATTCATCTGTACTAGTCAATAAAACTTCGGGGTTTTTTTAAAAATCTCTTTTGTTTCTTCTTTACCAAAACATTTATGGATTTATATTTAGTCAGATGCTGGTGACTTGAGGATTTTACTTTCTAGGTACGTACTCTAAACAAAGCTGCAGGTTTTGATGAATTTCTGTATTTTAGAATCCCTCATTTGTTTACCTATATACTATTCAGCTTAGAGTAAAATAACTATCTTGACCAGTTTTTGTTGATAAAGAGTAATAATTGATACTTTAGGAGAACAAAGGAAGTAGATTTTGGTACTGGTACATGAACAGAGACAGGAAGGAGAGAAGAGGCAAAAATATTTTCACAGTAGGAGGACGAACACAGTATGGGTGTTCAATTTAGTCTTGAGATCAAGAGCAAGACAATTCACAAAGACAGTTTGCACAGAGGGAAAAACCTGAAGGAAAGAAATGAATGAAAATTTACCATTTTTGTCCAGGCCTTTGCTCTTTTAAATAGGAAAGCAGAAGTGTTTAATCTGCATAACTTACATTACGTCGTATGTGCATGAAGAAATAAAATCACAAAACAGAAAAGTCACATCTTGATCGGGATGCTGTCAAGCAGGTGAAGTGAGGTGAGAGGCAGTTCCAATTTCATCACCTAACGTTTGGATGAAGGACAGTGTTCCTGTTACCAGAAGACATATCAAACATCAGATCTGCACTTGAGCTGCGATATGAACTTAGATATCTTTTAAAGCCTGATTGCCTTTTTAATTTTATTTGTATTTATTTAGCAATGGATTACTGCTGATGGTGTTTAATGATAAGATTGTTATATCTTTTCTATTAAACGTAACCAGGTTTTAATGAACACATAATTTAGATCACTTCAGATGCCTTATTTGCATGTTTATAAACATAGTATTGCCCATCAAAAAATTTAGGATGGTTGAAAAGGATGTTTAGATTTACACAATGAGCTTAAGGAAGTCTTGTTCAGTTTCCTAAAATGTTTCAGTGTCATGTACTTAGCTTCAGATGTAAATGTATTATGTTTTGGGGAATATATATCTAAAATATTCAATATGAAATGCCATTTTCTTTGGGAAGCAATTACCTCCTCATTTAGCCATACAATTTAGAATAGATTTACATAAGAAAATAATTTAAACATTATATTGTTTTCTGAAATCTCACAATTATCTTTTAATCTTTAATTATCTTTTCTGTGTTACTTTTCCCCTCCACCCTTCAACCGTCTCAGTAACTTTTAAGTTCATTTAATTGGCAGGTGTGATGGGTGAGAACGTAGAATCTGTACTGGATGATCACAAATCCCAGATACTTCACTCAAAAGATATGCCTTTTTCCATATGCCTGTCTTGTTTGTGTTTACATGTTCAACTGTTGGCAAAGATGTAATTGCTTAGTGAGAGACACTAAAATTCTTGGTGATTGCAAGATTCATACTCTTTTTCATAACAGGCCGGAACTGAAATGGAGCAGGAGAAGAGACTTCATAATGTAATCTTCTTGAAGGTGAACCGATGTACTGACCAGGACTATTTGCCAATACAAAGCTATGTAACAGATGATTTTGGATCAGAAAAGCACTATAGCCAGGTGGTAAAGATAATGTTAAACTGCAGTAGCAGTTTTTGCTTATGTGATAAGAAATACAGAATAGTTCAATAATTTACAGACATATATTTGGTGAGAGGGGGTATTTTTTTTAATTATTTTTTTATTTACTGAGGTTTGTTTCTAATTACTGATCCATTATCTCTGGCCATATGTATTCTTTGCCTACCTGTCTGTTCATTTATTTTGTCTGGTTTTTTCCATTGCTTTTTGTAGGATTGCTCTACATATGGAATTATGGTTAGACCTATGCTAAATAAGCATATGTGTGGGTAATTTAAAACAGGAAGCTCATGTGAATCAAAGAATGATGTATCTTGGCCATACATTTTAGCTATGTTCATGCATATTCATTCATATTCATGCAGACAGTTAAAATCTGATCATATAAAAATTACCATTCAAGTCACAGTGAAACTTTTTTGAACATCAAGTAAAACACAGGTAAAATTAGATGAAAATCTGACACAGTAGCAGGATGATGCAGGATCAGTACTGTGGATAATAATGAAGCGAGACCTTGCTCTCCACCCTGTGTGGTAGCTATCTATCTTCTTTACAAAAAGTATGCATAGAACAAATGAAGAGCAGCTCAGAACTCTTGTTTTTTTCTTCACGGAAAGACAAATGGAAAACCAGTGCCTCATGGACATCTCCATGAAGGAGAAGTACAACTTCTGCAAACATTGTTTTACCGTCGTTACACTCTGAGCTCTCTGTTTCAGTTTTAGACACCAGGCTTTATTAGAAGTGTATTATATTTCAGGTGTTTCATTAAGGCTACATTTCACAATTTTGGATGAAAAATTACATGTACACAGATGTAACATTCCCTAAAATTCAAACATATGCCAATTTCATGTATTTCAGTTTCAGGTGAAGAAAAATTACAGGCGGGAAGTCTTATTCGGTAGAGTAGTCCCTCACAATATAGCCTTATCCTGTAAACACTGATGCCCAGAAAAACAGGACCCATCACTGAACGAAAAAGATCCTTCTGGTTTTGATTCCTGTTTAAGGAAGATAAGAATTACAAGAGAAATAGTCACTTGTGAAAACAGAAATTTATAAATGGACATGTCAGCTTAGCATTGATGCTAATGAAAATGGTTATGGGAAAATTACATGATATACCTACACAAAAATTTGCAAGTAAATATTGAAGTTTTCTACCAGTCCTGGAAGACAGGTGAAAGCCATGTATGTGCAGTTAGCATGATGCTGAGTCCAAGTTAACTAGCCCTGACATTGTCTGTACCCATTCTGTTTCTGGTTGTTTGAGTATGGGCAGTTCCACACTGTGCCCTGCAGACATATACTTAAGCTCTCTCAAGTTCTGCTTCTAGAAGATGTGTTTTGGCCACAGCCTCAGATTTATGTGCCTAATTGCTCACTGAAATCACCTAAGTTTGTTTTGAAGACCCAGGTTCTGGTTTTGACAGTGGAAGAGTCTTGGGTAAACTGACAGTACCTAAGACCTTGGACCAAATAAACCAGAATTTATTATGTGTAGTGATCAGAAATTTACCAAGTCCTTCTGAAAGTACAACATTCATTAATCTGAACTTTGTGAAACAAGTATTCCATGGCCAGCTAGAGTAACACTCACAGAAAACAGGACTGATATGTGGGTTGAAGACAGGGCTAGCTTCTAGATACATCCTCCTGTATCTGTTTTTATTGATGTGTCAGAGGAAGATGCATAAACAAGTATGTAAATGGTAGCCTGGTGATGACTATGAGAAAGGCTAACAGAAAATATCATGGGACTCTCGCTCTGAAAGACCGTGTTTTTCAGAACTCTTCTAACATGTTAGAAGGCTCAGGGATGGTGCTTATAGTAATATCATGACTCTTAATAAGATATATTTTAATAAGATAATAATTTTTTTTTCATATTTACTTGTGCATTCCTTCCCCCTAGTATCACATCAAATACAATTACTGGATAACTCTTTATCACCTTTGGTCTAAATAAATCTTTCTTCTTTTGTAAACAAAGAGGCCCTGAAGTGAGTGTGTATGAAATGAATTAGGGTGAGATATCATAACTGTGCAAGCAGTCTGTTATGAACATACACGCAGGACAGCTCTATTAATGATAATTTGTGCTTGAATATTTGCCTGTATTATTAGGGTAGGACTTGAAAGGCAGTAGTAGGATGTCCTGCTTTGCAGCAGAACCCCTGGGTTATTTTAGGCAAATATTTTCTTCTCAGTACCTCAGTTACGTCTCTGTAAAACAAGGAAGGAAATATCAGTCTGACCCATGTAGGGTTGCACAAAGTCTCAGAGATGCTCCAGTCCTAGGATAACAGAAGAGAAAACATGAGAGGTCTTGGAAATGCCCATAAAAGAGGGAATGGTAATAGTTTCTACATGAGCACTTCACACTACTTTCCAGCCACCTCATTTAAATACCCAGGCTAGATGCTGGAGCCCCTGGATGCTCTATCTAGCTGAAGGAGAAGAAAGCTGCCTCCAAAGGGCTGTTCAGAACACAACATGGGTGAAGTTCACACCCACCCTGAACTGCTAGCAGGAGAAATTGTTAATTATACATAAACACTAATAAAAGAACTTCCTAAGTTGAGGGCACTTCACATTATATACCTCCATCTGCTTCAAGTTATCATCTACCCCAGGGTTTTCCTACAGTGTGGCTACTACACTAGTCTTCCCTCTTCCCCAAAGACTGCCCTATATTTGACACTCATAAGAGATTTGTAAGGGTGTGCAAAAAACGGGTACGTGTTTAACTACAGAATTTTACCCAGCCATTTTGGATTGGTCATGAAATTTTACATTGCTTCAGTTGATAACATGAAGAATATTAAATCTAACCTAAACAAGGTAAATATGAGGAAAACACAAGAAACCAGATAAAATGTTTTTAGCACAGGAACATTTTGGAGCTCCCTGAGTTCTATTATATTTTTTCTAAAGTATTGTATCTAAATTTCTTGCAATCATCCAGTGTTTTCAGGAGGCTCTTGGTGATACGTGAGGGATTTCTGTGCTTAGCTAACATGAACACTGGAGGAAGAATAGAGCCCTTTAGTTCCCACATGTCTGCGTAAATCTTCAGATGTTCTGAGCTGCATTTTAATACTCTTCAGAAGTGTAGCTGAAGTATAGTTGAGAATTTAAGTGTGATAATCCAACAAAAGTGTTGCTAGTAATATTGAAAGTAATATTAAATGTCAAAAGATAACAAAAGAAAGACTGTCTTTTTTTTTGGGGGGTGGTGGTTTTTTGTTTGTTTGTTTGTTTGTTTGTTTTTTATTTCCAGACAAAGGAATAGAGAGTTATTCAGGTTATTCAAAGCAGTAGCATATTTCACAGGTTGTGGTAGAAATCTAATGAATATCAGTGTTTTTCTTTCTCTCTCTCTCTCTTTTTTTTTTTTTTTTAATTCAGTTAAACTTAGCTGATTTGTACTTGTTTTATACATCTGTCTGGGCAACCAAAGGAAGTAAGTGCTAACCAGTCTTATAACATGTGCCTTGACAGAATATATTATAGGTCACAGAATCCAAAGCTACTGACCACCCTCTGTGTTGCATTTATTATTAGGAAAACTCATAGGAAAGCTGCCACTCTCACCAAGACTGTGCACAGAGATCCAGTAGTAGCTGTCACTCTTGGAGAAATAGATTTGTATTGAAATTAATATTGAAAATACAAATAACAAGTAAGTTTCTGGACTGCCAAATAATGGCCTGTTTAGGGCACTCTGTAAACTGTTCTTATCCACACTGACTTTGAATGAAATTCTGTGATGTAACAAAACATTTATGAGCCATGTGGGGCTTTAATTTATTTTTTTTTTATCTTTAATGAATGCAGTGGTAGTTGGTGAGAAGTTTGGAACAAGAGTTAATGCTAACCAAAAAGGCATCAGCAAGGCAACCGAGTAATGATGGCTGGAGTTATGGCTGGGTTGAGCTTTGCACTTTTGTAAGGCATTCAGAGTTAAATATCTAGCAAAAAGTAGCCAGATGATAGACAAAGAGATGAAGCTGATGAAATAAAGATCAGACTTTATTTACATTGTGTCTAGAACTGAGCTCTTAGTTCAGTGTTTTCTTAGTTTCTGGTCTACTTTGACATGTAATAAACTCCATGTCTTTTCAGAATGTTGCTAAAAGCATCCTGGCATAGCTTCCTTGTAGATGCTTTTTCAGGACTTTGCAAGCCTTCAGTTTGGATACAAATGCAGAAGGCCTGTCAGGCACTAGGACCTAAAGAATTAAAAGCATCCCTCTTGCATTAAAAAACTTATTGACCAGAAAATGATTCCAGGCTGAAAAAAAATATTTATGAATTCTGCTGAATTTGGCAAGCCATTTTGGATAAACAAAACAACAAAAAAAGGGAAAATTTCTTTTCATGAAAACCTGTTTCATTTCAGTCTCTTCAAAAGAAAACATCCTAGTATTGCCAAATGACAGATTTTAGAATTGTCCTTAGAAACAGATTTTTAGGAAGGGTTTTGTAAAACCTTAACAAAACAAAATGTTTTGGCTGACCCACAGTGACTCTTCCCTCTTCCCCCCTCTGGTCTCTTGAGCAAATTGACAATGTTTATTTCAAACAGACCTGAGGGTTTTTTTCTTTTTCCCTTCCCCTCCCGCTGCCCCCTCAACCCCCCAAAACTTTTCACTTTTGAGTAGTGTTAAAACAACTTACCTATATGTAGTGCTGCACTAAAATATCTCATAAACGCTTCCTGCTCTCAGTGTTTGATAATGGCTTTCCTGTTTCAGCACTGGCACTCTGACCCTTTGCAGCTTGCAGTAACAGGGTTAATTTTTTAGTTCAGGGCAACAGGGAATTGTGTGACAGGGCTCAAGCTGTAATCACACTTACTAGTGAGGCTCCAGGTCTGCAACATCACATTTGTCTAGGACTGACTGGATGTAAGCTGCAAATATTTAGAGCACAAATATACCGTTACTGTTCAGACCCTAACCCAAATCCCAAAGCAGTGCACTTTTCTCCACTAACACACCACTTTATGCTGTTTAACTCAAATATTCTCTAGATGATTATCTCCTGTTTTCCACTGCTGTATCTAGTCACCTCATGTGGCTGCAGAAATCCATTTCTCCATTTCAGACAAAGGTCTGGACCTGTCAACAAATTTTGTACATGCTTTTAGGGTTAATGAAGTGTAGCAAGCACTGTTGGCTTTGCTTGCTGAGCATGTGGGTGTCAGGACTGTGGAAACAGGCTGGCTAGCAGGTGCTTTGGGACTGGGAGTGACAGGAATGCTGGTGAAGTATTCATGCTTGGGGCTGCTGTCAAGAACTGGTCAGAGCTGCACAGAGACTGGAAGGGCAAAAATGGGATCAAAGTAATGAATCAATAGAACAGGGATATAAAACACTCCAGAATCTGAAAGCCTAGCCCACCTGAGCCAAAGGAGCTCTTACCCTGTGTTTGACTGTCTCTTTATTGGGCTGGGAGAGGTTTGAACGTTTTGGTGACCTTATGTGAGGTTTCCCTTAGTTATCAGAGTAGCTGGAAAACCCTTCCAGGGAAACCGAGGCACGATAACTGCAGCATTGTGTTCTGCTAACAGAGGTTACCCTGCAGATAGCAGAATGTTGTACTTCTAAATGGTTGAGCTGATGTAAATCATGGGTTGCTTTTTGATAGAGGCTTTCAGCAACGTAACACGCATGTTTGATCTAGTATACACACTATACATTCACATAAAGGGGTTTACTGGGTTATAAGGCTGAATTTCTGAATTGTATGACTGGGGTCTTTGTGCCGACACCATTAGGAATTTGGCTGTTTCTTTACATCATGAATATGCACAGAAACAGAGCATAAAGGTGCAATGCTTTGTGTTAATTTTACATGTGTGATTAATGTGCCAACCAATAAGAACGCTATTAACTTTATTTGAGTGCATGCAAGAAAGGATAGGGATGCTAAATTCTGTAGTTATATTCTAGATGTCACTTGAGCCATCCAAATCAGCTTTTTCTCTGTAAGAGAAATCATTGCATTCATGAATAAATGCATTCATGCATTCAAATCCCTTGCATTCATGGTATTCAGCCTTTTCTGACTCCCTCCTCTGCACATCCTGCACCTCAGGGAGGTCATAATTATAGCAAACTTTGCTGTAACGTAGAGATGCTGAGAGAGCTTCTTGGCCTGGCAATGTTGTTGAGAGAAAGCTCTGTGCTACCATCAGTAGACTTGTGTATGAGGAAAATCTTCTGACATGGAGCTAAGGTAGGTGTCCTTACATTATTTTGACCATTGCTTAGGCACAACTATAAACTGGGAATCATGGTTTAACAGTCCTACCACATTGCTTGCTAGGACTGAGTCTGAGACTTTGAGTGCCTGAAGATATTTACTTCTTTTGGTAAGGTTGCAAATGTAAGCAGAATGTCTACTAAGAATGTACAATACATAGTAACTCCAAAGAGATGGCTTATGCAACAGCCCTCCCTCAATTAATGTTGCACATCTCATATAATGAATCTCCTCCTTTGCAACTAAGCTATGAATATCTTGAGTTTCTGGAAAAAAAATCTCTGGTCAACCCTGCAGTGTCCTTTGTTTACTAAGAAAATCTTTCTTTATCCTTTAAGCTATAAAGTTCCAGCTGTTCCCCGAGTTCACTGTTATGTCAGAAAGGAATTACTTTAACACTTTCACAAAGAAATATTTACGCATCCAGACTGTTTAGTTTTGACTGTTGTTCAGGGGACATTGTCTCTTTGCCACCACTGGCTGTTTCTCTACCTCTTAAGCAGTCCCCTTTGCTGCCCACCATGAGCTATCCTTTCCCAGCCAACATGACTGTGCGTGATTTTCACATTCAGTACCCTGACTGCCAGAATTGGATCATACCCTCATGACCCATATAAAATCTGATATAAATTTTCTCTTGCTATGAAAAATAAATTATTAACAGACCTTAAGCCTCTGCTACATCAGCTACTTAAAGTCATGGATTTTTTTCTTTAAACGGTAGAAGCAAAGACATTACAGCAATTATTTTTATTCTGTAACATAAGTGGATTAGATTTATCACTGTTGGTTCAGGTCCTACAGTAAAGTAGGTTTATTTATTGTTAGCTTGGGTTAACAAAGGAAAGGAGGTGTCCAAAATCCTTCCACACGCATCTGTTAAATTTGAACATGGGAGCTCTGGTGCTTGTTTTTACTCCTTTGCCTGCTCCATAGCTCTCAGCCAGGAGAGTCAGAATAGTGCTGGTGGGAGAATATAACCACTCCTCACAGAGTGAATCATGTTGGCCAAGCACAAAATTAAATATGTAATTGTGTTTTACCATAAAAATAAATGTGAGTATAGATGCTACAGAGACATTTGCCAAAGCCTTTTTTATGGACACAGGCAAATGTGCATGTCCTGTTCCTCCTAAGAATTAACGAATGTGTTGGACTCTTCAACAGTTTAAGCAAAATGTTTTTTTTCTACTTTTAGGATTATGGGCTGGGCTTGGATGTCTCCTGCCATGGTAAAAGGAGAGGAAGGGGGACAGGACTGAGTTGGGATGCTGGTGGAAGGCACTGCAGAATCAGACTTGCCGTCCCTGCTGGCAACAAACAGTTCAAGGTGTTCAAGGTAATAATTGCTGTAGTTTCTGTTCTTTCTCCTCCTCCCCAAGCAATAGCTCGTACCCTGACCCCTCCTGCCCCAGCAACTCTCTCTACCTCAAGCTGCTAAATGGTGAATTACTCAGCTAGCTTCAGGGGGGTCCAACGGGTGCTGGCGGGTTCAGAAAGGCTTGGGGAGATGGCAACGGGTAGCAGTCAGATATGCCATTTCTAGCTGTGTGCTACTGTATGCTTTCCTGCTGGGGATCCCACAAGGTGGTGCAGGTGTCAGAGACTCTTAGCTGCGTGGATCCTGAAAGATCTGAATGGCTGAACTAAAACTGGGTGTCAGCATTTTAGTTTGTTAATCAAACATCCTTTTAAAAAAAAATAAAATAAAATAAACATAGTTTTCTCTGGAAGCCAGACCAAAGTCTGATTGAGTAGTGCATTTATATTAGGTTTAACTAGTTAGGCTTAGCAGTCTTACAGGATGCATTTTTAATTTCCTACCCAAAATATCTGTGTGATGCTGTGGCATGTTTTTAAGCAACAGGTATCTTCACAAAAGATGCACTGGTGCTTCTACAATGGGTGTACATCTGATTTGCAAAGTACACTGAGATCCTCCACGTTCCTCATGGGAAATATTGTCTCTAGTCTGCATTTCTCTAACGCTGGTGGAGTCATTAAAAATCCTGGGAAGTTCTACATAATGATTTTGTAGCAATAACTGATGTTTTTAGTAACTTTTTAGTATGTCAGTTAATTCTTGCCTCATGACAGGTCAGTTCTTTCACAACAGAGCTCTCCATCATTAGCTTGACATGCAAGCATCTACAGTCTACTATTTAAAAGTAAGCAGTGTCTAAGACACCATACATAATTATTTTCAAAGTCATACGGTCATTCTTCTGCAATCAAGAGATCCTATGAATTTTGCTGATTATAGGCACAAGAAATAATGATCAGAACAAAATTTCTGGGATTTTGTATAATAATGTTGTATTCTTCATTTTTTGTAACTGGAAAAAACCCACAGCCAACATCAGCTAACATATAATCCGCTTTCAACTATGAACTATAATTCTTGGATCAATGAGAACATAATATTATGGTAAAGTATTGAAAAACTGTACATGATCTGCTGGCTGTATTTAACACTACAGCTAATTTATTTAAAAAAAAAAAAAATTTGGGAGAAAAACTTAACATCTAGAACTATTTTCTATGGACAATGATTTGGCCTTTCTGTATGGGCCACTTTCATCTTAAGTGCAGCAAGCAGTTTACAAACCAGCTAGGGTACACAGCAATTCTACTGAGTACGTTTACATGGATACACTGAGGCACACCCAAATTGAAACCTAAATATGAAAGAGGTCTGTGATGGGGCTCAGAACAGAGTCCCACTCCTCATTCTCCATTGACAGCATACTATACTGAACTACAATCAGTTTTTCTGCCTTTAGTATGCATTCCACATCCTCAGAATGGCATGGCATCTCTTATGCGAGAGCTTAAATCTGCCAAGCAAATATTTATGTGAGAAACGTTAGCAATTTAACTGTGATACTGAAAGGAATAGTCGTTTGGGTTTCTATTTCCTTAGAAAAAGACCAAGGACCAAACTCTTACCAGATTAAATAAAACCCCACTTTCTTCTTTGGATTTATGCTGTTGTCTGGGAAGAATTCATAGAGGGATTTGGCCTGCTTTCTGAATCATGAGCTTCTTTGAGGTTTACACATCGCTCCTATTCCACCCTCCTCTCAGCTAAGTGGCAACTTGATTTCCATGATGCCTTTCATCTTGCTGAACAAATAGCAGTCTCTTCTGTTGTCCTCTGTAGTTTTCCCACCTGATTTCTTTCTGTCTTGAGCAGCTGAGAAAACTAGATATGCCATTTCTGCTTCAGCAGGGGTCTCATTTACACTGTGTTCACCCATTTCCCTTGGTTGTTCCGTAAACAAAAACTTCCTTTGGCCTATCAACATTTCTGGCTATCTGTATTAAAGAGTCTAATTCTTCTTTCATTTACAATAGCACATGCTTGTTATCCTTCACAGGACAATATTGTTGCTTAATCTGAAAGAGCTCATACACTCCATATCTGCAGTAATTTCAGAGTTTTCACAATGCTTGGGGACATCTTCAATACAAACTTTGTAGCTGGCACATCCCTCTACTGTGCTGCTCTTCTAAGTTCCCATTGTCTGCTGGGACCCACAGAGACCTCTTTTTGCTGTCACTCCACTTTCACACCCTTCTCGCTGTGACTTTGCAGCAAGAATTCCTATTTATTCTGCTGGGAGACCAGAGTCCTTACCACAATGGAGATTGCAAAGGTCACTCTTTCAGCCACAAACTCCACACAGACCCATGAGAAAAGAAATTTGGTTTATGTCTATACCAAACAAGTACTGCACTTGAAGATGCATGTAATGAAACACGGTGTCAAAGTGCATAAGGGTTTTCAGAGCATGTTTGTTAGTGCTGGAGCCTGGCCAGCATGGGCTGCAGGTTTGCTTCTGGCATTGTTTCATTCTTCATGTACCACATGCTCTGTGCTGAAGCTGAACGGACTCAAAAGGGCTAGCACTAGTGTCTGTGGGATTATCTGTCCTGCTTTGGGGAAACGGAGGCTTTTCATCAGTTTAGCCTCTCTTAACTAAGCTTAACCTCCAAAATCCCAAATCAAATGTAATGGAAAACTAATAAGGGATTTGCTCCATTTTTGATACTCTGCCCTGCAGGTTCTGCTCTCTCCTCCACCTGCTGCATAGTGCCAGGATTTAGAAAGATACTCAAGGGAGATTATCCAGGTATCCAAAAGAGTGGCAAGAGGAGAGGAAAAGGGTCCTAATCCCATCTGTTTCTTTGACACTACCAAAACAACCATCTAATAACAGTTTTTACGTCACTTCTTGGCCATAAAAGAGTCCAGAACGTTTCAAGATAAATGTTATCTTGAGATGAAATGCTGTAGTCCATTGTTTTCTGTTTAAAGATCTTATAATAATCACAATTATTGCAAAATCTGAGTTCTCTGTTAGTTTCTTGGACTGTTAGTAAAATAAAATTTTAACAATAGCTTCTTTCACCTTTTAGGGGTCCCAAAAGCTCTACAAACAACATATGGAAATTGCTTTGCTCTGTGCAGAGTTGCAGTCTTCTTCAGACTGAAATACAGCAATGATTTAGCATTGCTATATAAATTTTAGAGAGAACATTATGAGAAATGTCATTTGCAGTGGAACTGCAAGGGGGACTTTGGTCTGCAGGATGTAAATTTCTGGATGGAGTCTGACGAGGATAGCTGAGCAAACAGTCTTGTAAAGCAGCAGTGTGAGATTGTCGGTGTTTCTGATCTCGCATCTTGTCCAGCAGCAATGTCCTCCAGCATCATGCTGCTGTGTCTGCTCAGCTCTGACTCAGAAAGGGGAATGTCACCTACTGAGTCACCGGTGTCTTCTGTCATCTTGGGTTTCACTGGAAATTTGTAATGCATGTGGAGAGACCAGAGTCAATCCCAATTGCTTTGTGAATGAGCCTAATGCAAGATTTACTAGGCAGAAGCAGGACTGGATTGCGTCTGTAAGGCTCACTTTCTGAAGCAAACCTCTGCAGCCTGAGCCAGTCTCCCTTTACCCTCCAGCTACCTTTTCTCTTGAGGATCTGTTTTGTCTGACCCGAGCTACTCACTTTAATTTAAGCAGTGTGGAACATGTCACTTCTCAGCAACTCACTGAAGGCTGTGATCTACTGTCATTATTTCATTTCAGTGTTTCATCAGCTCCCGATGTGCTGGTTGATACATTAGTAATGTTTTTTGCATGCATTTATCACTCCCAGGTGTCATGCAAATGTTATGGGGACTGCAGCTGGTTTGCAAACCAGGTAGCAGGGCTGAGGCTAGACTTCTCAAGCAGAGCTGACGGCAAACCAGGAGTTAATCTTAGCCACAGGCTGCAACCATTACTATTAGGTTAGATATCAGAAAGGTCAATGCTTCTGTGATGAAGGCTGTGGCCAAATGACAAGGCAGGGAATGTGTGCAGTGAAGGATCCTAGGGAGCTCAGGGACTTGTATACATTAGCTGCTTAAACCCAAGGCCACTATTGATTGTTAATGTAAATTCACTGGTATTATAGCTTTGCATAGGAAGTCTTATTTTTTAAAATACTAAATTCTAGTCATTTGGCCTAAAATCTCTCTCACTGTCAATGAATGCTAGATTCAGGGAATAATTACACTAATTTATTTGCAATAAATTTAAAATTAAAATGATATACTGTGGAGAGACCTGATTGAAAATCTTGCTGTTCTGTGCCTCATTTGAAAACTTGTTTGCAATTAGTCAAGCTGTCAGATACCCAGGGAATGTATTTATTTATTTATTTTTACTGAAGCAAGGGGGAAAAAGAAAAGTTATTTCTGTAATCATGTGGGAAAGCCTCTGGTAATCTTTTTTGTGCAGGCAAGATTTCAGAATACAGGGATCATAGTTCAGCATGAGACAGCTCTTATATTTTGCTTTAGTGTGTTTCTTTCCACTGGTACTAGTGTTAATCATAGGCTATTTAGTAGGTGCGAGTCCTAAAAAAAGAAATTAGATGCCTGGAATTAGACATAGGGTGTAAGCTTTAAATCCTTTCTTCTCTCCTCCCCTCCCCAGAGTCATGAGCATGGATTTTACTTCACCCTCAGCTTCTTGGCTGAACATCAAGGAGGGGCTTCGTGCTGTACCACCGCCAAAGCAGTGGAGCGAGGTGCTACACTGCACTCCTGTCTAACAGCCTCTTGGCCACAATGTTTATCCAGAAACTTAGAAATTGAGATTCACCGTTTTTTCCCAGGAAAGCGCTCCAGCTGCCTGGCAGATGTTTTCCCTGGGAAGGAAGCACTGTCCCTGATCACCAGGGCTGCACCGACTGCAGTGACCAGAGAGGGAAGGTGGCAAGGGACAGCAAGGCCTTTTCAGCTTGTGGGCCAGAAACTGACTTGGCAGGCAGAAGGGGTCACACCACATTTCATTGTCTGCTGATTCATAACTTTTGATGTAGTTTCTTTCATGTGAAAATACAGAAAGAAAATACAGAAGCCCAGTATTTTCCCCCTCCCACAAGTGACTTAACCACAAAGGTACTAAACTCTTCTTCTCTCCCCCATCCCCTTTCTGGTTACTGAATTGCTTTTTCTCCTTTTCCCTCCTGTTCCTTCTCATGCTGTATTTTTATACCTGGCCTTGCTGAGGGATCACTTTAATGAGAGCTTTTGTATAGGAGTCTTGAGTAAAATTTAAGTTACATTAAGTAAAATTTTCTACAAGCACAAAGAGCAGAAGGATGTTTTAGGCCATGGTCAAATAAATACTGTCTGGGCTGTCTGAAATGTTATTGCCTTGTGTTACCCGCTGCTGCTAAAAGTCAGAAAAAGACAGGATAGATTCTGAAGCAGTTCCCAATTCATTTGAAGCCAACAAGATTAACTTGGCCCAGCAATGCAAACTGTTCAAGGATGTAGAAGGATCCTAGGGTCAGGACTGCCTTCTGGAACACCAGATCCTGTATGAACTTATGGAAAGGAAGGGCCATTGACAGGCTTGAGTGGGCCCATGTGAACCTCATGGAGTTCAACAAGGCCAAGTGCAGGGTCCTGCACCTGGGCCAGGGCAACCTCCAGTATCAGTACAGGCTGGGCAGAGAATGGATTGGGAGCAGCCTTGTCAGCCCTGCCAAGAAAGACTTGGAGGTGCAGGAGGATGAAATGGCCCAGCAATGTGTGCTTGCAGCCCAGAAAGCCAACTGTATCCTGGGTGGCATCAAAAGAAATGTGGCCATCAGGTCAAGGGAGGTGATTCTCCCCCTCTATTCTGCTCACTTGAGACCCCAGCTGGAGCACTGCGTTCAGCAATGGGGCCCCCAGCACAAAAAGGACATGGACCTGTTGGGGTGAGTCCAGAGGAGGGCCACCAAGATGATCAGAGGGCTGGGGCACCTCTCCTGTGAAGACAGGCTGAGGGAGTTGGGGCTGTTCAGCCTGGAGATGAGAAGGCTCCGGGGAGACCTTATATCAACCCTTTGGTGCCTAAGGGGGTGTGCAAGAAAGCGGGAGAGGGACTTATTACAATGGCATGGAGTGATAGGATGAAGGGGGATGGTTTTAAACTGAAAGGAGACAGATTTGATCAGATATTAAGAAAAAATTCTTTACTGTGAGGTGGTGAGACACTGGAACAGGTTGTCCAGAGAAGCTGTGGCTGCCCCATCCCTGGAAGTGTTTCAGGCCAGTCTGTATGGGGCTCTGAGCAACCCGGTCTAGTGGAAGGCGTCCCTGCCCATGGCAGGGGGGTTGGAACTGGATGATCTTTAAGGTCCCTTCCAACCCAAACCATTCTGTGATTCTATGACAGAGATATAACTTAATACAAGAAGCTTCTGTTCAGGAAATGAGATGAAAAGGTGAATAAGCCAACATACAGGTGAAAAGAAGTGAGAGAGAAGGTGGACTGACAAACTGCAGTATTCTTATTGTATAATAATCTAGAAACAGCAAATAGCAGAAAAGTCATCGCTTTCACTGTCCTGATAACATTAATGAGAAATTGCTGATAGCAGTTGCAATGATTTTGAATTTGTGGCAATATGGCCAAACATTATCTAATATTTAAGAAGTGGGCTATGTAAGCTTGCTTAGTCTTAGTGGTAGAAATGATTTTTTCCTACTGCATACCAACAGAAAGGAGCTATAGATGCATTCCCTGGCAAAATCACTCCTCTGAAGGCAAGATATCTTTCTGAATTGCAGAATGAGCTCCTTAAAGTAAATGGGCCATTAGTGATTGAATTCAATCATCCAGACGATAGCTATAGCTGGCACTGGGGCTTGAGTGCAGAATGACAGATTTTATTCTGTGTCGTGGGCAGTCATGAAAAACTCTCCAGAGACAGAATAAAAAGAAGGTACTTGGTGGGTCAACCTGAGAGATGGCTGCATCATGCACACATACGTGCTAGACAGCTTGGATGCTAACGGATGTGATGCTGCAGCAACCGTGCTGGCTTTCCTGCACTCCACAGCAGCCCATGTGGGACCTGCATACAAATTTGCAGTGGGGAGGAAAAGAAGAAGCAGTCTCCCATATTGCTGTATTTTTGCTGTTATCTCAGCCCTCTTGGAGTCTGTCGCCTCTGTATGGGAAGCGACAGCAGTGGTCACAATGACCTGAGCTCTTCCTTGGTGCTTGGTCAGTATGTGCCTATAGCATTGCCTACAGCAGACCACCCATCTGCCCCTGCCTGTGACCTCTCTCTAGGAGAGAGCTGCCCTCTTATTTCTGTTTGTTTGTCTTCACAGTCTTGATTCATTAACACAGGTGAAAAAAAAACCCAAAGCCAACTTTTCATGGTACGATATGGTTATTTTTTTTCTAAGACAGACCACCCCACTCAGCTCACTCAGCCAGCGCAGGCAGGACTGCTAAGAACAGGAGGTACTGAGAGAGCAGCAGTCATCAGGGGGACCTGTGGGGAACGAAAGCAGCTCCAGGCCGTGCCCTCCTACCTCCAGGTTGTTTTATCAGCCCCAGATCTGCAGCAGACAGGTTATTTCATCTACTTGGAGACATGGATTGATGTGTCTTGGCTGATGTGCTGCAGGAAGGGAGAAGTTTGAGATTACCTCCCTTTCTGACTGTTTCTGTGTTACCATGCTGCAGAGTCGGGGTGGTGGCTGATTAAAAAGCATGATAATTCAAGAGATCTGCTAGACATCTGCAAAAATTCACATGGTTATTTGGGTCTGAAGAGGGGCGGCTAACTTTGCAAGGAGAGCATCAAATTAAAAGCTAATGGGAGCCAAACCCACCTTCTACGTACATAGCAGACACACAGACACATGCAGACACTTGTTCTGCCTAAAGGGTAAACACAAGGCTCTCATCTCTTGAAGGTGCGAATCTTAAAAGTGGTAACTTAGTGGAGGAGGTGCTGGGAAACCAACATGTAACTAGTGCTGGCGGCATCCTAGATTCACGGTTTATAGCTGTGATGCTAACATTGACATAGGTGGGCTATAAACATATTCAAAGCCTACCTTATTGTGTTGGTAACAGTTTCATATTATCTGTTTTTTTCAGTTTGAACTCACAGGCTGGCTGGCCTTCCTCGCCCACTCCCATGTCTTTTCTAATTTGACAGGTTCAATTAATTAAAAAAATACGATCCAATGTAAAACACATTATTTTATCTCTATAGCTTGACAGTATCCATTTAGATAGCCATAGGCATTTGGGTCCAACAGATTTGCATAGGAAGCTCATGCAGGAAAAAGGATAAGCTGACCATGAAAAGATACCATTTCACCAAAAAAACCTTCAGATTTTCTTTGCAGGCAACAAATTGCCCTGTGTGGACAATAACTGTTCCACAGATGTAGCTCTGCATTGTATTCCATTGGCAGCCTCCCTTCATAGGCGTGATTATAGGATTACATGCTGCAATAAAATCTGGCTTGGGCTTCCAGGTCTGATTAGAAGGACCTTGAAGGCTTGAGCTGGATCAATAGAGTCAGTTTTAATTAGGATGTAATAGTGAGTGTCAAAAGCCGCCAGACTCTGACTCAAGCAGAATAAGAAAGGATCAGGAGCCAACCTCAAAGGTGAGCAAAAGAGCAAGTGTGTAGAAGACGGGGACTTTGAAGGATGTGAGAACATCACTGATAAGGTTTAGGAAAAGACAAGCAGCAGGAAAGTAGGCAGCACATGAACTGGGATCTAGGCACAAAAATAACAATAAGCATTCTTCCCAAATTGTTCTGTAGATGCCAAGTATATTACCAGTGAAATCAGTTGCACCTCAGCCTGGATCCTTTTCTTGGTGCAGAGCAACTGCCTTCAGGTTATATTCATCTAAGAAGACAGAGACATTAGATAGTGCCAAAACATGAACTGAATTTTGATAAGCGTTTGCTTTTAAAAGGTTATACAGAATTTGATTGCAATCAGCAGCTCAGGGTATGCTAGTCATTTTCAGACACCTTCCATATGCTTTGATATTTGGCTGTAGGTAGATGCACAGTCAGAATTTTAGTAAGTAATTTATATGTTCGTACACAACTTTTCAGCGCCTGATTTCAGTCCATCTCCTTGATTAAAGCCCATTTCACTATTCATTAACTCAGTTTTAGAGTAATGCCAAAGTTTTGCCTTTTGGCATATTTTTCTGGTTATCACGTGGGTCTTCTGATCGAAAATTTGTGCAATCCTTTGTAAAACAGATGTTGAAATATTAACTCATGTTTCATTTCTATCGTGTTGAATCAGAATCTGTCACATGTACTTGGAATATTATTTTTTTTAACAAATAGTTTCATTTCTTTTAATGATAAAGCTATTATTCTACATGGCAGTATTGGGACCTTATTTACTTAATATTCTCTTATCCCTTAAAGTTCTGCCAGAATGAAACCACGCCTTTATTTGCTATTATAAGTAAGTATTTAAAAACTAGATCAGAGTTTGGGTGCTTGCCCCTGATAAGAAAATAAATAGGTGATTATTATAATTAAGCAAAAGGCAAATGCCTTCAAAGGGTCGGGAATTTTGTTATCTCACTTTACAAAACGCTAAGAGAAATCAAGCAGCCTGATGGGCTCCCAGCCAAATGGTTATCATATTATAACCACATGGGTCAAATTGTTTGCCTAATCACTTCATATTCAAACATACACACAGAATATCAATTTTCCAGTTTAGAGGAAAATGTAATATCTTAAATGTCTCAGAATAGTCTATGTTTATCCTGTTCAATGTAGTGGGTATTTCATGATATGTTTTGATATTTGGCAGTGGACATGTATCTTTTCATAGCTCTAGCTATGCTTTCTGGACAAAGTTCTTGCCCTTTAGCTTATTCTCAAGTACTTATCTCTGCCACTCTTTTGGACACGGCAACTTCACATCTGCTGGTGGAGCTACTTGTGAAACTCTACCCATTTCAGTCAAGATAAGCTAGATGAACAAAGATCTAATATTTAAACTGAGACAAGTCTAATGAATTAGATTAGCTTGAAGGAAAGAAGCAAGGCAATTGTATTGCAAATATTCATCTGTCCATGTCTTGCCAAAAATTTCTGAATCCCTCAACCAGACCTGACAGAAAGGCTGAAGAGTCAAGCTTTGCAAAATTTTGTTGTTAGATATTAATTAGTTTATACTCTCCCTTTTTTCTCTGATGATCTGCAAGAAAAAGCAAAGTTTAACAGCATGTTTAAATGAAATAGAAAGAACCTTTTAGAAGCCCTTGTTCACATTTTTTGGGGGGTGGGGGGTAGTGAACCAAGTAATGGAATAACAGCAAATGGGAAAGGCTCATCATAAACTTAATTCAGTCAAATTACTCTCTGAAGCCAACAATGAGCCAGAGACAGCAGTAACAGGTATAAGAACAAAGTTATCCCAGGAACCTCAGAATCCAAGTAACAGGAAGAGAAGGGGAATTATCATCCATTCTTGCAAAAGACTATAGGTTTTCTTCTCAGAAAAAAGATAATACAGCAAAGTCAATAGAAGGAAAAGTAACATCAGTATGAATGCTTGAAGCAAGAGCTACATCCAGGAAGTTAACAATGTGCAGTGCCTGATATCTTATGCTTAAACTTTACAGAGAGGCTGCAGAAGCCTGCCCATGGGAGCTCACCGCTGCACAAGGCCCTGGGGTTCTTTCCAGCAATAATATGTTCTGAGTTTTTCCTGTAATTTTTCAAACAATAAGTGTAGAGGGCAAAAAGGCAGCAAACAGCTGTTGTAGCATGGCAGATGATATTTATATTTTTTTTTTTATTCTGAATGATAATGGCAAAGGGCTAAATCCTACCCTTTCTTACACCAGTGTCTAGATCCCATCAGAGTCATCTCAGCACTATGAATAAAACTTAATTCTCCTCTTTCAAGTTAGCAAAATTTGTTTTGTGATGTTAGCAAAACAGCAGAGAGGTTAGAGGAGAGGAAGGGAAGAAGAGGCTGGCCAGCCGCAGGGCAGGGACTGGCTGATTTTCAGAAGGGGAGCTAAGATGGAAGCACTGAAGTTTGGGGTCTTGATCCTCTCTTGTGGATGTCACACATCCCTGAAGGGAGAAATGGTAGCATGGTTCATATGGATGCCTGGAAATCTCCGTGAGAGTTTAGGATATGGAGTATGAGAAGGGACAGGCAGCTGGACCATTATTTTCAGCCTGCAGGATAGGGATACTAACAAAGGATCCACACCTATAAGTACATTTATATGGTCCCATCCAGAAGCAGTGCCTTGGCTTTGGAAACTTAAAGCAGGCAAGCAAATTGGACTAGGACCATTAGTAACCTCAGTACTATTCAAGCTGGGGAAACCTGGCACTAACAAAATGGGCAAAGCACAGGAAATCCAGTGTGATTTCTGTGACAGGCCACTTAACTGATAAATTATGATGCATTTTAGGTTAGTTCACTTCAGTTATAATTTTTGCATCATTACATGTAACTATAATGTTGATGTTGCATTAACTGTTCTATACAATGTTATATCATTATTGCAATAGGCACGTGCTTTATGAAGATTTATATATTCACCAAGCTCTCCCTCGCACAAGGGGTTAGCCGGGTGCCGGCCAGGTGCTGAGCGAGGGCAGGATTCACTGTCAAGCCTGGCAGGAGGGAAGGGGCAACGGGACGGGGAGACCTGGGCTGGCCGGGGGTGGGAGTCATGGTACTGCAAGAACCATAAGCACAGGGAAACTATCAGGAAGGGGATATGCATGCACAAACGGCTGCAGTAGAGCACACCGTGGCAGGACTCCAGGGGTGAAATTGTAGCTCTTTTGAATCAGCATGAGATCTGTCCTTGAATTCAGTGTAGCAAGAATGTCCCCTTTCTTATCAATACTACTTACTTTGCCTGCTAAAAGAGAAAAAGTGTTGTTAGGTTCTGCTAAATTTTGTGTTTCCACTTTTCAAATCTTCAGTAAATTATATATATATATATTAAAAAAAAACCAACAAAAAGTTTAATTGAAAGTGCATGAAGTTGCTGAGTGACTAGCTATGTATTTATCACACCTTTTACAAAAAGTAAGCAATGAAAAACAAAGAAATGAGTAGACAATATAACAAATCCTTACACTTTTCCCATTATAAAAAACTTCATTTCTTCTATGAAGTACAAAATCATTAACCCTCCACTGCCAGACAACTATTCTGTTTCATTAATGATAGGCTTTTATTAAACAATTCTCATTTTGCTGCTTGATATTTTGAAGTGACAGCATTGAAAAGGGAGTCTCCATTGATATGCTTTGTTTAAATAATCTCATTCTTTCAGAATGATTTTGAGTTTGTTGTTAACAGGAAGACCTTGATAACAGAATGGGTCAGGTCCTTCCCTTTTTTAACCAGATGTTTTACAGGAATGAAAGAAGCTAATCTGGGAGTATTAAACAGTTTATTTCCAGAAATTATTGAAATTTGCTCTGTTTTTCTTCTTGCCTGAGCTAGTAATTCTGATACCCAAGGTTATAGTAAAACATAGCTGTCTTAAGTACGAGTGTATGCCTGTAATGCTGTGATTACCTGCAAGACCCCCCATATTTTTGTCTTATTTGTCTGACAAATCTCTCTCCTAACTTGGGAAAATTATGCAAAACCTTAACTGTCACTTAAATCTAAATTTCTCATTTGTGTGGTTACTAACAGGAACAGAATGTTGTGTTGTTTGAACAAATCTCTAGAGACTGAGATAAAATACTTCCAAAAGGATATGAATTGTTCCTATTAATCTCAATGGCATGTTAACTGCGATATAAAGTAAATTGGATACTGCTGTTTAGCCTTTCTTACATAAGAGCACAGTTTAAAAGTGTCTATCAACTAAACTGATAGACAAAATGAAAAACAAACAAATGAAGGACACAATTATGCCACTATCTTTGGAACTTGTCTACACATGGCTTCAGCATACAAGAGGAGGCTAAAGAACAAAAGACGGTTAAAAAATGAGGTACACATATAAAAACAAAAAGAAAAGTCACCAGTAATATAAATGTGAGACAGAAAAAAACTCCCACATAATTATCCAATAGAAGGGCTTTACATTTCTTTTTCAAGTTCTTCTGATTCTTGAAGAGTCAGCTAGGATCAATACAAGTTGCATAGATGAGAACACCTATATATGAAAATTCAAACTATGGTTTTAAAAAGTGAGAGACCTAATGAAAGTGAAGGTTAACCTAACCTAGAGTTTGAGTCCTAAGAAGTTCTGATGACAGCCTCTAACTACCAAAGTTGCTCAACTGAAGGATGAACAAGTATCTTCACAGAACCAAAGAAGCCACTCTGTCTTTAAGGTGGAATTTGCTTTGCAGCCTGACTACATAAATGTTGCCCAGAATGATTTCTGATTTTTAATGTTTGTCAGGAGTTTTTGATTAAAAGCTTGTTGGTCTCATCAGCAAGACAAAATCATGTCAGCTTGCAATACAGGAAGATTATAAAACTTTTGTGAAAATTATCAGGTTAAAAAGGGGGTCTTCTTAATCCGAATAAATTATTCATTTGAACCTGACGATATAACTAACTTAGCAAGGCAACGATGCTTTTCTGCAATAGGGAACTCGAGGCCTGATTCCAGATTCTCTGTTTGGCACTGCTACTTAGGTAATAACCTATTACATTGAACTTATAAAAAATAAAGTTAACAATATAGTGAGGTCATTTATTGAAATATTCTACCCTCCTTGAAGTGCTACACTCACGAATAGGTCTTTTTAGATAGTGTACTTATTTGTGTCACATAAAAACATTTAACAAGGTGAATAAAAACAGTCGTAAGACTACAGGAAGCCTGTGATATCTCCAGCTTTGCAGAGCATATGGAAGTTATAACTCTTTGTCCTTTACCTCTGCTGTTGTGATTGATATTTCATTAATGCAACAAGACTTGTATAGTGGTGTATTTTATGTTACAAGAGTATCATTTTGCATAATTTTAAATGACAGGATAGCATTACATCTTTGTGTCACATGTATTGAAATTTAGAGGACTTGGTTTTGTGAAGGCTTCAGAGATAGTGTAGAAGCAGGGAGATGGATGACAACATTGAGCTTGCTCACAGATAACTTTTGAGCACCTAATGCTAATCATGAAATTTGACATACTAAATTAAGTGTCCAGCTTCCCAAGGTTGAGACAATTCAGTTCTCTGGGAGGTGATATACAACAGCTGAATATAAAGAGTTCCTTCAGTTGAATGAGGGGCACCTTTACACCCAAAGGGAGTGGCAAAGAGAGGGGCCTCTGAATCTGGTTCCTGAACAGGTGTTTTCAATTAGCTTTTGGATGTGAGCATCCACAATGGACCATTGACCTCATTTGTCTTATGTTCTGGTTACCACAAGTCAAAAAGCAGAGACTCCAGTTATGTTATTGCATATGATTTGAAAAACAGTCTCAGAACCTGCAGAATTCAAGGTGACTATATAAGCCTGAAACCATTTTTAGAGGAAGAAACAATTGTTTTTGAAGATCTGTCACAGAAGCAAAACATGTCATTCCACAGATCTATGTACTGTATACTGTGCCTCGTGTTTCATGTTGATCATTTCTCCAGATGCCTTAACAACCCCCAGGATGTTAATAATTTCACCCTAGGATTCAAAGAATTGGGATGAGATTTAACATTCCACCCTGCCTCTTTGAAATGGTTGCTCTGCTATTTCCTAGATTTGGTTGCATTTTCTTTTCCTCATTAACCCTTGGTATATACTGAAGTGTATTACTGATACTGGCAATTCAGTGCCAGAGGATTCCCCATTGGCAAAACTACTAATCTAAAGTAAATGGAAGTTATTCTCCTCATATAGAATGTTTCTAAAAGTAGAGATATTGATTATCATACTTTCAAGATCAATAGAATAAGACCAAAGAACAGAGACTGACAGAAAATATTTGGAAAATAGGCACTTAGCGCTCTATGTGTTAGTTTTCAAAATATTCTGATCACCCCAGATATGAGTAACTTTGATAAATTGATTTCATTGCTTCTGAATTTCCCATTGTAAGCTCTTCAGTGGATAGAACGTAAGACTCTAGAAAAAAATGTGTTTTTCAAGGCAATCAATATATAACCAACATTTCTTTGTTTACAGATTAAATCCTATTCCCCCACTCCAAATAATTACACTTATAAGGGTAATGGAATCTTCCAAGGACCATTAGGAGTTCTCCAGGCCTCAAAGCATCCTGCCTCTATTAGCTTAACTCATCTTACTTTTGGGGGCTCAAGCACTGGTATCTATTCCCATGGCTTTGGGAGAATACAAATCATATGTCAGGGCCATAGAGGTGAAGCATAAAGCATGTTCTTTCCTACCCTCCTTAAAAATCCCTTATATCTCCACAAATCAGTTTCTTTTGAGGCCTTTTACGCTAAACCAACAATTTCTGTCTATTTTTTTAAAATGGTTGAAGAATGGAAGTTCTGGGAACATTTTGTGCAGAGAAATGAAGGCAGTGGGTTGATTAGCTCTGATAACATGCAGCTGTGGCCTTGCCTCAGAGGCAGTGAGTTGGTTGACATGGACGATGTGCAGGTGTAGCTTGCTCCTGCTAGGTGGTTAAATAGTCCTTGTGGATTGTGGGAGAAGGGGTCAGATGGTGGAGGAGCAGTGTGGTCTGATTTCTGGAGGAAGAAGCAAGAGGAGAGTGAACACATGCCCTGGATGAGGTGAGCAGAAGGCAGCAGAGGGACTGTATGAAGTGTATGCTGGTATGAGATGGTAAAAGACCTTGTTGCAGCTGGCTAGTTTGGAAAGTGTTGTGACAGTTTTGTGTCCTCAGGAAATGAGTTATTTTAGATGTATGTTATCTAAAAGGTGTGGAGACTTTTTCTTTCCTTAGGTGAAGACACCTAAGCTATCTGGAATTACCTACATAGATAATGCAAGATGGCTTAGATGTCTCCACACCTTTTAGCTGACATACATCTAAAATAACTCACTTCCTGAGGACACAAAATGTTCTTAGAACTTCTAGTCTTCAACTATTTCAAAACTGGAAAAGCTCATCCATAGATCAGCAATGCTGAATACATCCTAGTACTTGCTGCTGCACATCAGTCTTGCTGGTTGGACTGGTGGTGCAGCAGGGTGCAGAAAATGTGGTGCTGATCTTTTCTACAAAGGTGAAATTACAACAATGCAACTTATTTGGGTGAAAAATTCATCTCTAGAGCTTCCCTGTTGATCAGATCCACATCATGCGAGCAATATTCTGGTAGCCTGGTGCTCCTTCTGTGATTTTGTGCTCCAGTCCTATAGATTAATTCACTCTAACACTGGCAATTCTAGTACTGAAGGAAATTCAGCCTGGTTTGGTAATGACAGCTGCTAAAATCGCAAGGAGTTTCTGAACTAGCTTGTAAGGACTCTGGTCTCTTTTAAGGAGGCTGTGCCACCAGCATTCAACTCGGCACAGCAATGGGAAATCAGAACTGCTTAAGTTGGAGCCAGAAACAAGACAGCTTTGTGTGTTGGGGCAGGTGTCCCTGCCTCTAGCTCTGCCTGTAGAAAAGGTCGATCTCTCTTTGCCAGCAAAGAATGGAGAGCACATACAATCCCCCTTGCCCTAGCAAGCTATATTACCACTTGCTAGTCCTTCAAGAAAAGGAGATCCCAAACAGCAACTGGAGAGGAAAGCGGATGACAATGTGTTGTGAGACTGATTTATCTATCCATCTTTTTTAATTATTTTTCCTTCTTTGACCATTAAGCTTCAGCCAGCCATGGCACCTTGCTCTTCCAGGAGTGCTAACTATCCAGTTTTCTCTCCACGAGGGTTAACAGCATGCCTGCTAGCAGTTTTTAATCTTTCAGAAGTGCTAACTACTCCTTTACCTCTCAAGCTGCTCAGCAGTTTTGCCAGACCTGATGAAAATGCTGTGTGCTTGAGAGCTCCTGTATTTTTCCTAGCTGGTTTTAAAATAAATTAAAAAAGAAAAAATAAAAATTTGCTTTCTCTTACTCACTTGACTCTCATACGGACCTTGTGTCGGGAAGCACAGAGACAGGCAGGAGAGGGTGCTGGGGCGGGTAGGGATGCGCTGGGGGATGCGGCTCTGGCCGCCAGGCACCGGGATGGGGCTCTGCCCTGCAGCGTCGGGCTACCTGTCACTTCTAATGACTTCTTCTTCAGCTGTTTCTGTGTCTGAGCAGGATGGCCTGCAGGTGGCCTAGTAACTAGCTGCCTCCCAAGCTGCCGGGGAGCTGCCTATGTGTGTGACCTGAATTGCAGCGCTTGAGCTGTGGGCCCTGCTTTACATGCAGCGTGCGTAAGCAAGAGGCACAGAGCAGCCCTGCTGATATGGCTGTTGTATAGCAGTTATTGCTTCAACACATTTAGACACAGCACCTCTGTAATTTGTCTCGACGTGATATCATCTTTTGTCTCAGCAAACTGACCCTTTTATCTGTCTTAGTTCTGCTTTCTCCAGCTCTTCCCGTTCTGTGCCAGCAGTGAATGGGCAACCGCATAGAAGGAAAAAATAGAATATTCAGATGGTGATAGCAGAAATAATCACTGAGTCCAGAGTTATTCACTGTTTTGAGGTGTTTGTAGATTTCTTGTTGCATTTGTTTGGGGTTTTTTTTGCTTTGTTTTCTTTTTTTTAATTGAAGCATGTGTCTGTGTGAGAAATGCTGCCCGTATTACTCAACTCTTCTCATTCAGCTAGTTGAAAACTATGGTGAATCTCACTTATGAAATGACATGTAAGGGTTAGATTACAGCTCCTTTTGTAAAGTATCACTTTTTTAGTTACATTTTAAAATATTTGGGTTTATTCTTATACATTTTTTCCATATAGATGCATGTAAAAAGGGATGCTAGAGTAGAAACTGTTTTTTAGTTGTCCTATTTGTGAGCTACTTGTAGCTAAAAATGCTGGGACTGATGTAGGTGGTGCCTTCCTGAAGGGAACATTCTATCCCCTTCTGCTCATGACCTGCTCAGCTATGTCCTACCCTTCCTCCAGTAAAGGAGTCATTGGAGAGCAGCAGAGACACTCTCATGCTGAGGAATTTCCCTTTTGCAATACAGACAGTTTTTTGTGGCCATGACAATACAAACATTGCAAAATACAATAACTTCCATTGTCTCTACTTCCCTCTCGACCCCAAGACACTGTGTGGGAAATTAGAGCAATTCAAGAAGCCGAGAACAGGCTTTCACAATAACAATCAAAAAGGGTTTTAGTTAACAACTAAGTCATGTAACAGAGTGAGTAAATAGAGTAATGCAATATAGATTTGACATGGAAAATCAATATGCAAAGGTGATGCAAAATACATAACAGTAATGATATGAATATACAAGAAAAAGCAAAAAAACCAGGCAGATACTGGAGATCAAAATTACGATTATTTCAAAGAAACTAAGAAAGGAACTGCTCAGCTGAATTTTCACCTAACTTGTGTTCAGCAATTAAATTTTAAGAAGTTGAACAAGGAATGCTGAACCCCTTTTCAGTTATCTTGGTCAATAAACAGAACTTTTCAATCAATACAAATTAATTAGATATAATCAATCTGCATTATCTCAGCCAAGCAAAGGCAAAAATTATTGGCTACTTGCCAGCCAAGCTGTTTCTTTTTACTTAAAGTCCCTCCTCAACTGTCTTGCACCTCTGACATTTCCTAATCTTGTAACTTCCACTTAGCCTAATGCTAACTTGACCCAAAGTGCCTGTAATAGTAACTCACATACGTTAAACTACTATTCATATACTCTACTGTTATCTCTCATGTTTATCATATGTGATGTACTGTAGTATCATAAATGAAATACTCTACATAGACTGACTAAAAGTTAGGATTAAATGATAGGTCTACACTCTTCCACGAAGATTTTAAGATTTAGTTGGAAATAATAATATCACAGGTTTTATCACTTTTTCCTTTTGTTTTTTTTCCATTCTCACTGTAAATTGGTAGTTTGCAGTAGAATTTTATAAGTGGTACCATGGGCTCTTGTGGCACATTCTTCCTCCTTTTTTTCATTGAGGGTTTATGAGACATGTCAAAGCAGTTATCAGCAGGTTATGATAGTGTTGAGGGGATTGTCTTGAATAGTTTCTATGGACCTCTTTCTTTCAACCATTCTGTAGTAAAGTGGGCATTGAAAATAATATGAAAATGGCTCAAACAGAACTACTGTGATAAAAAGGGTTATAAATATTATATCACACATGAAACTGTTAAGGGTTAATATTTCTAAATATCCATTTTAGGGGCTTGGAAGGCAGAACCTTTTCCCCCCTCTCTCTCCTCTCACCCTCTCTCTGTGTCTACCTGTTTATTTCCATTGTATCAAGAATCTGAATTTCAGTAGTTAAAGTTAAATAGTTTTTCAGCCCATTTTCCAATCGGAGGATAAAATGCTGATTGTTTCTAGGCAATGTTGTGCTGGGGCATGTGATTGCCAGGGTCTAAAGCCAAATTACTATGCAAATCATGAAAAATCACATAAACTGGACACTCCCCCTTAATTGCTATCCCCCAAAAGCTGCATAGTCACAGGAAAAAAAATTGACATTTGCAGATCTAAATGTAAGTTAATTTAAAGAATTTTATTAATTTTAAATATTGCATATATCCAGGAAACTGAGGCTGATGGGGGAAAATACGGTGCTGGTGTTTTGGGATGAGAAAGCCTGTTTGAACAGCAGAAGCAAGTGGGTCATGGGCAGGCAGAGTTCAATAAACAAAAGCATATGTGCCCTGCAGTGCCTCTTGCCTTTCCCTCCAGCAGAGTCTGGCTAGCGAACCTTGGCGGCACAGCGCTGGGCCCGGGAGTGAGCACTTCTGACCTTTATCAGAGCAAAAAGCTGCTGACATCGGGGACCTGGGAGGCTGCGAGGTGCCCTCTTGCACCTACTTCTGGCACTGCTGGAAGCGGGAGGCGGTGGGGACAAAGTGTGTCACCACAGCCCATGCTCTGCAGGGTGATGGGGAAGGAGCTGTGGGTTTCTCCTTCTCTCCACATCTGCTTCTGTTCTTCAGTGCCTTTTAGAAGGATTTGGCTGATTATTTTTTTTAAACAGTGACTCTCCTAAGGGAACTCCAGCTGGGGAGGAGTAAAGGTGCTGGCATCACCTGTCTTCAGGCTCCTGTCCCGGCTGTGACAAGCATTTTTAAACCTCTCCCATGGCTACATTGCTGAAAGCTTTAAGGCTGATGTATAAAACTGCTCTGCCACTACACGATATAGCACATATATGGTTTTGTAGTGCACACAGGATCATGGTTGGGATGATTTAATGAACAAAATACCATGGACAAGTTACATGATCAATGCAATTTCTTCTGTAACTGTGATTTTTCACAGAAGTATGTGAGCATATACACACGTACACATTTAATTAAACCAATACTGACCCTTTATGGGCATATTTAAATGAATTTATGACCCTTCATTTTTTCCTAATTTATTTGAGTAAACATGAATTTTTGAAGGCAGACTAACCACTGGATCCTCCAGTTTTCCATATAGCACAAACCTGGGGACCCCAGCTAATAATTCCATATCCAATCTAAAATTAGAGCATACCTTTGAAGAAGCTATCTTATTCAAAATTTTCAAGTTTTATAGACCCATTGTGTCCCTTGCTTACTGTCACTGCTACTGGGGGAGTCACATTCCCATTCTGACATTACCCAGTTTGCCTTTAGATGCTCTTGTTATGCCAAGCATGGTAGAAAACCCTCCTCCTTCCCTGTCTCTTACAAGTTTCAATGAAATCTCTGTAAACAGGTTATAAACCTGTTAATTTAATTGGCATAAGTGTTTGAGTTGAAAGTGGATTAATGGGTCTAGTTAATGGCTGTAGCTGAGTCCAAACAATCTAGATTACCAGGCTCATCAGGGTGACTTTTTTTTTTTGGTAGTTCAGCAAAGTGCTGAGGAGGCAGAGTTCAGCCCTGTGCACTGCTGGGCTGGCAGTGCCTGGTGCCCTCCCTGGTCTGCCTGCCCTGTCCTGCCCCAGTTGCACAGGGGTTTTGCTCAGGCTGCAGAGGCACATTTCCTTCTCTGGGCACAGGCAGAGAATAAGCAGAGAAAGAGTTACTGGAGCTGAAGCACTGTAACTCATTAGCTGCCATAATTCGATTTACTATCTGAATTCTACTAAAGTCTCCCCTGGGAAAAGATGTGTTTCTAACCATGTTACCATCCTTTTGTAGACATGTGAATTGTAATTTAATATCCATCAATTGCCTGGTGTTAAGTTCCTCACTTACAATTACTTAAACTGGATGAAATGTGTCCAAATGAATAGTGCCTTGTCTATATTGAGATTGTTATGCATTAAAAACATCTTTTATCTTGGCAAGGCAAAGGTTAATTTTAATTTATACAATATTTTTCTTTAACAAAGTGTGTATATAGAAAAGCCCTGTGCAGGGAAGTTCCTTGTCTATACAGACAGAAGACTGCTTTTGTCAAATCTGTAGACAGCAAGAGTGTAATGTTACTACTAGAATTGTATGAATTTTTTATTCATAAAAAATAACAATAACCAAAAGTCTACAAATGAATGAATGATTGAGTACTAAGAACAAGCCCCCATGATCTGCAGAGTTTTTTTATGGCTCAGTCCCCAACTATTTTTAACTTTCTCCCTGCTGGAGATTGTGTCCCCATAACAGATCTGGCAGAAGGGATTGCGTGTCAATGCTTCGGCTGCTGCAGGCGAAGTCTGGTGTGGTAGCTGAGATTCCTTGTCCCTCCCTGTGCAAGCCAGGCTGTTTGCGCTGGGCTGGCTGAGACATGTCCTCCTTTCCTACTTGCTCTGCTGTGGGAGAGGTAACCTCTGCAAAAGGTGAAACACACAGCTGGGGTAATAACTGCGGGAGCCTCCAGAGTTCATCTCTGGAAACCTTTCTTTCCTGCACGCTGAAAAGGGGTTTCTGCAAGGAAAGGATGGGTTTTTTCCACTATGTATTTACATATGGTATTGTCCTAACATATAAAGCTAGTGAAAATTCTAAGTTAATTAATAAAATATGGACTACTAACAAGTGGAACTACTTTTAGTTCCTGAACTCAAAACACTTAAAAAATATTCAGTCAATATTTATGTTTCAGCTGATGTTTTGGTGACAGGGTTCCTTGTTAAAGGTTCAACTAAGGCATAGCTTTAAAAATATAGCTCAGACATGAGTCAAGTCCTCCCTGCCTCTATCACAAGTCAAATATATAAGCTTTTTACAATTTGAACTCAATTAAACACTGTCATCTTATAATGACTAACAGTCAGGGATCCATCCTCTTCTGCATCCTTTGAAGAAGCAGATATGGGCATCATTTAATTTCTGGATTTTCCAGCATTTTTCTTCAAACTTCATGTAATGCTTCCTTTTAATGCTCTGTAGAAAACCTCAGGCTCACCTCACTATTATTCCGACCATGATATTTGGACTACGACAGAAGCTTGTTTTATCCTCTCTTATTCCCTTTGATACTCTCTTCTTCCTCCTGAGCTGCTTCATGCCCCCCGCCCTGGTCCAGATCCCGGAACTTTTCTAGTCTTTCTGCTAGTACTTCTTTTGCACTTTTGAATCCTTTTAACATGTGGTCCTTAAAATCCAACTTGTCCCATGTTCAGTGTCTCCTACCTTAGACCGAGCCCTGCTCCTCTCCCACAGATAGGGCCTGGGGTGATGAACAGCATGCTCTGACAAGGCAAAGTTTGTAATTCCCACCTCTCAGCTATCCTGACCCGGGTCAACCTGCCCGTCTCGCCCCAGGCACTGTGGTGCTGGCTTGCTGCCACGCGGTGCTGGGCTTGTTGCCCACCGGCTGGAGCTGCCTGCAGTGGTGGGCAGGGTCTGCCCAGCACCGCAGTGATGGGACCCTCGGGGGCAGTGTGGCCAGTGGCAGTGCTTTTCAACCCGTGCTTTTGCAAGCCAGGGAAAAGATGGAGGCGTTAGGGCATGTGGTGGGGAGGCAGGGGGGCAGTTTGCTCTTCGATAGATGTGATATGCTTTTAGAATATTTATAAGCTTTGTTTGGGTCTTTTGTTATTTTCATAATAACTGAACATCTGTGTATTTTTTTGTCTTCCAAGTTATATGCAGCTGTACATACAGCAGAGAGGTCGAATGCTGATAAAATCCCCAGAATTGGAGTACTTGTGGTTTGACCATTTCATTCATTGGAAGTTCAAGATATTTGTTAATGGTGTCAGCCCTATCACATTTTTATCTTTCCAGGTTGTTGATTCACATTTTAATATATAAATAGGGATGTGGCAGGTAGTGGAGGGGTGGAGGAGGTTTCCCACCTCAGGGGGTGCAGGCTGTCTTCTGTGGGGCTGGATTTTTCAAAGGTGTTGAGCATTTCTCTTCTAAAAATTATAATCCTCTTCAGATGTCTCAAAATCAAAGGGCCACCGAAGCAATTATAGGCTATTAATTTGTCTCAGTTCTTAATTAGGTGAAATTGCACTTCAGCCTTTTCCAGCCTGTGAGACTTTTTGACTGTTTCCTTTGCATGTCTCTCAGTCTAAATGGCAAGTGTCTGGTGTCACTGCTACCAACTGGAATGAGAACAACTTCTGGCAGCAATTTGCCTGTCCCTGAGGACTTGCGACATTTCCATGTCATCCTCCTCGTCAGAAGAGTTTGGCATTAATGGCATAGATCTTCCTTCTGAGTCAGTGTAGTGGCTGGTGCTCGTTAATACAGGAGAAGATATCAAAGTCACCTGATGGAATAATTTATTCACAAAGAAAATTTCTTCTTAACTCCCATCAGTAAGACTGGAGCAGTGGCACCTGTATCCCTCTGCAACTGAGCAACATGGAAGGGTGGCCTGTGTACTTGCTTCGCACCAGGGCAAGTCCTGTTTGCTCCTTCCAGGCTTTTGTTCCCTGTCCCCTTCCATGGGAAGCCCACATGCCAGGAATGGGGTGGCCTCTGGGCCCTGGCAGGGACCCACAGATGAGACCCAGGCTGCAGATGGCAGCAAGGAGTGTTGAGTCCCTTCCTGGAGGCAGCTGTAAACAATGTTGGGCCCAGTTAATCCTTTAGGCCTGATGCTGATTTCAGGATAGTGAGTTGACAAGTTCATCTTGGTACGCATGGCAGCAGGGAGAGTAAATGTTGTTTGTTACCAGGTTTAACTTACTTTTCATCTTAGGTAGTCTGTCCTCCTGTTCACCACCAGTGTCAGAGTTGTGCGGACCTCCTGGTTTGACACTCATCTCGGATGCTTTGTTTTCACTTATGTTTTCCTTGCCACACAAACAGAAATACTGTATTTAATACCTACCTTTTCATACAGGTTGTTTTTAGCATCTTCCAACACTACTTTCTGAATCGCAAGGAAAGCTAGCGTTATCTCTGGGCCTTGTCTTAACCTCTGCAGTTCTGGGGTTTTTTTACCTAGCCATCCGTGTGTCTTTTGCATTAGGAGACTGAGCTAATCCAGCGTGTTACTGGGCTCTCGATCAGTTCCTGATGACTGGAATACTTCCTAGTTTGTAGTGCCACACTTCTGCTAGCACTAGATTTTATCTGCCACTGTGCCTCCCATTTGTCTACTGGTGGGATTCTTTACAGGCACTTCCAGCCTCTATTATCCTCAGAGCTTTGTGTCAAATGCAAATATTGTTGTTAATTGCTATTTGCATTACAAGAGTGATTAGATCTCGCTGTTCTTTAATTCCTGATTTATTTATGAATATTTTCAACACTGTCTTAGCATAGAAGCTTTGCCAAGGTGACAACTATTTGTTTTATTACTTTGTCAGTGTCTAATCCATAGCAGTTCTTTGCCGCTTGCCCTATGACTAGTTTTCTTATTAGTCTCTATAAGGAATTTGTAAAGGCTTGAAATTCCCAGTACAAGGGAAGAGACTACATTACCTCATTCAGTCTCCTGTTGACATGTACATGAATTGGATCTATGGAGACATAGCTCATCTTATTTCAGCTAGCCTGATCCATTTCATCCTACGTTGTTCAACGGGGTCTGCACTTGTTAAATTTGCTCAGCATATCCTCCTTCAAATCGGTCCACAGCATCTTGCTGCCTTAATTAGGTGTGAAAGGGTAAAGTACCTACAAGTGTCCGTATATGCCTGCACTTGCATATTGACTGAAACTGCTATTCTGGGCTAAATCCTCATGTGGACACTCTTAGTATTTAAGAATAATTATGCTGAAGTAAGTATTATGGAATAGACTTTAAAGCACTTTTGTCCCAGGGGCTTTTCTACCTGAGAAAGTCATATAGGTAGGACAAGAGTTTAAAATTAGTTTATTCTATGAGCATAGGACTGACTCCAATCACTTCAGTTTGCCACTTGGGAAGTAATTTTCAGACTATCTGGAAAGGTTTAAAATACTCTTATTCCAGGTAACTGTGCCCACACAGGACAGTTAGACCAGAAGAGCTAACATTTAACTGTATCAGTATAATTAACTATACTGGCACTGAAAAATTTCCTGTAAGGACAAATCCCAAATTTTATGCTACAAAAAAAAAGTACTCAAGATATCTGCGTGTCTAGGCTTGTATTGTTAACTGGTAAAATAATCTGATAAGGTAAAAGAAATGTTGAGACTAAAATCTCCAAATATTTTAAAGGGAGGTTTCTGCCGATAGAAACTTGCCTTCATGTGTGGGTGAAGACCGATACCCACTTTCAGCTCCCACCCGTATTACTTCCTCAAGCTGGTAAAGGCTACTAAAATGGGAACTTTGTGCATCCGTCCTTTTCCTAGTATTAAGCAATTCTTGTGACATTTTTAGTTTGCTGATAGACTGCAGTGAAGCCAGATGCTTTATGGCTTTTCTACATTGCTATTGTCAGATTCTTACAACTGAGTGAATACAGCATGAAAGCGTACAAACGAAAGTCTGTGTTATGCGTTTGCCTGTGCTAAATTAGATCTTGGGTCTCCAGAAAGTGACAGAAATTCTAGATTTTGCATGTCTGGGCCGAGACCATGTGTTTCATTCAAAATTCACTGACAGAAATAGTAATGATGTACTTTGAATTTGTTAGTGGTGTTTCTGCATTTTCTATGATATTTTCAGCCAGAGTGCCATGGCAAGGCCATTTATACCACTCTTCCTTAAAGATGCAGTGCTACAGCAACTGTGAGCTTTCTGTACTATGCAAAGGAGGAGCCAACAGCAGAAGACAGGAATCTGCTTTTCAACGGCTTTCACGGTTGTGAAACTGAAGGAGCTGGAATTTAAACCTTCTGTGAATGACTTTCCCAGAGGTACCGTATTCCACTAAAATCCACTGCCCTATTTTTTCATAGGATGTGTAATCAAATATAATGAGATGTATGCTAATTTAAAAGTCCTGATGTGCTTAAAAGGGAGGAGGAGGCATGTTGGAGCTCCTCAGCATGTCAATGAGTGACCCCACCACCAAACAGCTGTTACTTGATGATGTGCTGTGGAGAAGCCAGATAATTTATGTCCTCTCTACCCCACACTGTTAGTGCTGCTTTACACACCTTCTGCCTTGCTCTCTAGTCTCCCAATGACATATACAGTCCACAGAAGTTAGGGTGAAATCAGCCATGCATCTGTCAGCTCTGGGGGAAGAAATTTACTAGCTTGGATTTTGTTTGCTTTTTCTTTTTTTTCTCCTTCTTTTTTGACTAGAGCAACTATTAAGCTAAGTGTTCTGTAGTAGTTTAATCCCACCGTACTGAAGATCTGTGATACCCTGCCTACCCCCGCTCTTTTTAATCTTTATATTGTCTCATATGGACTTGTTCATGTAGCCTCAAGTACAAGGGAGAAGATAGACTGTACATTGCCCTCCTTCCTAATGCTATTCCTCACTGTCAGTTTTCTCCCACCTTACTTCTTCCTCAAGCATCAAGATTTTACTGTACACTGAGTCCTTTCCAAAGACCAGTTTCTCTGTCCCAATTTTTACTTCTGTCATGGCATAGGCATTCAGCTGTCCAATATCTCTGGGAACGATACCTTCTACAACTGTATAAAATAAAAAATGCATGGTGTTCTGGTGGCTCATCTGTCCTTAAGATTTTGACAAAGAAAACTGCAAATCAGAGACTTTAGTACTTGGATTGGCTATGTTAGGGGTTAAGCAGATACTAGAGCATTATACTGGGGGAGCAATTTGGATTCCTCACTGTTCGTTACAAGTAGAGTGAAGAAAAAGCATGAAACTATGTGCAATTGTCCACCTGCTTGCGCATCTGCCAAAGCAGAGGAGAATACTACCATTCCACTTTTTCACCTGTTGAGGTATGGGTGACATGTGAGGCTATAGCTAATTAAGAAATTCTTACAGAACAGCTTTTCTGACAGACAGTGCTGATTCAACAGAGCTGGGAGGTTTCACAAGGGATATTTATATATGTCTCCAATCCAGTCTTACAGGAAGTTATTAAAATGTTTGTTTTTAAAAGGTCAGTGCGTTCTTTTTGATATCATTTATAATATAGAAATTGAAATAGTAAAGCAGAGGTAAATATACTTTTATGACAACCTTTTTTGATATTTTATTTTTACAAAATATTGCCTTTTTGTCCTTATTTTCCAATCTCAGAATATTTAGGCTTTGCTCAAGCCTAAACAGGTCAGTTTCAGCAAACTTTTGGTGGCACTATCTAACTTCTGTTCAAGTTTCTAAGCCTTTGAGAGTAAGGGAAAGACAGCAGCAGGTATGTAAGTATGTATGTATATAACTACATACATATGTGTGTCATCAACTCTATCCTTGGAAGGATTACTCTAATTTATAAAACCTATTCTTTTACAGTTTTCTTTATCTCTATGAGTACATACCTTCCTTGAAAAGTAAAGAATAGAAAGAGCTTGCGGATAAGAGACACAATTTCCAAGTCTCTTCAAGATGTTAAGTGTGTGATACTAATATTTGTCACAAAAAGTTGCAAACCAAACCTTTCTGAAGTATTAAAATGCACTAAAACCTGACAAGAGTTCCATCACAGCTTGCAAGACTGAGTGACAGTGGAAAAAATTCTTGAGTTATAACATTTTATGTGAACCAAATTATATTTTACTATACAAAAAACCTCCTGTAAACATGCAGTTAACAGAAAAATGAAATAGATTACATTAATTGCCTTTGACAAAAGCACTCAAGTAAATGGAATTTATTGAAATTGTTGACAATAAGAAAAGAATTTTTACAGTGATAATTTCTTTAATGCTTCCTTTGAAGCCACTTGCAGAATATAGTGACTGCAGACACGCATTTATGGCTGGTTTCATCCAAGTCATTGTTATTACTGAAGTGGGAGCTATTTTCTAAATAAAGTCTATATTATCTGTGTATCACAGGTCCTTCCAGAGGTTCAGAGCCAGAAGGAACCAATAAGATCTGCATTATACAAGTCCTACAATGTCACAGATTAACTTCTGCAGCTGTGTGACACACCAGGACTGCTTGTCTGCCTGTGAGAGCTGCTCCATGACTCCCTTCCACTACAGGGACTTCAGGTGCAAAGTGGGAATAAGGCCGGGCTGCTGATAGCTTTGTAGGCTTGTCCCAAACAGTCTCCTCCCAGGAGTGCATTACCTGTTTTCCTGTGCCAGGGGAGATGCATGCCCGCCCCCTGAGCAGGCTCCTAGATGGGTGGACACAGGCTGGTGTGTGACCAGCCTGTGCACTGGGGTACGTGGCTGGGGCTGGTATCTACACCTCCTTTTTACAGCAGGACTGAGTTGACAAACAGGCAGTTAAAACGGGACTTTGTGAATCCTGACATTGTAAATCACCCAAATTTGGCCATTCATCTTTTAACAGGTGTGTATTTTATTGTTCTGTAGGAAAACTGTCAGGCAACTGAAAGTTTTTCACCAAAGAAGAGCAGCTTGTTGTATATTTTACTTTATCCTTGGAATTCATCTGGCATTAAATAACAATATATTTCTATTTCTCTGCTTTTATTTCTTTGTTTCCAGTTCTGGAAAGTGTCCTTACATAGTAAACTACTTGAGAAAAAGCCTTCTACAGCCCTTTATTGGGGCAAAGATACTGGTATATTTGTACAGTTGCAGTGAGATTTGGATGTGTGTACCTCGTGCAATTACCAAAAAGTCACATCCTAGAAAAGCAATTAGTTATATTGGTGGAAAGAGGCATAATTATGTCAATACCAGGCACAGCTGCCAGCATAGCTTTGTCAGTGGATGTCTGCAGCAGACTCTTCTCACCAACTGCCATCAGTCACAGTAGGCACATGGTAAGTGGCCTTTCCTCTTTCCCAGGAGAAATGGACTTAAGAATATGTATGGTGCTTTTCTGAATTATGGTCTCTGCTTTTAAATATATATAAATGAGTTGTTTAAAAAGGGAATTTGCATTCTGCAGCCCTCAGCTGGAGTCCTGTCTTTAAATTCAAGGTGCTATCCCTAGAACAGCAACATTTTTCTTTCTTGATTGCACCTACCTGATGTTCCTGCAGGCATGTTTCTGAATACTAGACGTCACGATTTGCATATCTATTTTAACTCTTCTAAACTGTGTCTTTACAACAGTTTTACAACAATACGATGACAGAATTTGTCATCCCAAATGGCATTCCGTTTTGGGTCCAGGGAGGGGGAAAGGGGGCAGTGCTTTGTTGTTTTTGTTTGAAATAGCACAACAGTTACAGCTAAGGGCAGGGGATGAAAAATGACTGGATACCTTACAGTCGGCATCAGAAACCTCCACAAAGGACCAACAGCAATAATAGCAAACATGTTCATCTGTGAACTCCATAGGATATCATTAAACACTGCTTTCCTATGTCTTCACATAAATTCTTAATATTCTGTTTTTGGTTAAGCAAAACCAACATGTAGGAATCACTGTGTTATACTGGATCAGTGTAAGTTTGTCTAATAGATGATTATGTCCCTGACAGCAGCCAATACTGGCTGTTTCAGAAGGAAGTATGAGAAACGCGTTAATGATCAATTATGGAAGAATCTGCCTTTCGGGCAGCAATTCACAATTTTGATATGCTAGTCACTCTTAGCAAAAATGATACTGTGAGTATACCATACCACTATGTGCCGATATGAATAACGGGATTACTGGCTGCCCTTATGAATGTTCTTTGAGCAGCCTAATGGTTTAAAAGTCAAGGTGGTGCATGATTAAGTAAATTATGATCAGCTGGATTTTCCTTGTATTTTTCAGGGGGTGGGGTGAAGGGGGCTTCATGGCTATTAAGTGATGCTTCAGAGTTCCCTTCCTCTAACCAGAGAGAGCCTGAAACAATCATTCTGGCATTATACTATTTAGAACCCCGGAGAACAACTCAGAGATGTGTCTTGCTTCTATCTTCACCAGCCTCTGTTCATTTTAGTGGCCTTTGCAGAAGGCTGTGCTCCTTACTTTGAGAAGTCTTGCAGGATGAGACAGTTCTTCCAGGCCACAAGTTCCATGTTCTGTGAGTTTACATCCCTACACTGTACATGATTATGTACAGAAATCCTGTAATTGCAAAACTGAGAGTTAATACTCCTTGATAATTTCTATTGGGATCGATGGCCATTTGTCCAAACCTAACAAACCCTTTTATCATCCTTGGCTTCTGAATATGCCAAGATTAGGGCAAGCTTTTAAGCTACTGAATAAAAGTCTATGTTTAGTTTTATTTTTCAGTAGGTTTTAAATTCTATTTTTTTAGATTTTTGAGCTGACTCAGATTGACTTTGTGGAAATGATGAAGAGGTCATGTAGCAAATTTTTCGGATTTAAACAAATTTTGAAATGGGAAGAATGTAGGAGAAATTGTATTTTTCTATGGTTTTCATGTGTCCCTTGCTGGAGTGCCTTGCTGAGAAATAACTAAGAGCTCAGTTGCTCTGCGGGGTTTTGCACATCTGAAAAATCTTGAGCTCTGATAGGCAAAGGAAAGAAGAAGAATAGAGGGATTGGTATTACATCCTAGTGACTTTCTGTCCCCTAGGGATAGTGTCTGACATGAGTTAGACCTACTTAAGTTTTAGATCAAATAACGTCTACTCATATGTTTCTGGTTTTGGGACATTTTTTATTGTCATATGATCTTAGTGCTGCACTCTTCAGCTGAAAAAGCTGTTCTGAGTCATTGCATCCCCTACTGGAAGTCGAACCGAAAAAAGGTCCCATTCAGGCACTAAATTCAGCAGGGTTTGCTGCAGAGACATGTTTGGCCAGGTAGCCTGCTGTGGCTGGGGACCGGTCTGTGAGTCAGGGATCTGCAGGATTTAACCTCAGGGGGGATGGAGCAGCTCATCTGCCACTCAAAAAGGCACATGTGAGACAGGGAGGGACTAAGGAGGGATCTGATGTGCAGCTAACCCAGTAACAGTGACAGCACTGAAAAAGCAAATCTGATTATTATAATCTTTGTGTCTCTTCTGAATACTATCCAAGTTGCTAGTCTACATATAAAAAAGCGAAATGGCATGCAAGTCCCCTGTGTATTGTTCTTTTCCCTATTGTGCTTAATGACTGATCAGTTATATAAAATAGGTACAACTCTGATAATGCTTATGTAAGTACCTGTTTAGTAATCCTTCTCTGAACATCACATTTTAACTGGAGGAATTTATTAACATTTATATGACTGTAGAGCTGAGAGACATCAGCTAGGTTATAGCTAGCTGCTCTAAGTACTGTAAAAAGAAAGACTATCAGCCTGCTACATGAATCCTTGTTCCATGTATTTATTTTATGAAATATTTCTTCTATATTTGCATTAATGGGAGATGACAAAGCATTGCAAAATTGACCAGCGATTTACAGCCTCTTTATTTTTTAATTAAAAACATAAATATGCTTCTATGTAGCAAAAGAGAAGTTTGCCAAAATGAATTCAGAAATACTTTAAAACCTTCCTTCCTTCCACCCACAGCTACAGAGGAATCTTCCATAAAGATATAGTAATTTGGCTTTTAAAAAATACGAAGGAATGAATGAATAAATAATCACAAGCTTTTATCATTTTAGGCTAATATAACATTATGTGAAATATCTTGAAAGTTAATATGTGAATAATGACATAAACATCACAAATGTCTTTGCCAATTATCAAGGAATAAAACATCATTTTAACAACCAAATGTAGACTGAAACCTTGGGACTATCATCTACTCACCATTCTATGTGAGAAGGAGTAAAACTGGGCTTATTTTGTGCTACTTAGCAGCACTAGCATTATAGTATGCTAGTGCTTTATTTGCAGATGGTATGTTTAAGTACTTTTATTTCAACTTAACCTTAACCTAAGGGTGGGCACATAAATAACCTAGAGTGGGTGGCAAGGCTACAAAGGGAATAAAGTAAACATTTCTAATAATTACACTCTTTTTTTATATTAGACCAGTTTTCTAGGAGTTCTTAGCAACATATATTGTAAAGCTAACTTAAATCTTATGAATAATTAGGTATTAGGTAGTTTTATATATGTCAAATCCATATCAGAGAATTGTTCTCACCAGTCAGAATATTTTATAAAACTTAGCATTTCCTTTATTCATTCCATGAGATGATGACCCCAATGTTTGATCAGACATGCTTGCAAGATATAAATCTTGAATTGTTGTCTCTAATGATAAACTTTTTAAGACTAACCCTTCCAGATGTTTCAGGTTGTAATTCTAGGGTGTATAAACTTCAGACTTTGCAACAAGTCTACAGTTTCAGTGGTAGTATTGATGAAACAGAAATAGTTTGTCTGCAATCTGAAAAAGAAACTATCTTGTAATGATTGAAGGGATTCCTGGTGACAGCAGTCAAAACTCGATTCTGCATTTACAAAAAAAACCCAGATGTTACAATCTCTAAGTCCTATGCCTCACTCCAGCTGCCCATGAGACAGCTTTCAAATCCATCAGCTGATTTCAGCCACATTTGGAAGGAGAATAGAACTCTCAAAGATAATAAATGACCGGATATTATTGAAGAGCCCCATTACTGCTCCTAATCTGCAACATGATTTCAGCACCTATTAGACAACAGAAAATTATCATGGGCTCTTAACACTGGGCTCCACAAAGCGATAGGAGACCAGGATTCGGTAGTTCTGCTGCTCTTAGAACTAGTTATCAGTAAGGATGAAATTGGAGTTACTGTATGCGTGGTGGGAGCAAAATTCAAAGACCTGAATTTGCTCAGTGTTCTGAAAGAGCTGATGCACAGTCAGAAGTGGGATTGTTCATGATCCAGCTTGTAAAAGATTTTTGAGCAGGGTATGATTGTATGAGGGGTTTGAAGAATAGCAAACGTAGCCCTTACAATAGACAGAAAAAGTGATCTAACAGAGGCAGGAATTTTTGTCTGACTTCAATAAAGGAAAAATTGAAGACATGGAGGTAAGTGGAAGATAAAGAGGCAAAAAGGTTTGCTAAAGATAAATTTGGCCAGACTAGTCTGCTATCTATCTCTGGAAAAGCATTTTAAGACACAGAAAACACAGTTGATCTAATCTACCACACTTCACCTGAAGGACTCCTTGACACAGGATGTTGTTGATGCTTCAAGTTTTACGTAAATTCATAAAGCAATCGGAGAAATACACTGAAGAAAATTCCCTCCAAGGCCATTAATACATAGACATATATTCTGATCATGAATTCTGTGAGCCATACATTTATGGAGGTAAGGAGACACTTTGGAGGTCTACAGTGTATACAGCTTTGCTGTATACTCACCCCATTTTTAGTCTTTCATAGACATTGGTTATTGACAGATGGAACTTTAGTCTGATCAGTATGACCATCCCCGTAACGCTGTGCTTTTATCTGAAGTGCACTGAATTATGTAATGGGAAGTTATTAATGTAGCTGGGGGAGATGTGGAAATAGTTCCAGAATTTTAAGAAGGATAAAGCAAGGGCTGTATAAGCTATCACGGCAGTGATCCTTCCCCTCCACTCAGCACTGGTGAGGCTGTACCCGGAGTGCAAGGGCCCCCCATTCTGGGCTCCCCAGTACCAAAGAGATATGGAGCTCTTGCAGAAAGTCCAGTGAAGGAACGCAAAGATGATTAAGGGACTGGATCACCTCACATATGAGCAAAGGCTGGGAGAGCTGGGACTGTTTAGTCCAGAGAAGAGAAGGCTCAGAGGCATCTTATTAATGTCTATAAACACCTGAAGGGTGACTGCAAAAAGGACAAAGCCAGGATCTTTTCAGTGGTGTCCAGTGATAGAACCAGAAGGCCACATAGGAGGGGCCATCTGAACATCAGCCCACACTTTGCTACTGTGAGGGTGACCAAGTACTGGCACAGGTTGCTGGGAGATGTTGTGTAGTCTTCCTTCTTGGAGATACTTCAAAACCATCTGGACATGGTCCTGAGCAATCTGTTCTAGGTGGCCTTGCCTGAGCAGGAGAGTTGGACCAGATGACCTCTTGAGGTCCCTTCCAACCGCAGCCATGCTGTGATTCTGAGGCTGCAGAGGATAGAAGCAGGTGATAGAACTCCTCAAAGGTCCCATCTTGTGTGTCCCCAAGGTACACATTAAACTTGCTGACAAAAAAAATTCTGGATATCACTGCTAATGAAAGGGATGACTGGAGTACTCTACAGAAGGATTTAGAGAACACTGACAACAAGAAAAATAAAAAGAGAAAACAACACAAAGTACCAGGTTCTGCTTAACAGCTGGAGGAGCAGAAGAAAGGGACTTAGAGTGTTAGCCAGTTACAGGATTAAGATCAAAGCTGTATGCCTTTGAGTCCTACCTGTAGCTTTACTTTGCTATAATGTATTTACAAACTTAGTAGTAAAGCAAAGTCCACCTAAATTAGGTGCCATGAATTACCTCATAAAGAAAGGACTCAGCATTATCTGACAGGTTTTTGGTATCACAGGCTGTGCAGGGAGTTGCACAGAGCTAGCTTGTGGAGCCCAGAGCCCTGCACCCCTGTCCACCTGGGATCCAGGCCACTCTGCCAGCCGCTTTCCCTTTGTTCAGTTTTCCCCTGGTCATGGGATCAAATTTGTACAAACTTGTGTTAAACAACAGTTTGTTATGTTTGAAGAAGAGGTACCTTTCAGCTTTCCAAGGAAGCTGTGACACAATGGATGCTGGATAGTAGGAGTCATGGGGCCAGACCATGGTCAAACATGGAGCCAGGCTCGAAAGTCAGGGGGTGAAGGCCTTCAAAGGGAAGGGACAGAGATCTGCTTTCTTCCACTCAGATTCTTTCTCCTTTGTTTGTTAGTTTATATTAAACTACAGGAATTATGTAATATAAAATCCATAACTGGTCCTTAGGGCTTCTTTTAAAGCATTGTAAGGACAGTGTGCACATAGTACCTATGGGAAATTATAGCTTATAATCAGGGGAGAATTGGTACACTGGGTCCTCCTTGAGACCCTTGAAAAGGGTGCAGAACTGGTCCCTGTCAGGACAGTTGCCACTAGGCTAGTAGCAGTGCTGCTTCTCCCACTGGGAGGAGGTAAGTCCAAGCAGAAGAGACCATCATGGACCCCTATTTGAGTGATTAAGCGATGTTTACGACAAGCCTTTTGGGTGGGTTTGAACTTAGGCAGTACCAAACGAAGTAGCTGTTTTGATTGACTTGCTAGTTATAAATCCCGAGGCTGGCTGCCTCTGGAATTCATAGTCCAACCAAACAATTCCCCGGGGAGCTGAGTATTTATTGCTTTTCCCTAATGTGAAAATAATTAAAGATAAATTGTATTTAAAGTGGGAAGGTTAGAAAGAATTCAACTATTTAGATCATTGACTTGTTGCGAATGTTCTTCCCAAATCTAACAGAAACACTAAATGTATTGTGGCTAAATCTGTTTCTTCACCGACTAGAGTTAATCATCTTTTTGCAGAATTATGTACCTGAGCCTACCTGAGGAAAATATTTAGTGGAAACATTTTTCTCTGATGCATTTCTGAACTGATTCACAAACATATACGCTAATATTTTCATAGGAATTAGGATATTCTTAGCTCAATTCCACAGGGGTGGAAAACAGCTTTTAGTTGACAGGAAAGATGTTATTTAGCATGTTCAGATAAGCTGTCCTCTCGTTGGTTAAGCTTTAAGATCTTGCCACCTTAATAGTCATTCTTGCCAAAGAAGATAAGCAGCTGAGGTCTATATTTATATAGACCAGTGCTGAATCCTAGTATTTTGTCTAGGGCAAGGTGATACTGGTAAGTTGTCCCAAGGGACAAAATTTGCCACTGGAGCAAATACAAATGGATTTTAAAAGGTGGCTCTCAATGCAGAGACTGATCTTGATGACTAGTGGCCTCAGTACTATTGTACTGAAGTTTATGGGGCACTGCTCAACATAAGGCTTGTAAATGTCTCCAGGAGAAGGAAGATATGGGAAGAAGCTGGTTAGGTTTGGCTTAGCAGGCTGCAAGGATCAGTGTGGAACAGTAACAGCAGCTGGAGTGTTCTTAGGAGGAGGAAAAACAAGAAGAAGCTGGAGGAAAAGCCACTGGAGGTCCTGAGCGTGGCTGCATGAGCAGGAAGGAGTAGCGTGGCACAGCCAGGACTGGGACAGGGGCAGAGGTGCCCTGCTCCTGACAGTGAGTGAGTGTTGGGGCATTGAACCCTGACATGTCACTGGGGGTGAGAGATGATTAGTTTAAAACTTGCACTGCTGATGCAAGCGGGACCTGCAAAGTCTGAACTAATGTCTGGTGGGTTGGGGTGGGAATTGGCAGCGCTATCCCTTGCATGGCACTTAAAGCAATTGTGCCCATGACAGTTTCACTGCCTGAGCGTGGATAGCATCGCGTGTTATTTGTCAGGATATGGCTATTTATAGAGGCCCATGGAGGGCTCAGGCTGCGATAGGCTGGTGTTCAGGCACACGTTTTGCCCATGCCTCTAACTTTGCGTTATCTCTGCACATGTCTGCATGTCAGTGTGCCACACGATCACGCTGACAGCCCGAAGAGGGATCAGTTGCATTATATCTAAATCCCAACAGTGTGCTTGGATCTGATGATGACACTAATATACCCTATTTCTGTACAAAGAAAACTGCACTGAGAAAAGCAAGGAGGATGGCAGATGGGAGCTGGGGCTTACCAGGTGTGTGGGTTTATAGGGACTACTTGTCTGGAGTTTTTACTCATTATCTTTTCATATGGTACTTTCTCAAAAAAAGCCAATGTAGTTCTGGTCTCTCAATTATCTGTTTGTGTGCTTGTACACATGTACATAACTATCTGTAATCTTTCTCTGTAATATTGCCAGCAGGATTTTTTTTTAATCAGAACAGTTGCCAGTAGCTCTGTCTCTGCCTGTTTCCTATTCCAACAAAGATGCTATTTCACAGAATGTATCTAACCGTTCTTATTTTCCAGAATGTCCCAAAGTTTCATCTTTTTAAAAGGAAAGATAGGAAAGGCACCTTGAGTATTATTGCCACTGCTGCTTCCCTTTAATGGTTATATGGTGACACCGCTTTGCACAGGATTACTGTCACTGGCGCGGAGGGGATAGGAGATTGGCTGCCTTGAGGAATGAGATGAGACGATAAAGGAAAGAGGATGTTACCTCTGCAGCATCTGGCTCTGTCTCTAGATTTTCATTCCGTGTGTTCTGTGTGGAGCCAAGGTGGGGTTTGAAGCCGTTTCTTGCCTTTGCACACCTGCCATTGTTCAGCAACAGCAAAAAGAGTGAGAGAGTGGTGACAAATCTATTTTACTTAAAATAACCGAACTGTGTAATTGTTTGAGAGGGCTTAGAAGGCAAATGCTATAAAGCCGAAAGTTACGCAGATCACCAAAGCTACTGGATACAGTGACAGAGTGATGCAGAAAATTGACTCGTGCTATATTATTCTTTGGTAAGCACTGACTTAATTATATTACTTAAGTGCTCCTGTTGCAGTGAACATGGTTTTCAGAGTGCTGCACGTCTGCTTAAATGGAATGAAACCCCTAAATTTCTCAACTACATTTTGCTTTGTGCAGCGAAGGTTAAGGTTTTTTTTTTCTGCAGAAATCAGGTTCCAGTATACTAACCCCTTTGGAGTGCAGCAGAGCTAATCTAAGCCATTTTTGCTTCATATGCATCAAAAGTGTCACAATTAAGACTGTTTGTCATGGTAGGAGGGATAAATCATAAAAGGAGTGAGAGGCCCAACAGTAGGCTGAGAAGAAGAAACATTTTAGCTGACTTTCACTTGTTACAGCAAATTTTCCTCCAAAAGCTGGGAGGTGTGGTGGCTCTTGAACTTACCCCTGTAATCAAACAGGCAACTGTTCTGCCAGTGGTTTTACATTTGCACTCTCCAAAATTGTGTCTATACCAGATAATTTAAGTAAAAATGTTGTCCCTTAAATGTCTCAGTAAAGAGAGATTTCAGTTTTCTATGGAAAGTTTCCTGTAATAGTCTCTCTATTATTTGATGTCTGTTCTTATCAGGGAGGGGTAATTAAGAGCCAGAAGAGAAAAGAAGAAAAAAATTTGTCTCACCTTTCTGGCATATTTTCAAAGGATTCAATTAGGGAACACAAAACAAAATTCCTTTAAAAACATGATTGATGTGGGAGCTTTAACTAGGTGCTGTCATTTGATACAAGGGTTTTTTATTAATGCATCTTGCACAATAGACGTGTGTGGGACAGGATGCCAGGCTGTTGACAGTGTTCATGTGTGGTATATGTGTTACATAAATAGATGGGGCTGTGTAGAAGTGCATTTTGTTTCTTCTTTCTTGGTTCATTTCTTTAATCTGAACTGAAACTGAAAGATCTTACAGTGAAGCAAGGAGTTCTGATTGAAAAGGGCTGTTAAGAAAATTTACCTTGAAGGTGAACATTTTATATACAGAATGCTATTTTCTCTAGAACGGAAATGCTTAAAAGCTGGTGGTTGTATCCTATACTATACATGCTGCAGAGGGCTGGGAAACTATTCATGACCATTTATGTTCCTGAGTTTCTGCATATATATGCACATATATACACATGTATATGTATGTATTTCATATACACATACCGATCTATACTCATATATATTTTTCTTGAGCTTTCTAAGGAAGATTCAGGCAGTAGTTTAAGAGTTACAAAGAGTAAGCCTTAAAACCCAGAAATTTTGTTCATGAAGCAGGTAAGAAAAAAGTTTAATGAATTGTTCAATAGTGACTTGTTTTAAGCCAAAGGGAAGTTTGTGTATTTTTTTGCTTTTTTTCTTAATGTCTCTGAGATTTTTACCTAGAACCGTGGGTAAGCATGGTAAATACATTCACCAAGAATGATAGTTAAAACTGCAAACACTTATGTACATTAATGACTTTACTGAGATTTGTGCTTGACCAAGTCGTAAGTGTGATTTGCCCTGCACTGCAGCTTGATCTTTTGCTCCTAACAGAGAGCTGAGAGCTGGCCCTGGCTGGACTCCAGCATCACTTAAAATGGTTTCCTGCAGAGCTTAACTCAGATACCCTTCTTTATGATGCTTTTGCAAACAGTGTTGAACATAGTCTGAGCAGCAAGTCCATTCACAAAAAATTGCACCCAGACAATAAATCTTGCAAAACCGCTTGTGAGATAGTTTTGCTATAGCACTACCTACTTAAAGCACTGAAGAATTGTCCAGTAAATAAAAGGTACTGTTAGAAACTGCTAATAAAGTTTAGAGAACCACCTGGTGACATATTTCAAAAGAGCAGTCTTTCGATAGAAATGACACTACTTTAGCACAAGTAGGAAAATTATCCAAGGAGTAGAAGATGAAAGGTTCAGAAAATCCAACTTTTTATATAGCGGCACACTCAGATCCATTTCCTTTAGGTCTAAAATGAAAATTGCCATTTAAGAATAGAGATTTCAAACAAATGGCAGACCTGGCAGAAAGAACTGCAGGACCTTGGATTTTGGAGAAAATACGTTAACATGAACATACTGTGTACATATTGCCAGAAGTAAGGAGAAAAGGGCAATAAGGTAAAAGATTTATCTAAATATATGTCTCTAGACCTGCACTCAGACAATGGCGTTTTTTCATCCATTATATCAGAGCCATTAGAAGAGCTCAGTAAATTTACCATTTGAAGACACCTAGGTAAAATGTAACTTTTTTTTTTTTTTCAATGGAATAGCTGTTCAGATTACAGCCATTGCAGGGTATGAAAAAAGCGTTCAGGACAAAATATCTAAAAAGGAAGAGACTGGGCAACATTATTAGGAAACAACAAATTTTCTATTGAAGAATCTCCTTCAATTGGCCAAATGCCTTTGCAGCAGATAATGAGCTGTATTTCCTGAATACTGAGTCTGAGAAACTCTTAATTGCTCATAAATCCATGTACTGGAAAGTTTGGAACATTTAATGAGTTGGCAACAGACTTCAAAGGAAAGGATTTCATACAGGCTGAATTAGTAGAAACTAATGGACAATAGGTAAATAAGGACTGCAGCTGAAGTGCTGGGGACTTGGGACAAACCAACCTATATATTTTTGAGATTAAATCTTTCCTTAATGGCCAAGGATATCTGTCTTCTACAATGATGATGACTTCTACATATGGTTTGAGGCATGAAGTTTAAACAATAATATATACCTGCCTTATTACAAAGTGATCTTGGACTGTTTACTTTCCTGACAGGTGTCTTTAGTTGCTTGAAACAGTGGGAGTCACATAAAGGACACTGACACTGTATACCTTACTGCTGTCAGCTGCTTTTGCTTCTCTGTTCTTTGAGTTCGAGTTTGATGAGGCCTGACTTGCTCATGAGGATACTCTCATAGAAAAATCAGTCTTCTGGGGACTTGTGCCTTCCATCTGTATTCTTGAAATGAATGTTTTGATTGGGATCCCTGTTGCACATCTCAGCACCTTGAACTGATACCCCTCAGTTAACGTCCAACTTGACATCAGTTCTACTACTGGCTCCCCTCTCCTGTGGCACTAATGGCCAGGCAGATTCAGCAAGCTTCACACATGCCTTGTTCACACCGACCCTGCTTTGCCATAGCTCCTGTCACTGATAGTGGACGGATGGCATCTACCAACAACCTCAAGTTTGAGATTACAGGTATTGTAGGCATCCAAATTTCTATATTTGTTACCTTTTGAATTAGGGGATCTATTAGAATTGTTCCAAAAGTGTGTTTAGATTTCTGGTAATTTCCAATTGTATTGCCTCTTTGATCCTCGTTTTGGTTTTTGCCAACTTTCAGAAGGGAAATATCATTTTGTATGTTCTCTGTGGACTGATTTCAGAGAAGCAGTTCATTAATCTGTGCCCTAAATAAGACTATTTTGGTGTCTTGGCTTTTTGAATTCTGTGTATGGTCCATTAGAACAGTGTTCATGACCTCCTCTTTCTTCACCACTCATCTTATATTTGTGAAGCTTATGTTTCAAACCTACCATAAAAGTTCAGTCATTGTAGAGGAAAGCTTACAAGAATCAGATAAATTAGAGCAGCAGTAGCAGATGTATGAATAAAACCATATATTGTGGCATCCTATATTCACTTTGATAAAAATCTTGAGAAAAATATTTCTGTGGACGGTTTATAGCATATGAAATGACTCTACTAAACCATGTAAACAAACTCATCGAATTCAAGTTTTGCTATCTCAGAAGTTACTGGATACCATCCTGATCAATGGTCTGTGAGAAAACTGTTAACAAAGTCCAGTTATTCCTTAGCTGGAATGACTACATAAACACAGTAAAATTAACTATATATTGTGTAATTTTCAGTTTCTGTAGATGTTTAGAAAATAGAAAGTCATTCTAGAAAGCTCAAAACTGTCATAATAACTAGCTTAGTATGATTATGTGCTGTACATACTAAAAATGCAGTCCTGAAAATCCATTTGCCTGAGTTTTTAAAGAGAGATATTAATAAAGCAGTTAATTTTTGGCTTTGCTTCAAAGCAACAATTCAACGATTCTGTCCCGAGGATTGGAAAGTATTTTTGAGACTGTGACAACAGAACAGGTATCTGGTTGTGGCTTAATATTTATTTTCAGTTTCTCAGTGCTTAAAGTATACCCTACACCAGACCTGTTTTTAGTACAGATCATTTCCCCCTTTGTGGAGGCACAGGTCTGCCTAAAGGGAGAAAAACCTAGAACCAAAGCTTTCCCAGATCTTTACACTTGTTCTTTTCCCTCCTTTGCAGAGGAAGATGCAGTGGCCTTCAATCAGGTTTCTACTTGACTGATGGTGGCATGGAGCAAGAGTACAGGGTGTTTAAGGCTTTCCTCCCTGGCACAACAGGGCTCACTAGTTGGGCAGGACCTCCACAAAAACTTTATTCTTTTCAGTACATGGACCACAACTGAAAAAGTTATGAAAAAATAAAGCCTTTTCCAAACCATCTGCCCACAAACCTATTCAATGCTCTCCATCAGTCTAGAAGTTTTGTCTCCCTTCTTGGGGGACTGTGACACGATGCATTTACAAAGCAAAAGGTGACACCTGCTGTGAAAGCAATGAAGATTATTAGTGTGTCCAACTTCAAATACTTTTCAATCTTTCAGTGATTATGGATGCTTCCTGTCAAAACTGTCCAAGATGCTGTAACTTTTATATAGGTTTCTGCAAAAAGATAAACCTTGGAAGTTGCTGGACTGTAAAATAGCAGTACACTATGACACTGGCAAACCTTTAAAAGATAAATCTTGGCAACCACTGGACTGTACAATATTAGCACACTCTGATACCATTGGATCTCTGAAACTCCAGAGAAGGATCCTAGAAGTTATTTTTCTCATGTAACACAACGAAAGAGACTGTCTAACCTTAGAAATCTATCTGGCTTAATTTAATTTACAGCTGTCCTGTGTATGTGTATATATCTTTAGTGTGCTTCTTCCAGAAAGGCAACAGCAATTAGTTGGTTTATATACTGCAATGATAGCTCTGAAACAAAGCCTGGCAATTCCATTTCTCGGAACAATGGCTTATCTGTAAAAAAAATAAGCTTCCAAATTAGTCAATAATTTTAATGACAATGTAGTTCTGCTGTATCCGTTTTTTATAACAATGGGCTTGAGCCCCCATATCTGTAGCTGCCTAAAATCACTAGAAGCTTCTTATTTTGTATCCAAGTCAAACTTCCTTTTGTCCTTTTTCCTCTCCGTTTTAGCATTAGTGAGAAACTCCCCTTTCCTTCTTTCTCCCATCTTCCCTTCTCTACCTATGGCATTTTTGCAGGTTTTAAGTTCATCCTTTAAAAACCCTGTAGAAATGCAACCTCTCAGCTCACTGATCCAAGAGACTCTTTCTGCTGGGAACCCCTGAGACTCAGATTTTTTTACCCCTGCTGTGGCAGCAGCTACCTGCTTGAATTTTCTTTGCGTATTTTCGATTAGCTCCCATGCTGCAGTGTTTGCTTGACCTCCATACTTCCTCCTCTCACTGTTTCCTACCTGGCATTTTCCTCTGCTCTGTTACAGCATATTCGCCTGCACTCTGACTCCATGTCCTCATCTTCACGCCTGTCTGCCCCTCTTCTGTATCCCTCCTGGCCCCTACATTAGTCTCACTCAATTTGCTGTCCCGTTTCTGAACACATTTTCCTTCCCCGCTGCTCCCACCATCTCTGGCATGTCCATATTCTCCTGTCCCCTGCCTGGCCCTCACAGAGTAGCTAACGGACCATTAGCTTCCCTGATGGCATCCTGTCTTCTGCCTGATTGCAAATAACAAGGACTGGCATCCATCTTCACTGGTTTACCCTCACTTTCACCCAGAAACTTTAAATGGATCTGGCAAGCGACCTTCTGAGATCAGGCTTGGCCTGGTGTTGGTAATGGGAGATGGAAGGCATTTCACATACAGATCAAATTTCACAGTTTTGTAAATAATAAAAAATATTAATAACGCTAATGTCCTAAAAATAATATGTCAATAAACCCCCTCTATCTAATCTATTCTATGATTTGAATGAAAACCTGAAGGCTGATGAGGCTGTTGACCGAGGTCCTAATGCAGGAGTTGCAGAGGCATGAGGTCAGGGAGGACTGAGAATGGGGCTTTTCCTCTGGTGTTGGTGGGACTGTGGTCCAGTGAAACCCTTATGAAATGTTAGCTTCACTGACTGAGCTCAGGTCCTAAATAAATGATCCTTGCTTGCCTCACTGGCTTTCACCTCTCCATGGAAAGCTGTCCAAAAGTTTGGAATGATTCCTGCATTTCTGCGACAGCTGTCTGTAAAAAACTAGAAATGATGGCAACAGCAAGATATCTCTTGCTGCACGCTGTAGGGAACTAATCATGACCTCAAACTAATCACTGGACCTAATAAAACACCTTGCCTTCTGTGACTCCAGAAGCTATATTTTATTTCTAAATTTAATCTACCCTTAATACGTGGGGAGGAAGGACAGCAGACCATGTCCTCTCAGCACAGGCTGGGAATCTCAGGCGCAGCGCGGTTTTGACAGCTTTGAATAGCAATCCATCACTTAACAGGCAAATAGAGGCTATGGTTTCTTTGCAGCAGCTCTTTTTCAACACTAGGATGACATCTGTGCCCTCTGCAGAGGATTGCACGATGTCAGCCTGAGACGGGTAGGTTTCCAACACCACTGAGCTTGAGCAGGCTGTTTGCAAGGTGGTTTGAGTGTTGTTCCTTCTTCAAGAGCTTGTTCTCCATTGCCGATAGAATATTTCTGTCACCCAAACTTTTCAGCCAGCACATACCAAAATAGGATAGCTAGATAGTGGATAACAGCAAATGGAGGATCACAGCCATATAGCTGTATGTCACATGCAAAATAAGAAGTTATACTGGTAAATGCAAAACTCCGTCTGAAAGCAGAACTGACGCAATGTGTACATCAGAGGATTGCATAATGATAACTCCTGATGTTGCTCTCTGGTGAAAGTTTCAAAAATAGGGGTAAATATTTGTAAAGATTTGTCTAGGGCAAACTGCATTAAAAACATATATTATAAAGTGGATTTGCAAGTGAATTCTTAAGAAGCTGGGAGACAATACAGCAAGAATAATTGGAAGTTGGTTATAGAGTTCAACACTGACCCAATATAGTCCTTCAAAGTAGATGAGTTGTGTTCTTTGTTAGGACTTTTTTGTAAAATATAGTGTACATTTAATAATCATTGCCATGTTCTCACCAAGAAAGATCAGAAATAAAAATGTTAATCTATATTTTCTTAACTATTTCATTCTTTTAGTATACAGTTCGTTTCTTCTTCATGGTGACCTTCTTAGAAGTCTGACATTGTCAGAATATTTGACCGTCCAGGTCACTAGGGACCATGCTTTCCCATAAAATTATTTAAGCTATTATACGCTTAGAGATGACTACAGAGCTTTCTTTTCACTTATATGTGCAAATAGAACAGTGGGTTTATGCATCCAGGTATTTACTTTGTTATTTCTTATAGTGGACACGTGTTCTTTGAGTAAAGATGAAATGATTGTAATCCATCATGGAGTGGATTTAACAAAATTTTAATATTAACAATTAACCAATAGACTTGCTTGTTAAGAATAATGCTCTTGAAATAATGTAACTTAATTAAGAAATAGTATAATTACCCAATAATTCTTCCCTAGTAAATAATTTCCTGCTGTATTTTTGTCATTTATATTGATAGAGGAAAACATAGTAATTGTATAATTGTTTCTTATTGATATGTACAATTCAGTAGCTCTCAGTCACTCACCTTGTGGCCTTGCAGAAATCATTTGGCAGTTCCATAGATTTTTAAGTCATCAGGGACCATTAGATCATCTTGTCTCATCTTTCTGCAGAAAACAGGTCAGAGAATTTCATCTAGTTGCTCCTGTGTTGAGTGGAGCAACTGGTATTTGACCAAAGCTTGTCTTAATGTCACACAGTTCGCCTATTTTAATTTTATTTATAGGGGATATTACTTCCTATTTAGTACCTAAGCTGCGAAGATTCATTAATATTTCCAAATACTCTCAGATACTGGGATTTAACATGCTATAAAAGTGAACAGTAGAAATATTTCCAATGATGATCTAAACAGGATTTTTTAATCAATGTGATTAATTGGATACTGGGACAAATTAACCAGTGGTGTCTCCAGCAGGAAGGATTTTTGACAATTCAGTCCAAGATTTTTTGTTATAATAGTTGCTGATAACTTGAAGAAGAAAATATATATGGTACAAAAATGACATGTTTTAAAAAATGTTAAAAATAAAATGTTAGAAAGTAACTTTAAATATTTAATGTAATTAAATCTAATTAATGACATTTTCCTTAGGTTTCAGATTAAAAATTCACAGAGATTCTCATTCCTTTTATCTTCATTAGCCCATGTATGTGTTATTAATTATTTGTTAGGTATTTCCATAAACATTTGATGATGCTAGTGGTGTGAATGTAAGACCAAAATTCTTTTGCTCTAACATCACTGGGACAACATAGAGATGCTTGCCCTGCTCTAGGTGCATGCCAGAGTCTCCCTTTGAAGGCGTTCAGTTATGTCAGGGCTATTGCCCAGCCTGTCTCAGGCTGCAAAGGTGCCTGCCACCTCTGTGCCTGCCCTACAGCCTTTACCTTTGCATCAGGCAAAAATAATTTATACACGAAGGGTGGGAGCCCTCTCCGATCATCTGTAATGAGAGAACAGGCATAGGTAAACAAAGACATCTTTTCTCTCTTCAGTGAATGTGATTTTAGTACATCATCTTTCAGGGTTTTTTCAGGTTTTTTAGTACAACTTTCTATCAGTTGTTTTCAGGATACCTAAAACGGTAGCAAAGTTTCAGAAAAATACTTGCTTTCACTAGTTTTTGTTTGTCTTTGCCTTTTTAGTAGCAACATCTTTCCATTCGCTACATTGAGCAGTGTTGCCCTTGCTGCTGTGAATCTTCTCTGGATCCTCCTGGTTGTTTAAGAAGTTCCTTTTCCAGCAGTTTTTGTGAATTTCTCAATGGTCAGAATTTCAATTCATATCAAATCCCCTTCAGAAGAGAGTGTAGTCAAGGCCATTCTGGTCTATTAAGTATACTGTCTATTTATATTTATCCACCGTCTATGTATATTTAGTCTATTTGAAAACCACACAGAGATGTATTTGCTCAACAAACAGTAGCTGCTATCCCAAAGTTACGTTTAGAGTGGGCAGAGTAAAACTTTTAAGACTAGTAGTACGCACATGGAGTGAACTACTACATAGGAGACTCTAAAACTGGTGAAAATTATTTTAAAACTTTCTGCCCCATCCAAACCTTTTTTTAAAAAAACAAATTAAAGTACTTTTGTTTAGAGGTATTAAAACTTCAAGGTTATTGTTTTACCTCTGAACAGTTCATATAGCAACAGAAATAAATACCTAGAAAATTTTAAGAATTAAATGGAAGTTATTTCAATCCACCACAGATTTAGAGATGCTGTAATTTAAGCTTTTGGAAGCCACTAAAATAGCTGGCACTTCTGCTTGATCCTGTAGGATCTGCTTCTCTGACCAGTTTGATTTTCTCTGGCAGCAGCAATTAATAACTTATTGTCCTTAGGTTATTGCTTCATTTCTTCCTTGATACTGGAAAAGCTGCATCCTTTCTTCATTGTTCACTGCAAAAGTGGGGAGAAGGAGGTGACCAGCAGGGCTGCTGGGGCCCAAAGAGACAGTTCTGTAGGAAGAGAGTCTCAGGAAGGAGACAGACAGAACCAGGAAGGGGTCTCAACACGTAAGGCAGAGAGCTGTGTAGTGCCAAGCTAATGTTGCTGAACAAGTCCTTTTTCACGCAAAAAAAAAAAAAAAAAAGAAGCTGAAGGAAGAGAGACCTTCTAGTCTACCTACAATAGAAGAACAATGATTTATTTTCTTAAATTACTGCTTTGAATAGAAATGAAGATAGCACAATCGCTACCATGCCTTTAAAGATGCGACTGTATTTAGCATAACTGGCAAGTAATCCAAGATGTGCTGCTATTATTGCTTCAGGACTTGTAACTGCTCCCATACGCATAACAAACACTTGATCCTTTTTTGAAAAGCTACATGAAAAGACTTTGAAAAAACTTCAGTGATAAACAGTGCAGTTACTTATTCACTCGTTTAGAACCAGCAGAATCGAAAGCAAGGAAATTAATAGTTTAGGGTCCTTGCAAATTTTGAAGTTTCCTAGCACACAAAACTCCTATGTTCTTCTTACCAAGAACAAGAAATACATATTTCATTGCAACTGCCTTAACTTTGACCTGTGCATTGTTGCTTTTATGTATTATTTGTATTATATTGATTTAGAGTAGAATTCATCTTCACTATATTTTGCCATTTAAAGTTAGGGGTTTCATCTAAGCTATTTGTCCAGGCTCCCCTTATAGTAAATGGAGAAAGATAGGTTCCTCCAAATGGCAATTCATCCCATTTTAAGATAGGTGCCTGAGACAGACTGGATGAATTGCACTCTCTCACAATCTCTCTCCATTGCTTGTGGAGGAACTTAAGTGACTAGCTTAGGGTAAGCACCCAGCTTTCAGATGGCTAAAAATTAGGTCAGATGAATCCCTCCCAGATATTTTCTTTTAAGGGGTGCATTTAACTGAGAAATATCTGGTAGTCAATTTGCCACGTGTTGTTTCGCTAAAAATTGGTAAGTGATATTTTTTTGGAATCATATACCTGGCATATAATGAATAACCATTATATCAAATAATAGTAAAATAACTTACGACTAAGCAGTTGATCAATACATGACTTTAATGTGCACATAAATCATTCTCACATTCTCTTTCAAAGAAGTGCTTTTATTCAGACTGCTGGTGGAAAACAAAGCTTGTTTTTTTCTGAAGCACCACTCATGAAGAATTCCTCTTGAAATATTACAGAGCTGCAAGAACTAAATACTTCTGAAAAATCAGGCTGATAATATTGATTTAGGGTCAGAGCAGGGGAGGAGTTGTAGTGTGTTTGTTTCTGTTTGATAAGAACTGTATGTTCAGATTTTATTATGTGGAAGTATGAGATTTTTAACACCCTCAACTATTAATTTCTTTGAGTTCAGGTGTCTGGTTTTGGAAATGTTGCAATAGATAACACTATTGCCTGTTAGCAACGTCAATTAGTATTTGAAACAAAGGAAAGTTTGCAAGCTTGGACTTTTTCCCATGTTTTTACATAAACATCTTGTTTGTGTGCGTGTGAGAGAGAGAGAACATGTTAGAGAATTAATCAGTTATTAACGGTTTTTAAAATGGGGGAGACAGGCCATCAGCTTATTAAATTATAGGAACGAGTGGTGCAGGGCAAGCAAATAATGCCTCTTGTGGAGTCTTGCCTCTTTCACTGAGTACCTGACAAGATATGCCCATCTCCTGGGTGGCTAAGTTAGCCATGCGTGCATGCACATCACAGCATGCCTTCCTTCCCAATGCTGGTAGAAAAGGCTAAAAAGTCACTGCAAATTACATGTCACACCCGGTGGTAGTGGAGGCAGCAAGTTGTTACCATACCTCCTATCCCTTTCGTGTCAGCAAATTGCCCTCTGACCTGGAAGAATATGTCTAGAGTAGGAAATTATTTGCCCTAGATCCAAACCAGTTCTATGAACTGTTCAATTAAAATCAGGTTTGAATGGATTTAAGTATCTTCAGCTCACTGTTTGCACTGGTTTCATACCCAACTCCTCCAGAAACTACAATATTTTCAAAGGCTAGGCCTGTGCATGTGGCTTATGGAAGTACAAGGTTCCTACTGACTCATAGGGATATTTCACCAGTGAAAATTCATTTTGATTTCTTTTATTTTCCTTCACTAATTATAGCTATATCTTCTGACCATATTTTGTGTAAGATCTCTTCCATCTCTAAAGTTTGGCACTTGCATATTCAAAAATAAACCACATTCCTCCTTCACAAGAGCTTGGTATGAATATATTTGCATTTAGAATGAGTTGGTGGGGACAGAAGAGTAAGCCTGGCATTGTAACGACAGAACGGTACTACTTATATTCATTTCATGACACTTCATGTTGTTATAACCACTTTGAGCCTTGATACCACTCAGTTTACAAGCATGGAAGATTATGCAGATTCCCTTTCATGCCATGCCTTGCCTTGCCTTGCCTTTCCCTTCCCGTAACTTCTGCTGAACTAACACTTTCTGAGAAAAACATAGAGGAAACCTGTGTTCGTGTCACCATGGATGATTTCTGATGTTCGGCTCTTTTTACGCGAGTCTTGCATTTCTGCTATAGCATACCTGGCACAGCAAACAAGCAGAAGCTGCATCCAAGGTGCACATCTAGAAAAAATCATGCTAATACTATGGTATAATGCCATAGCTTCCTAGGAGTGGGATGCCCTTAGCAATAGGTCACCAGCAGGTCTTTTGCTGCATTTATGGTGTTGCCTTTTGCCATACAAATCCTTCCAGTTAAAAAAGAGAAGTAACAGTTTCTAATAACAACAAACTGACTTAAGAGGGTTTTTTTCCCTATAAACCTGCAAGAAAACTCCTTCAAGAACAAAAACCTAAAGCTGACCATTTCTTGCTCTGAAGCCCCAGTAAAGAAGCCTGCTGTTCTAATAAATGAGGATCCACAAATCCTTAGATTGATTACATATTCAAATTTTGTATACTCACAAGTTTAATTCCTTAGGGAACCGGCAGGAAATATGAACTTTAAAAAATCCCTAAAAATAAATTATTTAATCCTCAAACTGGCACATATTTATCACTAGTGTATTGAAAAGAGTGAAATAATGATAAACTGCCAGAGAAATGTGCACTTCTATGTTAATATTTATACATTTTTTTCTTTGAAGTGAATACAGCAAATATACGTATAGCTATAACATCCTAGTGAAAATACATGATAGCTATAGATAGATAGATAGCTATTCACAAACTGAATGTCAGAAAGACCAGACACACAGGAGTAACTAGAATTGCCTAGGAAAAGAATCCAAATATTTGCCAAGAATGCTACAGCCAGGACAACAAGAAAACTTAAAGATCCAGATCTGTTAGAAATGTAACAGAAATGTCATTTCTTCTTAGTCTGACCCACACAAGGGCATCTGGTGTGTTGCAAATGCCTCTCCAATGCCTTCTCAAGGCATGACTTTTGTCTCTGAGCTCATTAGAGGCATCCATAGGGAGCATGGGTGAGGGTCTTCTTCGTGGTGGTGGGACTGACCTGCTTCTGGTGGAACTGAAAGGCTGACCGTGAGAATGGCAATCCGACCCAGACCTCACCACAGTCTAATTCCCTTCAGGCTCTGTAGAACCCAGCCATGCTGAGGCTAAGGGCTCTCTTGGACGGCTTCAGTCCCTACAGACACGTTCAGCAGGAACCAGACACCTCTAGTCAGCTGTCCCGTGAGGGAGAAGGAGGTGATTAGCCCCAAGCCTTGTGCAAGAACTGGCTGCTAATTGCACACTTGTGGCTGTGGGGAGGGCTGCAGCGGGGGGGGGAGAGTCTGCCTCTGGCCCGTCCAGCAGCCCATGTCTGATGCCAGTGCAGGTCTCTGCAAGCCATGTCTGTTTGTGCAGTGTTTCCAAGAGCTCAGTGTCTGGAAATCGGGAGCTGTACCACCCAAAGCAAGGTGGTAAAGGTGGCAGTTCCCATGTTAAACAACATCACCAGATAAATATATGAGAGGGCAGTACCCAGCGCCTTATGGCATGGGACACAGCTTTGCACATGGTCATCAACCTGAAAACCTCTGCTTATGAACCACCATATCCAGTCCTCAGGGCTGATGACAAGTGGGGAGAGGAAGGACAAGGGGACATTAGAGGGAAGTTTTACTCAGTAGGCCCTGACATGATATGCTCAGTCCTTCACAAACCTTGCAACTCTCTGAAATCAGCAGCCGCTGGGTAAGAACTTTCCCATTTGGGTTTGAAGATTTAAGTGCCATGAAGTTTTAAGTTGTCTGTAGTTACTTTGGTAATTTCCTTTATTTTTTTTTTCCTTTGGCGAATACGAATGTCATTAGACTGCTAAAAAGTGTCCCTCTGGATCTGATATAATCTTTATTTACTGGAGCTGTTTAAATCTCAGCAAAAGACTTTTAAATAAACTGAAGGAAATAATTCAGCATTTGAAGGCAGATGCCTATGATGACCTAACGGACTTTTTTTTTTCCTTTTCTTTTTGGTTTCATCACTAACTTCTTCTGTGATTCTGTCAATGTTTCAAATGAGATTTCCAACTGCCAGTGAAATAGCTTCATGTTAGAGGGTTATTTTTATAATTCAGTGCATCCAAACTTCATGAAAAATATGCAAATCACCTTCATTATAACCATATCTTGTCGCAACATGCAGCATACATAGTGCCAAAAATGAATGCATTCATGGCATCTTTTGGGTCCTAAGATCCAATTATGTCTTTTGTTGTTCCTTTTTGGCTTTCTGTGTCAGCTCCATGCTCTGTAAAGTTACTGATTACTGACCTGTTGGCAACTTTACAAATCAGCTTTGAAATGCAAGCTGTCAGTAGCTCTTGAGTACCCCAGTCCCAGGTTACCAAGGCCATAAAATGCTGCATTGAATTTTTAATCAGTTTTCCCTCTGCTTCTGCCTAGCTTTTTCCAGGTTAAGGTCAATTTTGAAACCAGCTGAATTCTTTAATAATCACTGTCTTTGCAGTCCTCACTAGGTTCAAAAGGAAGAACCATTTTTTCATTGCATTAATATTAATTTTTTTACTGTGGGGGCTTATTACAGTGGCATATTTTCTATTTAAGTATTCATTGTTAGATCACAAAGCGCACTACAGTCTAGCCAAAGTATTGCCTGACGAAGATATGAGTGAACTGCCGCTAACCCGAAATTTCACTGCCCCCACTTTTAAAATGAAGCAAGGCTGCTATTGTAACCCATTCTACATTTTCACCCTGCGGCCATGCTACTTGGAGGAGAAAGCTTGCCACCTCATATACACATCCTTTGACTCACCTTTCTAAATGTGACAACTACAGTTTAGTAATTCTATCATCAAGCTTTGGTCTGTTTTAAAAAGTTGCAGCTTTTTGTCTAAGTAGGCAAGACTAGAGTAAGTCTTAGAGCGCTGGAAATTCAGACCTAAAACGTGAAACTAAGGAGTCATCTTTATTTCCTCTCCAGTTTTCTCCCAGAAGTCTTTATCATTTAGGAACTTGCTTTGATTTAGTGAGTAGGTGCTTATTTGATTGCAGGGGTAAATAATCCAGAAACGCTTTATTTTCAAAGATCCCAGTGATGCTTTATTCTACTAGATATCCTAGAAGTTATGTTCATTTACAGGTTCCTATGCCATGATGACACACCTAATCAGATAGTTATCACCTTTTTTTCACCAGCGCTTTTTGCATATTCTTAATATATAATATAATACAATACAATATAATGTATATTGGGTATGTTTGTTCTTTTTGAGTACATTTACAATCACTGGGATTTCTAGGCACTGGTAGCAGTGCTGCTATATGTAAGTGAATTGTTGAGGTTGTTTTTAAAGTTGTTTGCTCCCATACCGCTATGACACTTAGTGACAGAATAGTTACCCAGAGGCACTCCAGGCCATTTGAACTCGAGTCCACTGAGGCTGGATTTACTCATGTCTGTGAGCAATGCTCCATACTGAATAAGTAGAGGCACCTTACAGCAAAACTTGATGAAGGTGTTCCTCTACGTGAATCTTAATACAATCAGAAAAACGAAGGTAGCTGGGACAAAAACTTACTAATTATGTACACTGAATATTGAAAAATAACTGAAGGTTCATGGATAGCATGCAAATGTAGGACCTGAAGAACCAAGTACAAAGGTAAACAGGTTTGTGATTTGTAAAGCCTGGTTTCTGGTGGCTTTATGTAAGGCAAGTTCATGTCTCTTTTTAAGCTCTAGTCAAACTTACCCTGTGACTGGAGTTTAATGAACAGTCTTTCCTCATGCTAGTTCTTACACAAATTCATCATTTTGCTGCTGCTTCTTTATGGATAATGGGGAAGAAGAAATAATTTGGTCAGTCTCTTCTAACTGATGGCAAGCTTATTTTCTTAATCATGTAGGAGCTTAATAATAATCGAGAACTTTCCTCTTCTGTCCTTTTCAGCAGAGACTGGTGAAGAGTTAACATGTTTTGTGGTGGCAGGACAACCAGTGCACAGAAAGGCACACATGTTGCTCTGTTACAGAAAGATTATTCCCTTATGAAGTCAGATGTAAAAATTGCATTCCCAGTGGCATTCACTTACAACATTTTTAAGGAATAAAATGTACTAATTATATCTAAAAATGGTGTCTCGTTACCAAAAAAACACCCAGGATAAAGCAAATGAGATACTTCTTAAAAAAAACCCCAAAAACCAAAAAACAACCACCTTGAAAAAATGAAGAAAACCTTCGATTTTCTGTCAGCTTACTCTTCTTGCATTCAATCACTTACGGACATTTTGTGGTACTCTGCAAGATGTCCTGCCTTGTGGGAGATTCCTGCTGCTGGGCCTGGGGGTCCTCATGTTTTAGTTTTAAGAAAGTAGATTTTAACCATCTCCACAGAGAAGATGAAGATCATCTGAGCAGGTCCCAAACTGTTCAGAGTTTTATGGATACAAGAGTCCATGCTAAGCCTCTCCTAGTTCAAAACATCAGAGCTGATGCATCCTTTATAGATTTCCTATGAGCAGGCTGCTATGGCTATGGAGTTACTGGTATCACAGATTACTTGGGGCTTACCTTACCACACAGGAGAAAAGCTTTCAATGGGACCTCAATATTCTGGCGTAATTTGTAATTATTTCATTATATCTATTTTAACTATGTACAGTCCGGCGCACCTTACTGACACAGTTGGGAACAGGAGTTACCTCTATTATGCGTGTGGTTAGAAAAACAGGACAGCATTAGCGAATGCAATTATTCAAGGATCTTTGGAAGGAAAGGCGAGATAAGACTGAGAAAAGCACTGATAAAGGACAAAGCATAAATAAAACAGACCAACAAGAAAAAAGTAAATAGGAGAGTTGAGGCAACTTCATTTTGTCAGGTAACTACTGAACTAAACATAGCTGCTGATTAATAATAACAGTTATTTGGATTTGGTAGCACTGATAATATGATAACTGATGGACAAGCACTTCTTACTGGAAATCATCCTATCGTGCAAGATTTTTTATATTTCAGCTTAGGTTTTTTGGCCATCACTTTGGGTTAATCATAGAAGAAACTAGTCAGACTATAATGGTTTTCACTGACTAGGTTGATAAGTGACCTTTAAAACTGAACAATACCCCAAGAACTTAAATTTCAGTACAGTCCACATTACTACACCCATAGTGCATAGCTGCATACAGACAACATATGAGAGTAATTATCTTTTCCAAACACAAACTAAAGGCTCTCTATCTTGGTAATACAAAAAGAAAAAGCAGCACATGAAGAAAGTTTTGAACCCTTTGCTGATTGTTACTCTGATATGCTTTAGCTGAAAGCCATAACAGTTCTGAGAATCATAGAATCATAGAACGGTTTGGGTTGGAAGGGACCTTAAAGATCATCCTGTTCCAGACCCTGTTGCCATGGGCAGGGACACCTTCCACTAGACCAGGTTGCTCAAAGCCCCATACAGCCTGGCCTTGAACACCTCCAAGGATGGGGCAGCCACAGCTTCTCTGGACAACCTGTTCCAGTGTCTCACCACCTCACAGTAAAGAACTTTTTCTTAATATCTGATCAAATCTGTCTCCTTTCAGTTTAAAACCATCCCTCTTCATCCTATCACTCCATGCCATTATAATAAGTCCCTCTCCAGCTTTCTTGCACACCCCTTTAGGCACCAAAGGGCTGCTACAAGGTCTCCCTGGAGCCTTCTCGTCTCCAGGCTGAACAGCCCCAACTCCCTCAGCCTGTCTTCACAGGAGAGGTGCTCCAGCCCTCTGATCATCTTGGTGGCCCTTCTCTGGACTCACCCCAACAGGTCCATGTCCTTTATGTGCTGGGGGCCCCATTGCTGAACACAGTGCTCCAGCTGGGGTCTCAAGTGAGCAGAATAGAGGGGGAGAATCACCTCCCTCGACGTGGTGGCCACACTTCTTTTGATGCAGCCCAGAGTACGGTTGGCTTTCTGGGCTGCAAGTGCATATTGCTGGGCCATGTAGAGCTTCTCACCCACCAACACCCCCAAGTCTTTCTCCTCAAGGTTGCTCTTAATCCATTCTCTGCCCAGCCTATATTTGTGCTTGGGATTGTCCTGACCCAGGTGTAGGACCTTGCACTTGGCCTTGTTGAACTTCATGAGGTTCGCATGGGCCCACCTCCCAGGCCTGTCAAGGTCCCTCTGGACACCATGCCTTCCCTCCAGTGTGCTGGCCACACCACATAGCTCGAAGTCATTGGCAAACTTGCTGAGTGTGTACTCAGTCCCACTCTCCGTGTCACTGACAAAGATGTTGAACAACGTCAGGCCCAGTACCAGTCCCTGAGTCACACAAGCTGAAGTGAAACATTAGGACACTGCAAGGACTGGTATTCATCATGGGTAATGACATCCCTCACAGTACACGCCAATACAGTGCCAGACTGCCGTATCATTTGGTGGTATACCTTCAGAAGCAAAACAGTCACCTTATAGCCCAGTGAACTTTAGACACAACATTTCTAGTCGACCCCACAAAGAGGAACATCACAGAGAAAGGCTGAGACAGTTGCTCTACAGCTCTGCTGAGAGAGAAGGTACTACCAAGTCCTCTTGCTGTCAGTGCAGTGCAGGCAGGGGAGGAGTTTAGAGAAGAAAACATGGACCAGGAAGTTTTGAGGGGTACAGTAAACTTCTTATGTTACTTTCTGATTCTGTAAGACTAAATAGGGAACACTTTTTCCTAACACAGCCATGACCAGAGATAAAGAGCAGAGTCTGAAGCCTGCCACTGCATATCATACCCTGTACCCTGGAGTTTGGGTCTAACCAAAAATTCAGCCTATTTTTTCTTTCCTGGCCCTTTTTTTTTTTTTTTTTTTTTTTTCCCAGTCATGCATGAATCAATGAAAAGAGTTCACAGGAAAACCCATCTCTCTCCTCATTATGTTTCCTGCTGTTTGGTATACAGTTACTCGCATGAGGTATGTATTCGCATGCAGCTTTTTCCTTGCTTTGCCTACAACTAACCAGAGAGAGAGGAACCCCAAAGAGACTCGTTAAACCTATGAAAGCTGCCACAGTTTGTCACATGTGGCTCTGCACACGTAAGCAGAGCATTGCTTTTATAGTGTACTGCAAGTCTCTCCTTCTGCAACAATAGCAACCCATGTCACTGCTTTAGTCTCAAGAGAAGCTGCTATTAAATGGTAGATGTTAGTTTAATATTAATAATTGTCTTAAAATCATACATCTACAGGTTTTCATCTAGTAAAAGGGAGCTATTCATTTTTCCTCATAAAAACAACATTCCTCTGAAGGGAATTTAACAGATGTAACAGGGTTGATGGCAGGTGCAGCATAATGAAAGCAAGACACTTTGAACTGTCAGTGGCTCTCTAACTGCTCTTTGTATTACCCTGGCAGAGGTGTGCCTACTCCAGTTCAAAACAGCTGCTCTCTCACAAGTGTACTCCTGGCTCCCATTCACCTCCCTGCAAGGAAAAGCAGGGCTGCAGGAGAGGAAATAATATAGGAAAAAATATCTGGACCAGGTGAAAAACATCTGCCTGCACATCAGTATAGTTTAGAGCAGTCAAGAGAGCCCATAATGTTTTATAGAACTTGCATATTGTCATTTTTAAGGGGGAAGACTCAGAAAATGAAGATTCATTAAAGCTGTAGCACTGGATGTCAGGCGAACACCTCTTTCATCATCCAGCACACCACTGTGGGGAGCACTGCTCTTCTGCAGAGTGTTTCCATTTTTCTCCAGTTAGTTTTAAATTGGTGCTAGGGCTTCTGCCACTTCTCTAGGAAAAGATATTAATAGGGCTTAGCATTAAGGGATGTTTCTTGGTAGCTAAACTACAGATAGACTTTCTCCCATTTTATCTCATTGTAATTATGTTCCTAGTTTGTAATGCATTCAGATTTTCTCTTTGTTCTTGTTTTTTACATTCTTCACCTTCTGGTCATGTGGATGACACAGATTTGACTATTTTCTTCTTTCTCCATGTATTAGTCCTTTGACCATTTAATAAATTCTGTGACTTCCACCCCCCACCCCCCTTCATAATTCCTTCATCTCTGTCCATATCTTTCTGGCTGAGACTCTCAGAACTGTCTGCAGTATTAATAAAGAATGCATGATGCTGTAGTAAAAAGGTTTCTTGGCATGGGTTTGGGGTGACCTGTAAAACTCTTATAGTAAAGTCATAAAGTAAGCTATGCAGCTCACCTGAAATTATTATTAAACCTTCATACGAAGGTTGCAAAATATATAAATTTAAGACCGGTGCAGAGCTGTTTTTCTAATACTATTGCTTCAAGTTTATTTTCCTTTCATTTTTTGTTTTCTCTTAGTCACCCAGCAGATTTTTTTCTGAGAGGATTTGATGTCTTTTGACACTGTATATAGAAGCCCTTCTGTTCTGCCATGTTCTTTTTTATACATGTGACTACACAATGAATGGGATTGCTTTTCCTGAGGCAGTTGCTGGGGCTTGTGGACAATAGTCAGGAGAAACAGGAGCTGTTGAAGACAAAACTATAAACATGTAGGCAGCTGTGTATGCAATAGTCTAATGTTACCTTCTCCTAGGTAGGATGGCAATACCTGGGAGGATGTGATTGCTATTGCATTTTACTATAGATTAAGATTTAAAGACAAAACGAAATGTTCTTAGTGACTACAAAAGGTTGCTTCAAACCCTATTGTCAAATTTCATATTGGTTACAATAGAAGAAAAGTTTGGACCACTGAACTTTGGGAGACACACTGTGTCTTTAAATAATTAATTGAAAAAATGCTGCCAACACAAATTATACTCAAATTAATAGTATATAATCAGAGATCTGTTCCTCAACTATCTGTCTTCCAATTGTGGATGTAATGCATTCCTGTCAGATCTTAACTGAGAAAGGGGCATCTGCAATCAAGCATGCTGTTTTTAATCAGTTACTGATTTCTAATATCTTGCAAAACAGTGTTTTACCCTACTGATTTAACTTTTGCATTGTATGTATTTGGAAATACCTATTTGACTACCTTTCATATGAAGTAATACACCATACTACATAGGCTTATTGATATGCTTCACTCAAGACATGGCTGTCCCAACTGAATAAAGCACTTAAGCATGTGCTTAAAATGAAATATATGTTTGAGTGTGTTACTGAAAATCTGCCTGCAGAAGGGATTTCCTGAATAAAGGTGGCTTTAGGCATATATCTGAGTACTCCTGAAGTGCAGCTTGTGAGTCCTATTATATTGAGAACTGAAGGGAGTCACTCAAAGTGTATAAAATTAAGCACATTTATGACATGTTTTATGATTTTTCAAGATCAGTACTTAATTCGTATCTTGGAGCACATATTCACATGAGGAGGTCTTCATTAATGAAGGGATTCAGAACTGGTCTTTTTTTAAGTGGCAGTTTTAATAAAAAAATCTCAATAAAAAGTGTAAACTACAGAGTAATTATGTTAGTTCAGTTCCCTAAGGCAAGCCTTACATCATCATGTTTGTATACAGTAAATAAGTCTACAGAGAAAAAAATTGAGGCCAATAAATGGATTATAGAAACGAGTTTGGTAATGAAACTTTACAACACATTTGCCAATGAAGGCAAAATGTGTGTGGCTGAAACACCGTTAAAAATAAAGGCTCTTCTGGATGCCTAATACTTCATTGGCTTTTGAAATGTTCATTTACATAAATATGTTTTCTTATGGATCCCTTGAAGGAGGGATCTATTATTTGCATGCTGAAGATGCATGTTGGTACTCCTCTTAAAAAAATCTTTTCCACGACGTGGGGGGAAACTCAGGAAATCAAGTCACCAGCAAAACAATAAGGCAGGGAAAAGTGAGCTGAATGCTCATACTCTGTCTTAAGGCATGAAAAGGCTGACAGCACTGAAATTTTAAGTTACTGTGTTAAAAATCTTGAGGTCCCAATCGTACAGTGACTTCCACTCATATGAAGTATACTGCAGGACCAGGGCTTGAACTAATACAGTGCACCTTTAGATCAATCATCTACTTTTATCAACCTTCTCCTCTTTGTCTGACAGCAGAGTGGATTTAAGCTGTTCCTGTGTGATACAAAATTCAGTGATTCTAGCAGAGCAGAGGAAATTTAGATAAAACTTCTTTTTTACAGACAGCTTACATACTGAATGAAGCTGCTCCCATCATCAGCCGCATGCTTTGATGCTAATACCTGTACTGCCTTGACTTGTTTTTTAGGCAGTCAGTGTTCTTTTGTGAAGCACAGCAAGTGCCACAAAGTGGCAAAGGTGAAGACTCAAGCAGCTGCTGTGCTAGCCAACAAACTACTCAGCCAGGCTTTTAGGAAACATCCACACAGATGAAGAAACTACGCTGCAGACTTCAGGCCTGAGGTCAAAGATGCATCATTAGAGACATCATTTCCTGATATCAGAGGCTCCAAATCATTAGTCTTTTAATACATAATATCAATAGCTGTAATGAAAAATGCAGGTCAGATGTAGAAAATCCCCTGAATCTTAATGTACTTTCTGCTGTTGGAAGCATAATGCAGTATATATGTCAGCTGAGCTGGAGAAAAAAATGGGTCAAATGGGGAAAATGAAGAGGTAGGCAGCAGCAAAACCTCTGATTCTTGTGTGCAAATGCAAATCACCTCTGCTCCCAGGGTCAGCACAAGCTGCACCTCTGGAAACATAACTGAAATGGAACACGAGTGGGATGTCTGCAGAACACATGACTGTTCTGGCTCCTGCACAGCATGACACTTCACACTGTGCACAGCAGATGGGAGCTGGGAAGTTCGGCCCAAGCACTGAAGTTTGCATACATATGCATAATAATATATATATATTGTGTGCATGTGTCACTAGACCCTGGCAGAGCTACTGCCAGTAGCTTCTCTGGAGATACGCACAGTGGGCTGTGTCCAGGTCCAAGTGCACTTAAGCATCCTTGCGTGCCCCTGGCACACCGCCTGGGCATGGCTGTTCAGCTGCTAAATGGATGCTTGAGAAGTGACATTAGATTTTCGGAACTGTTGCTGAGCCCCTTCTTTGCAGATGCTCCAGCAGCCCAAACTCACCTCTTTTTTTGCAAAGCATGGATATTGTGAGCACCCTGAATTTAAAAGTAGTTTACTAAGGAACCCCAGTCATTGAAAGCAAGCAGAAATTTTACCTGGGTTCAAGAAAATCAGTTGCCTTTTAAAACTAGCATCAGAGATAGCTGTGAATAATAACAGCGTAATAAAACCCCATACCCTTTTTCTGTTTCAGTTTCTTCTCTGCTTTGATAAGTTCTCAACAGGGTATGTGGATGAGTCTTCAAGGAAGATAGGGATCTTCCTCCTGCCGTGGGTTTTCTGAATCACAAATCCATCATGTTCAAAGACACAACATTAACAACATATTAGTTTCTTCACTCTTTTGAGCTTTTATATTGCCCAGTCCAGAGGCTTGGGAAACCTGGTTATACACAGGATAAGGCAGCCTCAATTAAATCCAGCAATGCTTAACCCCTCTCCATTATCCACAATCAAGAACAGTCTTTCCTCAAAATTTTTTAACTGCAAGGTGCATTTTACTTTTTTTGGAAAAAAATCCATTTATTATATTGTGCAGCATCGCTGCAGTGATTTCCACTTAGAATAAAACAAAAGGCTCAATTAAATTTCATTTATTACTTTTATTTCCTCCTCTCCTCTCCCATTTCTGTTTGTTTCCTCAAGTGTTGAATATGTGTAAACTTTTTTAAGCAAATCTATTTTTACAGGCTTTTACAGTTAACATTTAGTCTGTATGGCCTTGGTGTAGAAGATAAATAACTTGGTTTTGATTGTACATGGCTGACCGTCTACATGAAGACATTTCTTGATGCAGTGATTTCATTACATTAGTCAGAATCTCTAAGCTGTAAACCAACAGAAACTCCAAATATGTACCCACAGACAAAAAACTATGTTAATTTTCATTGAGAGATTCGTTTCTGTAAAGTTAGCTGTGAATGCACAGATAAAAAGTGCTTTCTCTTTTAAAGTTATTTCTACTCAAATGCCCATGAGAATCTGAAATATACTGAGACATACGTGTCTTCTTCAGCTCTTGCTTCTTTACAAGGCTAGCGTGAGGAATGTTGTAGTTCCACAGAAGGTTTTAAATATTGCTATTTTTCACTGCAAGAAGCATTGCTATGGATCCACTACATGAGCTGAGATTTCCCAACTCATTTCTAGCCCAATTTAGCAGGCGTACAACATTTGGATAATTGGGGAAAGTTCTGGACTCTTCCCTGAGCAAAACCATAACTCCCTGAGCCAGGAGATGTGCCTCCCGCACCACAGCAGTTAACTCAGCCCCAGCCCCACCCCCAGGCAGGAAACTGCATCCCAGCATTTAAGTGTTGCTCTAAGGTTTTTGAAGCATAATGGAGCTTTAGGCCATTGAGGGGAGGATGGGGAGGGCTTGGAGAAGGTCAGAGTTTCCTAAATTAAGTCTTTTCATTTTATTCTTGAGAAATGAAGAGTGAGAGGTACCACTAGAAGGCAATTCAGACCTCAACACACTAGAAGCATTCCCTGGAGGTGCTTCTCCCACTCTTCATTCGCTACAGAAAGAGGCCAAGGTGACAAGGCTTCTGTTTGGGTGCCTGAGATAAGTGATTAAAATTAGGTAGGCTGATCCCTCTCCTTTATGCCATCTCAAATTTCCTGTTTTACCCTTTGGTACAGCTTGCACAATGCTGTACCTTAATGCAATATTGATGTTCTGTGACAAGTTAAAAGGCCAATAAGAGTAGTGCTCAATGTGAATTATTTCACCTGTTTGATACCTGCTTTTTCCTTAACTCTCTTAATGGCACAGTGTGTTTTCCTACTCCAGTGACATTCAGTTGCCTGTATTGTTAATTTTTGCTTTGTATCTTGCATCTAGATTACAGTTTGCATGTCCCCAAAGTGGTATCACTTGCCTGAAATCTTGATTCCTCCGTGTTGTGTGGCTTGCATAAATGTCAGCTGGTCCAAGGGAGCGGTTTTAAAAGAAACAGAGCTGATCTGACATTCTTCAAAGGGAAGCCTAGGAGACTCATCTCTGCACCTGGGTTTGTTGTATACACTGAGCAATGGGAAGAGTGCTATGAATGCTGTCACTCGAGCAGTGAAGAGGGACAGACAGACATGTCAAAAATGACAACGTTTCTTTTACTAGTCTTGCAAAAGATGTCTGCAGTGATGTGACTGCAGATGACATCAAACAACATAAGTGGCTGGTTTCTGCAGTAGATTGAAATTCATCCAGTTCCCTGTGTTCACTGTGATGACTTTCAATGCTAATTCTCAGTGAGTGAGGCATGAAATATATTCACAGGCTATACACAGTTAGGATACTTTTAAGTTATTTGAGGTACCTGTGATGTAAACATCTGTGCCTCTTGCTTTTGTGCATTTTTTCCTGCGTTTCAATTATGCAAAGAAACACTGGAAAAGGGGAGAACAAGTCTGCTGATCTAGTTCTTTTTCTTTTTTGAAAGGAATGAGTGCCTCATTGTCTGAGCAGAGGGAAACATAAGATAGAAGCAGACTTTCATCTTCTCCAACAAGGAAGAGATCAGCTGAATTGATGCAAATGAGGTGTTTTTGAAAGTGATCCCCAAAGCTGACTATATTCTCTGAGCAAAACTGTGGGTTGCTTAAACTTTCATTTGGAAATCTAAATAATGTGAGAGGGTGTAAAAGATGAGAAAGTTTTAGCTTGAGTTTTACTACATGGCTGCAATGGTCTTTGAAGCTGAAGCTAAATCCAGCATTCAGCAAATACAGTGACCTGCAGCTGCAGCAGTGTGTGCTTCACTGTGGGATGCTTCTCAGTCCTGACTTCAGATGACACTCTGTGCTCTTCTTAGGATTACCTGGAAGAAAGGATGCAAAATGCAGGAGGAAAGGAGTGAAAAGCCTCCTGTGTATGTCCAGAAAGTCATGGGAATCTTGTGACAGGAACTACTCCCTGGGATCTGCAGAATAGGAGTACTGGGAGAACATTCTAACTGTCTGTGCATCGGGTCTAACTAATCCAAGGTAAGTGGGATTATGGTGGTATAAATAAGAAAGGGATTTCTTGTTCAGAATAAACTGATACTGAACCTTTTTTTAAACCACAAATAGTGTCTTCCTTTTTCATATGTGACACTCAGTATCTGCATTTCTTTTTAAATCCTTTACTGTATAAACTCTGCTTTTACAGTCAGCTAGGAAGAAGGAGAGACGTATTCCTGACATGGATTTTGGATTTTGGTGTCTATTCTAATGGCTTTTTCACATAAAAGACACTCCCCTGTCTTGCTGGCACTCCCCTGCTTTTCCCAGAAGGCCATGGAGTAATGCACAGTCTCTCTTCCTGACTGCTCACCTTGAGTTCTGTATTTTGTACAATGGAATAGCTTGTATAGGATAGAGTGAGAATGTCTTCACCCTAGAATAAATTACCAGACGGCTCTAAAAATAAGAAAAAATAATTTAAATAAAGAAGAGAGAAATAAACCCAGGACTCTTGCCACCTGGCTGTGTGTTCTAGCCACCGAGCAACCTAACTCGAGCTTTCATGGTTCCCACTGCAGCAATTTCAGAGTTTAGCATAGCCAGTGGTTTGCCCTGTCCTGTCAACAGGGACTGCAGATGGGGCGGCATGTCAGGTCCTTGGCTCCTTCATGAGGTGATCTGTCAGACTAGCAGCGGTTCAGCCTTGCACCCTGGGCTGTGACCTGTGGCACCTGAGCAGCAAAAACCCAGCTGGGTCCCTCCAGGGTGGGAGCGGGGAGGTTCGGTGGGGGGTGCCCAAGGGAAGTACCAAGGCTGGTGAGGCAGCGTTGGACTGCTGAATCACCTGGTGGTCTTGGGCTCATGCGCTGTAGTAGTCTAGCAGGGGGATGCGGGTGAACATTTTGAAGAGAAATCCGTCTGCTGGGAGGGCTCCAACAAAATCTACTGGATGGAGCTTCTCAGGGAAGAGTGATGAGTTAGTGGTTTCTGCATTCTGCTTGGGCACAAGCACACAAGAAGCATTTTCCTCCATCAAGGCTAAGGCACCTCTGGATGTATAAGGAATTACAGATGTTTGGGTTGGGAGTCATCTCATCTACCATTAGAAGTTTGTCTTGCAAATGTTTATATACGAGCTGGTTACACCAGGCTCCCATTGGTGAAAATCAGGCCCTGCTGGGATGTGACCCTTCAGACTGATGATTTCAGCACGTTAGGAGCTCTTTAAAATTTCACTATGAGCCTCCTCTGTGTTGATAGGTTTATTGGCGATACCTAATTATTGTTGTCTTCTAATAAAGCTGCAGTAAGAACACTGTCCTCCCTTTTAAAAAAATAATTTCTCTAGACATCTGTTTCATAACAAAGTCGTAAGGAGAAAAAAGATTTAGGGTTTCTCTCTCATGAAATGCCAGGAAGTAAGGAAGGGAGGTAGAGCTGATTTTAGGTGGATCCATAGGCTCTCTATATTTGTGACCTGACACACTAGCCATTTGCTCATTATACCTCTTAAGCATTTAATAAAGGAGAATAAAGGCTTTTATTTTATTAATTATTAATTTACCTTTTCATATTTTTAGGGAAGGCTCTAGGAATAAAGCACTGAGGGAGGAAGATAACTGAAGGGATAACAATAAATGAGACAGTTTCCCTAATTTATAGCAAAAGCTCTCCTGGCATTATTCTACCACTTTATCTAATTATATCTGATTTTTCCAATAACAAAACATATAGAAAAAGAAAAAGAAGAAAGCACAACAGCTTGTCTCTTTAGGGAAAAAAAAAATTGTCACTGAAAGCAATTTTCCCCCCTCTTTGTTTACTGGTGAAGGTGAAGCAGTAACTCAACATGCAGGTACAGACATGATAATTTACTTGTCAGTTAGGTGGTGGAAAAATCACTCTTAATGATAATTGTTGTATTAAGGGTGGTTTTTTTTAAATCATGAAGGCAGCTGACTATTCTTTTTCAACAGTGCACTCTACTGTTTTTTATTCCTCGCCCCTATCATCCTACATGTATTTTTTCACCCGTCAGAGTCAGAGAGGGATCTATTGTGTTTTATCATTCAGCACAAAGGCTATCTGTGGTCCTGAGTATGGTATTCTCTATCTACTTGGTGATGTTGTTCAGTGTTATTAAGGATGCGCAGATAGAAAATGTACCTATGATTCGGTATAATTCACTTGTTGACAAAATCAACCCTTATATTTCTTTAGATGCCCATTTCTCAAGTACAGTAGGTCACAATCTTAAGCAGTGAATTTATTTTCATTTTTTAGGACATCTATTGAACTATGCATAGTGCATTAGGTAATTTAATAATGTGGTTTAGGCATTCAAAATGAAAGAGAAAGGGAATGACTTCTTTGGAAAGATGGTGGTTATTTGGTTCAGCTGGTTAAAGGAAACATACACTTTCTTTTTTGTTTGTTTGCTGGCTTCCAGTGATGGGGATGGTGTGTAGTTGACATAAATGGGAATCATGCAAATTAATTTAGTTTGAAAACCTTCACCCTAAAAAGGCAGATGATGCAGCAGCAATGGGATGTGGTTCAAAGTAACCATCGTAGTCAAGAACAGAAAGAAAGCTTCTATGAAATGGACAGGAACGCAGGCAAAGTTTGTAGCTGTCATGACTGGTGGTAGTTGTATATATTAAAATTATACTTTCATCAGGAGAAGCACATACAGTTACAACAATGGTGAATTGCTTTTCATTTCTAAATAAAAAAACAATAATTAAAAAAAAGAACATTCTTTCACATCTCAGTGCATGCAGGAGGCAACGTGAACAAGATCCTGGCCTCCTGGCTTCGCTTCTTCCCATAACTTTGACCAATAAAACATATGTCCATGAGAAGTTCATGTCCCAAATATGCCTTCCCATTAAAGGATGTGAAAAGGACAGGCCTTGATGTTAAGGGCCAGTAGCAAGGGAGATGCCATCATGGTTAACTTACCTGTTGTGCACACACAAGTGTTCTCAATGGTTTTAACTGTTGATACTCCATCTAGCTCTCTAGACACTCACATCTTTGCCAACACCTCTACCACCCATCACCTGAGTACATGTCAAGTTAAAATCCAGCTACCTACCTCCACCTACTGCACTCCCAGTGCAGATGAAGCATGCAGAGCAGCTATTATAATGTAGGTACAAGCAGCAGGATTTACAACAGGAGGTAAAAATGGAAGGAAAAGATATGCTGCAGGGAAGGAGAGGTGAGAGATGAATCCAGGGATCAGAATATCCTGCTCATACTGCTACCAGTGAGTTGAGCACCACAAGGGCTGAGCTTGCTGCTCTTCTAAAGCAACAGCTGCTACCCCAGAAACACTGATGCTTCCCTAAAAACCAGCAAGCCTGGCTCTTCAGGGCTGTGGTGTAGCTCACTACATATGGGAGGGTCATGACTATCTGGTCATCCTCAGCAATTTGCTGTCTTATTTAACCAGACCCCTTGGTCTCAGCCATGACCACACTGTATGCCTCTCCTGCCCAAAATGCACAGCTTGTTTGATCTTGCTTAGGGATATCACCATCTAGAAAAATTTGAATGATACAGCTTTAATAAGGCTGGATTTTCTTTTTGCTCCTGTGTTCCTTCTGACATAGCAGAGCCCTTCAGAATGTATTAACCTTCACAGCAGGACCCTCACAGAAAAAAAAGCAAAAAACAATGTCCAAAATCTGGCAGTACTAGAAACAATTTCCTTATTTGTTATCTGGTAAGAATTCTTTTCCCTTCTTTACAGCTCTCTTTTGACATCCTTCTATCTCCCCAAATCCACTTTATATAAAGTTTTGCTGCAACAAGAATTACAAAGTAGTCTACGTGGATTAGGATGTTTTCAGTATCATTTTTTCTTTTCCACCAACAGAGGGAGTAAAGTTATCTTTCCCCTCCAGAGCTTTTGGCCATAGGACTTAGTTTCGTGAGACCAGCAAATTTGCTATAGGTTTTGCACATGTTAGGGCAGGAGGTCAGCTAGGTCTCAGTTTGCAATCTTTAGAAAATTATGGTGTGGTATAAACTAGCACAGGCTGCATGAGGTTAAGTCAGAATGGCTGATGTATTGTGGGCTGAATGGATGTTGCGCCAATTACGAGATGCATATTGAAATTTTGCAGTGTGGTGCACTCCCTTAAGGACTAGTGATGAAATCTGTTAATTGTATTATATTATCTACTGGTAACTGCACCATTAATGCATGTCAGCGCCACTTCTGACAGGGCTGGCTTGAGGGGTTTTTACTGCCGTAGGCAAACTGGAAAGTGTGTGCCACTCTTAGCCACATTTACTTCCACAGTAAACAGTCAAAACAGTCAGTTGTACCTAGGTCTCAATTTTAAATTATACACCAGTGACTTATTTAAGTAATTAGGGCCATATTATCCACCCCAACAGCTGGAAAATGTTTTATGAAGAGGAGTCTTCATAAGAGTAATTACATTTCTTTCCTGATCCCTCCTAGACCATAAAATACTTGTGAGTTTGCACAGCTTAGTGAGGACTTGACAAATACAGAAAAAGCGAGGCTGGAAACGACAGATCTTTGTTGCCCAAGGCCATACGGTCTATGTGGCATCAAACCTTGGCTGACCTGCAGGGAAATTCCTGAAAAAAGTTAACACTGGATATGTCAGTGCTCTCTACCTCAAATACTTTTCTGTGTCATTTTGTCTTGCGTTACTCCCAAATTACTATTAGACCTCCCCAAATTCCTTACTTCTAATGAAAATTACACCTCTATTGAACTATTATACTTCATCACAGATTTGCAGTCTTTGCCATTGTTTTGATTGGAAACCATAATGTGCCCTAAAGAACCGGCCTTTTCTTTCTTGCACATAGGTAACTCACCAGTGCATATGAGGACAATATACACTCGTGTTGGCTGGGCAGCTTGACTTTGCAGTCTTGGTCTCAGTGTTACACTTGCTGCTCTATCCTTCTGGCTGTACAGGATACGTATCACAGAATCACAGAATGGTCAGGGTTTAAAGGCACCTCTGGAGATCATCTAGTCCAACCCCCTGCTAAAGCAGGGTCACCCACAGCAGGTTGCACAAAGTCATGTCCAGGCAGGTTTTGAATGTCTCCAGAGAGAAGAAGAATCCACAGCCCCTCTGGGCAGCCTGTGCCAGGGCTCTGGCACCCTCAAAGGAAAGAAGTTCTTCCTCATATTCAGGTGGAACTCCCTGTGTTTCAGGTTGTGCCTGTTGCTTTTGTCCTGTTGCTGAGCACCTCTGAAAAGAGCCCGGCCCCATCCTCTTGACACCTGCCCTTAAGGTACCTGCAGGCATTGATAAGGTCCCCTCTCAGCCTTGTCTTCCCCAGGCTAAACAGGCCCAGCTCTCTCAGCCTTCCCTCACAAGGGAGATGCTCCAGTCCCCTCATTGTCTTGTTATCTCTCTGCTGGGCCCTCTTCAGCAGTTCCCAGTCAGTCTTGAACTGGGGAGCCCAGCACTGGACACAGTACCCCGGATGCGGCCTCACCAGGGCAGAGCAGAGGGGCAGGATCACCTCCCTCCACCTGCTGGCCATGATCCTCCTGATGCACCCCAGGGTCCCACTTGCCTTATTGGCCACCAGGGCACACTGCTGGCCCATGGGCACCTTGCTGCCCACCAGAGCTCCCAGGCCCTTCCCCGCAGAGCTGCCTCCCAGCAGGCCAGCCCCAGCCTGTACTGGTGCGGGGGGTTATTCCTGCCCAGGGGCAGGACCCTCCACTTGGCTTTGCTGAACTCCATGAGGTCCCTCTCCGCCCAGCTCCCCAGCCTGCCCAGGTCTCGCTGAATGGCAGCGCAGCCTGCTGGGGTCTCAGCCACTCCTCCCCGTGCTGTGTCACCAGCAAACGTGCTGAGGGGACACTGCCCCTTCACCCAGGGCACCAATGAATCAGTTGGACAGTACTGGACCCCGTACTGACCCCTGGGAACACCACGAGCCACAGGCCTCCAGCAGGACTCTGCACTGTTGATCACAACCCCCTGAGCTCTGCCACTCAGCCGGTTCTTGGCCCACCCCGCTGTCCACCCATCTCACCCACACTGCCTGAGCTTGGCTATGAGGGTGTTATGGGAGACAGTGTCAGAAGCCTCGCTGAAGTCAAGGTAGACAACATCCACTGCTCTCCCCTCATCTACCCAGCCAGTCATTCCATCAGAGAAGGCTATTAGATTGTTCAGGCATGATTTCCCTTTGGTGAATCTATGTTGACTACTCCAAATAACCTTCTTTTTGTCCACATGCTTAGAGAATGATCTCCAGGATGAGCTGTTCCATCAGCTTTCCAGAAATGGAGGTGAAGCTGACCGGCCTGTAGTTTCGTGTGTCCTCCTTCTTGCCCTTCTTGAAGACTGGAGTGACATTGCCTTTCCTCCAGTCCTCAGGCACCTCTCCTGTCTTCCATGACCTTTCAAAGATGATGGAGAGTGGCTCAGCAATAACATCTGCCAGTTTCCTCAGCACCCAGGGGTTCAGCATATTGAGGCCCATGGATTTGTGGGTGTCAAGTTTGCATAAATGATCTCTAACCCAATCCTCCTTAACAAAGGGAAAGTCTTCCTTTCTCCAGACTTCCTCTCTTGCCTCCAGGGTCTGGCAAACCTGAGGGCTGACCTTAGCAGTAAAGGCTGAAGCAAAGGTGGCATTCAGTAACTCTACCTACCACTCTGTGTCCTTCATCACCTGGACACCCACCTCATTCAGTAGCAGGCTCATGTTTTTCCTCATTTTCCTTTTCCTACTGATAGGAAAGCCATAACAATTCAATATCCTCTGAATTTCTATGAGCTGAAGTTGACCATAAGGTTCTTTTGGTGACTATGAACAAAGAAATGCAGATTTGTTGGTTCTGTGCATGTACACTTTATATCCTGCCAAGCTTCCCTCTGGATGTCAAGCTGTGTGTGAGAGGAGGTGGGCATCCCTCATCTTCTGTCCTGCCCTCAGTTCTGTCACTTGCTACATGGTGGGTGTGGGGGAATATAGGGGACAGAAATGCTTTATGGTAGTTTAAAAATCAGAATCTACATACATGGAGTGGTAATTTAATACGTTCTTCTAATCAGGTGTGTTCTGTGTTATATTTGAGCAGTTATTAGATTATTTAATAGAGCTAAATAATCCAGGAATTTCTAGCCTAGTTTTCTCCTCTGCAGTCCAAATATCTAAATTTATTGTGAATTGGAAAGCTGAAACAACGTTTGTAAAAATACAATACTTTCTGTAGTATTTTAATTTAAATTAATTATTTCTGTATTCCCAGGTTGAAATATTTCATCGCCATACACTGAATCAAGTTGCAATGTTTCATGCTCAGCTGATGCATGATAACTCTTCAGTTTCCAAAGAAAAGCTTTATGGGCATTGTACTTTGCTTGTCTTATTTTACCCTGCCTTACAGGAAGGTTTAATTGGCTATCGTATATTTAGCATCAGCCTTGCAAACCATGTGACTCAGAGTATCCTATACATGACTTTGTCACAGGGGAGATACAGAGCATCACTGAATATATTGTCAGCCCAGGAAGTCTATGAGAAATCATGGAGTTATGTAGCATCTGCATCACAGTTCCAGTGGCACTCCCACGAGGTGCTGAACAGATGCAACTTGACATCAGTATGATTCAAATGAAACATTTCTGCTCAATAAACCAAAGCATTTTGATTTGGTGGGACCACCCTGGAACAAATAACTTTGTTTTTATTTTCTCAGTTTTGGCAGAATCATTTTTTCCTACACAGTTAGTATAAATCATTGAACAAAAATTTCCATGAAAATTCTAATATTTGTGCTGCAAGAGTGTGTGTCCATATGTGTACATATACAAATACATATACATTTTTATATATATACATATAAAATGAACAAAGCTTGCATATGCTCCTCCTCATTTTTATTTACCTGGGATGCTTAGCTGAGTTTTAGAAACGAGGGACAGATATGACCCCAGAAATTAACCTTGCTGTATTAGACAAAAGGGCTACTGTAGTTATGAGAATTTACCTTTTTTTTTCCTTCTTTTTTAAAATCATGACTGTGTCACCTTGAAAAGTGAGTTGATTATGTGGTGCAAAATATGCATTAGAAAGTGCTTGGACTGAAGGACAGGCTGGCTCCAGGGATCAGTAATCTAATGTGGGACCTTTCACCCTTAGTCACCAGCCTGACTCCGGCATAGGTGACTAGTAAAAACACAAATCTCTCTGCAGCCATTCGGATGAATAAATAAATTAAGCTGATAATATCAATATAACTTGGTGGAAAAAAATCCCAGATCTGTGCAATAATTAGCATGCTTTCTGGGTATGTCAGAAAACAGAAAACCTGAAAGGGCACGGGGATTGAAAATAACAGTGGGTTGTGTTTCTGTGATATTTCCCATCCTGAATTATCCCAAAGCATTTTATAGTTTATTAACTTAAGTCATATTCTGGTGTATATCTGCCTGCGGATGCCAGAAACCCGGGTCTGCTTAAATCCAATCCACTAGTCTACTCGATAAGGACACCACGAGCACTGAATTTGTTTGTGTTTAAAATATCCTAAAGAGGGAGTTCTGGGCCTCTGCTCGAAAAACAGGTGTGCAGGGGAGCAAGGCCTGAACTGGCTCCAGGACTCTTCCCACAGTTACTTGGCAACATGGCCCTGGCGCTCCCTCCTCGCCACAGTCCCCAGAACCTGCTTTTGGTTGGGGTTAATTAGATGTTGCTTAGTGCATTCTCTGGCTAATGCTAAAGTCTTCCGGGAGCTTTCTCGTGGCCTAGGGCTGAACTCACAATAACTATGCTAATGAATTATTGGGAACAAGCAGGAAAAGGGTGAGTTACAGAAAACTATCTGTCTTTTTAACCCCTGTGTGAGCTGGTGTTAATGCAGGGCTGGCAAACTCTGGAGCCTTGCTGGACACGAGCTGGCTTCCTGTGGAGCCACTTGGACATATCCACATTGCACTCCCCAGCATGCTGGTTCCAGCAACACGATGCGGAGGCACCCCAGCACTGGCTCTGGAAGCCGTACAGAAGCATTTATGCAAAGCTTAAGCTAGTAAACTCTGCCAGACCTGGGCTAGCCTGCACAGAGCCAGTCTCTGCAATTGTGGCACCATTTATCAGCAAACTGGATAATCTGCCAGGGGGATAATGGAGAGCTGACTGTGTGTTGAATGTTTGTTTGCAATGAAAATTACGTGTTAGGGGTTTGACTCTAAAGCATCAGTGGATTAAAGGCAGACAGCTGACAAGGTTTCTGCTCCTGTCTGTCTGCTGGCCTCCTTCTCAGAGGTGGCTGCCCCTGTGACAGAGATGGCTTAAAAGCTCATGAAGCAACTTCTGAGTAGTTTATAACCTGTATTGGTGGGGTTTTTTTTCTGGAATGATGGAAGTGATAAATAGTATTCATGGTAGAATTTTGATAAACCAGGAGACTGATTCAGACACCTTGGACCCTTTCCATTCTGTTTTCTGCAGGTATGTCAGGTTTTGTGATGGAGTTGCTAGAGAGGGAAGCGTCTTGCTTCTGTCTGCATTCACTCTTTTAACACTTAACTGTGGTTGCAGAAAGGATGAACATCCTCCTACATCTACCCCAAACTTTGGCTGTTTCAGAGCTTTCTGGGTGAATGCATCACAGGCTTGACATTTGTGATCCATTGTGTCTAGAGGAGTAACCATCAAAATGTGATACCTGGGCAGAGCTTTGGGAGTCATAAACCAGACACAACAAAGATACAATAGCTGCAACGGTAAGAGAGGAAGCTAGGAAGACCAGCTTCACATCTTCTGTCTTGGCCGTTTTGAAGTAACAGGCATGGCTGTGAGCAAAGGCACATGTTCATATACATGCAGTTGTGTAAGCATCTCAAGAAGGACCAGAAAAAGCAACATTTAAATTCAGTAATAAAAGAAACATGCTGGAATTACAATATAACCTCAAATTCCCTATTGGTATGATATGACAAGTAGGGAATATGAGATATTTAAATGTAGGAGAACAAATTAGTGGACAGAAAATACAAAAATTAATCTATTATAATTTTATTCAACTTACATTTATTCACGTATATGTAATTTGTTCCTTACAGCTAAAAGAGCAAAACCCAAACAAGTGACAAAACGCAAAGTTTGTCACATCAGTTCTCAGGTCCTTTGTGCTCTTAAGAAGGTGGAATAATCTTTGTACAGTCTTTGCTGAGTGATACTTCTTTGTCTGTGACTGCCAGTCATGGCAAAAAGATTAGGTATGAATTTTTATAACAGAAGATTTCGTGATACAGTCTGTCTCCACACCATCCGAATGCAAGGTTTTGCACCTATTTTTCAGTGGAGATTCGTATTAAGCTATAATGTTTTATTCCTTTATGTGTTGAAGGGAATGCAGATTTTCCCCCTAGCTTTAAGGTGGAAAGTACTGATGGTTACAGTAGAGTCCCAGATGATACCACAGTGTGTTTGTCCTCTCCAGCCTTCCTGAGCTAGGCAGGAATCGTTGCACCCCTCTGACATGCAGATGTTCCTTGCTGTTAAAGTCATGGTGTCTTTCTTTCTACCTCTGTATTCATTACACTGCACAATTAACTTTGTATCTTCGCCCGTGAAAGATCTAATTCTTAGTATGTATTTTCCATTTCCCTTTTTAATAACACAATCTGTGAAAGAAGATATCAGAATGGAAATTGCCTTTAGAAAATGTTTTAGCCTGTATGTCATGTATATCATGTGACTGAAGATTTTGTCTGTTTGCAGCTTTCACAATTCTAAGGAATTTCAGTATTAAGGACCCAATTCTTGCATAGACCAACGCCCTTTAGGAGTACCCTGATGCCAGTCATTTTACAATCCCTTAACAATGAGGAAAGTTTATGTAGTCTCATAATAAATGAAAATACAGCAAATATATTGGTATCTTTTCACATCACTGAGAAAGAGACACAAAAGGGGTTTAATAGCCACATTTTCTTGAAGGTGTAGCAACAAAGGATGTACAAAACCCTGATGATAAGTAAGAGGCAGCACAGTTCATGTTATTTGCCTTTAACTGAAGTTCCAAACCTGGCAGGTGTTTGATGGGCTATCACAGACAAGGTTTTTTTACTACTTGTTTTAATTCCTGATAGTTAAACTATGGCTACTCTTGCAGTGCTGAAGTACTCATCAGGCTCAAGCCCTCATTGTGCTGTGCTGTGTACAAACTTGGAGCAGGTTTATGTGTTATTCTTGAAAGTACTTTGAGTTGTCTGCTGGCTCATATTTACTGAAATTTATGGTTGAGATGTTGGACCTCAAACATTTCCCTTTGGAAAATACTGGCTTTCACAGTTATGAGTCCGTTAAGGCCCTTACAACCAAAACATTAAGATGCTCTCCATATGCAAAACTATATTAATAATTATATTTATATTACACCCTATGTAAATGTTTTCAGAATCCAGAAGAACCATCTCTAAAAAAAAAAAAACTTCATTAATTAATTGTGAACATCACACTCTCAACAAAATTACAAAAATGTGTATAAAGTGCTGGAGTTGATGGAGCTGGATTTCATGTGCTTTTCTCCATTATGGCAGCCACAGCAAAAACCTGGTTCCTTAAGCTCATCTTTATAGCAGTTTGGGCTCATTCACACTGCAGAAGTAAACTATTAGAAGGTGCCCTAAGGGATCACCTTAAGCTTCTATACAGAAAGAAGCTTTGTCTTGGTCTTAGGCCAATCCCAAGGACAGTCTTGCTAGCATTTAACACAAGATAGAAAACTTCTTCGGACTCCAGGACTCCCTGCATGGTAATATAGATAAAGTCAATATGTTTTACAGGATCTGAGCATTTATTAAGCACTGCTGTGGTACAAATATGGTTCTAATGCAACAGTTAAACAAAACAAATCAATGGAAAAAGTACCATTGGTTTCAGTAAAGATTGTTTCAGTCTCCTGAGGTTTTATTGTAAATGCAGATGTGTCCAAGCCTATTGCTATGAGGTGGAACAGTCTGTGCATTATTTGGCTGAAGCAATCTATGATTACTGTGACATCACTGCTGTGCAGAATCTTGTCTTCAAAGCTGAGTATGAGGACAGTTGTATGAGTCTTCTGCATCTCTGAGCCATTGAACTCATCACCTAATAAATGGAATAGTTTAATAGATACACATAGAGGTTTTTCTTTTATTTTCTTGCAAAAATTACAAAATGGAGAGTCTGTCATTTTGGCATGATATAATAACCAACTCTGTGCTACCCAAAGCAATTCTAGATTTTCAAAAGGCATGGAGTTTACTCAAAGGAAGGACCGTGAGTTCTGCACAGGAAAAGGGTGTATGAAGTGAGGAGATCCCACGTGACAACTACAGAAGAAACCAAAACCCCACAGTTCCAATGTCTTTGATGTCTGAAAAAACAAACGCTGAGATTCAGGTGCAAAGTTATGAATTTAAAAAAGTGAAACTGCCTTGAAATACTTTTTTTTTTCTTTGGTAAATTTTGTAATTTAATATTCAGGGAAAAGAAAGGCATATTTTAGCCTATCAGGTTCATCTTCTTAGAAAGTCTATACTGGCTAATTACTTTTTGATTTTAAACAAGTGTTTTCCTCCATCTTTTGATCAATGCTTTAGAGGGTTTCTTTGAGGTCCAAATGTTCAAAGATGCCAAGTAGCAAACTGTCCCCCAAAATGTCATTCTGGGTGTTCTAGAGCTGAATGAACCCAAAATCTAAAGCCATGAGGCTGAAGGTGAGGTGCTTAAAATCAATCAGAAAAACATTGGCTAGTCCTATCTACACTTCAATTGTAATGCACTACGGAACAGGAATACTGGGGGGAAATTCCATATCTGTGTTCAGCTGTCAGGTGGAAATTTCACATCGAAGTCACAACCATGTGGTTATTCACAAAAGCAAAATTCATACTTAGATAAGAAAATATTAAGAAACCACTGTGAGATATAGGGGAACAATACGGAGAAACATTCCTTTCTTTCTTCTTTGAAGGGTTATGTCTTAGTATTTTAAAACTATTCTGGGCATGGTTAATGAAGAAAACTTGAAATAAGAAAGGAATAATGTTAAACTGTAGTTCTGTTGCAATGCAATTTAAACTAAAAACTGTGTTTATGATAGTTTGTCCATGCATTTATTCAAATATATGAAAATGTATGCAAATGTACATTCCATTGTTCAGTGGTTAGGTATACTACAAGGGATGTTTCAGGCTATGCAGCTTCCCTAGTTAACAACTCTCACTGACTTCTGTTGTGATAGAATTCAAACAACATGGTGATCTTGAAATCTGAAACTAAAAAGAGCAAGAAAAGGTGGAGTAATATTAGCCAGGAACTTAAAAGCAAATGGAAGATCTAGCCATTCTTACAGGTACTTTATATAGTAAAAAAGATCCCTTTGCTCATTTTTTAGTTTTTTGTGTCCACGCAGTTAGGCATGTAATTACCTGTTTACCAGGTAACAGCCTAGACATTCGGCACTCAATAAATTGGTGATTGCATTCAGATGAAATTCAGGAGAATTATTACCTCCCTAAATAACATTTACATTTATTGCATATCTTAAATGACCCTTTTTAAAAACTGTCAGTCTCTAAAGTACATCCTTTCCCTGAAAGGACACAATAAATCACTGAAGTATCCCTCCAGTTCTACTGAAAAGGCATGTGATTAACAGTCTTTTTCTAATAGAGGTAAGAACCTGGGAGGGTCAGAGACGAAATCTAAATGTCTCTTTTCACAGCTATTTGGGAAAGAAATCTGTGTAGTAGTTTGATCTGTATCTGCACTTGGATTGAGCAATTGTGTTCAGGCAGAGAATTGCCTGGCATTATCTTATGACTCACTTGACAGAGCTTACCCCTACTTTTCATTACCTGAGAAGAGATCATTACAAAACATACAAGTAGTATAATTTTATAGCAATCTATTTTGAACTAGCAAATTAAATGGGAAGAAGAGAGGAAATGGAATGCAGCAAGCATAATGCTTATAAAATGTTTTTAAAGCAATAGGAGCCTAGCAGAAGTGTGGGAGAAGGTCCAGGTTAGGTAGCAGGAGCCTTTTCACTGTTCTGTAACATGGCAGGACTAACTGCACAGACCTGATTCGTGCTGGAGAACTCTCACTGAAAAGGGATAAATGTATGTGGGTGTCGTAGGTGAAATATGTCTTAAATTCTGAAGGATAATAGGTGGCAGATAATTGGGTGCATGTGTGTGTGTGTTTCAGCAAACATCCAAAATTGCACTTTTGAAGTTTCTAGCTGAAGCCTGCCTCTTGCTAGCTGCAACCAATACAAGCTGGTTGTAAATGTTCATAACACTTGGGCTAAATAGCAGTGAAATGTCCTGAGTCCTCTGATTGCTAAGACACACAAGACAGGACCAACAATTAGGATGTTGATCATGCTTCTGCACACAACCTAGATTGGGGAAGTTCTGGGTTTGGGGTCCCATAAAGAAAAGGAGGCCAAAAGACAAGGGTTCCCAAAAATAAGAAGCGGTCTTGGAGAAAAAAGAACTGGGAAAGAAGGTGGTGAGCATCCTGACTGGGGGAAGGGTGCTGGTGGTCAGAGAGATGCACAGAGATGAACACCAGGGGATGCCCAGGGACTTTCACCAGACATGGTCCAGGAGGGTTACTGGGAGAAGCAGTGCAACAGGAACCAATAGGGCTTTCTGCACAGCACACCTAGACCAGCAGCAACCCCCTGCCCGGGTGGAAGGCGAGGGCTAGAGGGTGCAGGAGTGAGGGAGTGTGAAATGATCAAGTAGGCTAATAGCTCTAATCTTGCTGGTTGTTAAGTAAAGCCCAATATCCAACTCCACAACTAGTTACTGTTTATTCTGCCTCTCCCATGACAGTGGGAAGAGGACAAAGTGACTAGCAGAAAGACATGGAAATCAGGCTTGGAGAGTTTGGACAACTGCATTGTTATTAAAGTGTGTGAGGACAAATAGTATCTAGTATCACTCTCCTCTAAATTTACATCTGAGGTAAATCCGTAGTAACATTCATTGGGAAATTAATTAATTAGAGGAAGAAGAATTTTGCAGGCAAGATCTTCACATTCAGTTGGTTTGGAGGACTAAAGTTAATGAAGTGCAAGGCTGTACCTGAAAGCAGGATCTCCCCACTCTCCCTGCATTCCTGTAAGACCATCTCACCTTGCATCTTATCTTGGCACCTTTGCTTGCTACAAATACGTGTCAACATAACTGCAAGTCCCAAATATGAAATACAGCCAATTTTATGGGATGCTCCTGTAACAGGTTTAATAGTCAACCTGGCTGAAGCATCTCCAAGACATAGAGAAAAACTATAATTAATAAAGGAATAGTGATAGAAGATGCTGCACAGACAGGCCCTGAGCCTCAGGTTTTAATGCCAAGACTTAAAACTGACTTAACCAGCATGACAGTCAAAGCTGCCTGAAAGAAACTTATCCACGAGGTTTCAGGCACTTTTCTTGCACATGAGTGCAGAGGGTACTTTTACAGATAAGCAAGTCTTTAGGCAAAAATGTAAGATGTCTCAGAATGCTTTAAAGACCAGAAGGCATTTTTTGGCACTTTGGTAGCTCTTAACTCAAAGCTACTAACTTTGAATGAAATATAGTGTTTTTCAGGGTGCAGCAACTATCCCAACAGCATCTTTGCTTTGCAGGAAGTTTTTGTTCATTTCCGTGACTTGTCTGTCTGCTGCTGCCAGCACCCTCCCTGCTGGAGCCACAGGTGCTGGCTCCTTGCAGCAGCTGTAACACAAGAGGATTGCTCCAGGAGCAGGAGCAGGCTCCCAAGCTTCTTGGAAAGTTTCACATGATGCGGTCACTCCTCATCAGGGAAGACAGCCTGCAAGCCAAGAGCACACAGTGCAGCAAACCCTGTCTGCCATATGGACACTGAACTGAAAGAGAAACCACACCAACACAGGTACCAAAATGTAGGATTTCCTTCTTTTATTGTGGGGTCTTAAACATGCCTGTGTTTTAATTCTGTACTTGTTTTCCCTGTGTTTTGCCTTTCACACAGCTTCGGTGGAAGGTTTTCAACCACCCCTCCTCTACCCCAAGCATTGTCTGCAGCCTAGTGCCTTCCTCCTGCAGGTTAGGAAAGGTGAATTTAAATTAAGTTAAATGAGTGGCGAAGTCAGGTGTGACCACGGCTCTCTCATCTATTTAAATTCATGTTGTAGTCCTCTCAGAAGAAGTGGTTAGATTGTATTCCTGGAGCTCAGGGAGGAATGGGAAGGAACTCGGCCTGCTTGGAGAGGGACAGGGTGGTAGAGGTGGCGGGGTGCAGGAGTGGAGAGCCACAGCAGGGATCCAGGAGCCACAGGGAGGAGGTAGGTTGCACAGGGACAATTGGCACACACTTGACTTTTTGGAGATAGCCAGAAGCAGGGACACTGTGGGCAGGAGAAGAATTGTACAGAAATCTGTCTGCTTTGTCTGTTTATACCTCACCAATTGATATTTCTGTCATGAAAGATAATGATCTTAGCTGTTTTTCTAAGAAAAAATTGCTTTCCTGAAGTTGTTTTGGGGAGCTTGCTCTAAGAAGAAACCTAAACAGAGCCATCGCAAACCTCTGGCATGCTCAGGGTCTCAATGCACCTGATGCCTAGCTGAGTGCTCCAAGCACGAGGTACTAACCAGATTTAAAGCGATTGCAACTGTTTCTTATGATCCTGCTGGGATGCAGGACAGGAACTCAAGAAGAGTCAGGTTCTGTCTGCCTTGTAGCATGGCATTTGCAGGAGCCTGGTGCCAATCTGCTCAAACTGAAGAAATACAGTGTTTGTGTGTAACAAATATGTAGGCTTCTTGAGAGCTTTCAGGTCAAACATGGGGGCCTGTAATGGGTTTAATGTTCCCTAGGCTAAGCCAGGGAACTGATAGGCAGTGTCTACCTATTTCCTCTAAAATGTGTAATCTTTTTCATCTGTAGACAGGAAATTGTTCTAAAGCATAAAAGGAGAGCATTGAATTCATGGAAGTAAACATTTGTTTTGGAAATGTTTGTTTTGATTTTCCCCAAAACCTGTTTGTGATCTAGAGAAGATGAACTTGCAGATGCAGAGAACAGAAAATTTCTCCTGCCAGTAAGCTTGGTATAAGCTTGGACAAGCACCTAAACTCTCTGAACTTCAGGTTTCCCCTCTAAAAAAAAAAAAAACCAAAAAAACAAAAAAACAAAAAACCATAAGCAAACCCCCAAAAAACCCACGTTAATACTGTTAGTTGTGAGTAACAGGGTCTTAAACTTGGGGCACTTTTAATTGATCTGAGTTCTTAAGATTGGAGATGCTAAAGATAACTGAACAGATATCTCAGTTAGATGGCTATTGTTTGTTTTAGCTAGGGATACCAATAGCATTCCTTCCAGTTCTTTTCATCATGCTTTGTCTATTCTTTCTTATTAAAGCAAATCAGAAAATTTTCTAACTGCTATGTATTATCTCTGATATAATTACTAGTAAGTCATGAATACCAGTCATATGAGTGCTAATGAAAAGCTGTGCTGTTTCTTAAATTAGCTATCTTAATATTTTATGTAGTAAATTTTCTTTTTTATTTTCAAATGAAGTTTATAAAAGTGCAATAGAACAGTAATGGGACAGGGGTGCTATAAAAAAATCTTAGTGAATGGAGTAATTGTAGCACTTACAAAAGATAAGATGTTTGCAATTAATTTCACAGCAAACACTAAAGACTGTATTTTGGGAAATATATTTTACTAATTTAAATTAACACTGTTTGTAGACTTTTCATGTTGGAAAATATTGGGTAAAAATTTGCTTTTTTCTTTAGATGACTAAAAGATTTATGTTACTGTCACCTTGTTACACTGGTTTCAGCTCTTTGAATTTACCTGCAATACTTTCCCAAACCTTTGTTTATATTTTCAGTAAACATTGAGGCTAAGGTAAGGGACTCAAATGATAATGAAGATGAAAATTTTATCTCTACAGATGTACCAAAAATGTACAAATGGTCATGCTTTTAGTATGAGAATACCTGCCAAGATTTATGTTGTTATATGCCTGTAGTAAAGAAAAGAAAGGTTATGAAGCAGCCACTAAGAATGGAAGTTATTTTCTGGAGTAGTGGCTCTTCTACTAAATTTTTAAATGTTGTCATCTTATAGGAAGACAAAACTGCTCCATGGTTATACCACAAGGGATGCAGGGGGGAGGTTCACATGGTGCTACCTAAGAGTGAAGTATATGAGGAGTCTACTCCACGTGACGCCATTAGGCTGAAAATGCATGCTTGTTAGAGTTTCTCTTAGTCTCTGCCATTCATCTTTGAAAACTCAAATCTCTGGAATCCCTTGCCTGGAAACAGAACCATTTCATGAACCTGAATATTTCCCACAGTTCATAGACCCAGCCCTTGTCCTTCAGGCTCCTGTGGCCCCCAGGCCAGCTGCATAGAAGCAGCAGCAGCTGTTTTTCTTCTCTATTTTGGAACTGAATTATGTCAGAGGACTCCCAGTTTTATGAAAAATCAAGTGACTATGACAGCCCAACTAATATTATCTGAGAAAATGTGCATCCAGTAGATTTTCTATGGTTTCATATTTTTCCTAAGAAGATGCTTTCTGAAGGAAACCAATCATAGTGTGTTTTTACCAGGTATAATTTTAAATCTTGCTCCTTTCTACCAAAAGTTAGCAGTACTGTAAGCCGAGCTTCCCTACCTAAGTGTTACGTATGAGGACTGCAGCCCTATTAAGGCAAAAGCTCCAAGGAGTGAAGCTGGTTGAGGCTATTGCCTAAAGCAATCCCATCAGGCCTTCTGCTAAAGGTATATCTTCTACTTAAGAAAAGCCACTGTATGTGCTTTCTGCTTTGTAGCAATGCTTTTTATTTTAATCTAGCTGTATTTGTTCCTGTGCTTTTATTCCAAGCAAACAAAAATGAATTCTTAGCAATCTGGGAATATATTTCCTAATGCCCTGTAGCAAATACACTTTTTTCAGCGATACAGGCTACTGCAGAGGGAAATCGAACCCTTTATGTGGTAAGGAAAGACAAGTCAAAAATGGAAAAGTGTAAGAGGTGTTTGTGACCAAGAATAAGTACAGTGAATAGGAGTATTTTCTATTCACAGAGCAGGTAAGCCTAACTCCCCTCTTCTTCAGGTCTGATCTAAAGCTGGAGCTGCAGCATGTGGTCTCCATGGAACTGCAGTGTGAGAAGGTCACTTGCTGACCTGGCCTTAAGAAGAAGAAACAAGCTTTTGAAACTTGTTTACTGACCCACTCTCTGTGTGGGACACATATTTTTTAATGGCTCCATGTGGAAATGTGCATTAGCAGAATATGTAGTACAGCTGTAGAAGCATCAAGTAGTCTTCAAAATATTTTAAGTTGTAGCTCTAGCATAGATCCTGCAAGCCCTATCATTAATGTGAAAGCCTACATTAAAAATAATGGAGTTTTATTGGTCTAAGAAGGTGGCATATGCAACTGGCATGAGCTGATTTTTGTTGTTCTACTTCAAGGTCTAACGCACTGAATATAAAATGCCATGGGGCTGGGAGGTGGGAATGGGGAATGTTCAGCCATTTGTTACTTGTTTAGTGATAAGCTAATGCTCCTCCACAGGCCACATCACTGACTAGCATGACAAGTGTGATTGTAAGCAGACACCTGTATCCAGTAAAGGATTTGCAATGTTTTGGAATAGGCACTGCAACACGTTTTGGACACTGCTGCAGTGTTCAGATTAGGCTGCCTATAGGTAGGCACATGGCCTCACCATGTACATCAAATCATCTATGCTGTGCTGTTTTTGCAGGAGCTTTGCCTTTGAGGAGCAATTCAGAGTGCCCCGAGTAAGCTTTATTTTTAGGTAAGTGAAGAACACAATCCGTATCTCTCATATTACAGTTCAGTGGCTGGAACATCTGCCCAGGAGGTGGAAAACTCCCTTGGAGCTCAATGCCATCGAGCTGAAATGGCTGAAACCCATTTCCCTGCCCTTAACCACAGCAGTCTTTCCTCCGTGCCCCTCACTGTGGCTATGCCATTGCAGAAAAGCAAGAAATCACAGGAGCTCAGAAATTTGGAGCAGAAAACAGAAAGGGGCTTTGAGGCTCAGCTGTAAGTCCACCAGCAGGAGTGGGAAGCCTTGGCTCTTCCATTCTGCTTCATTCACAACTCACAGGCGAAGTATGTGGACCACTTCCATGGATTCAAGAAAACAGTCTGTTTAAACTTGGTCAAAACCTATGGTACACACTAGGGGAGAAGAACTGCTGAATTCACTTCCACAGAGTTCACCATGGTTTGCAGTGGAGGGTGGAAAACAGCCTGGGGAGCGGTTGCTCCCATCACTTGCTGGTGAGTAGATGCCTTGTCCCTGTCTGACTGTATGGTCTTTATAGCACAGCCACCCCCACTGACCGTATTCCTCACAATAAACGCTTCCTCTGGACACAGTGCCTTATCTGACTGTTCCTGGGGTGCTGGGGGAAACTGTAAACTGCTATAAACTAGATTCATTCCTAGTGTATTTGTTTAAAAGACACCGATACAAATGAAAGAGAAAAAAATATATCCCTGCTTTCCTTAGCTTAAAGGTGGTATAAAAGCCCTTGTACTTTATAAATAAAGCAATTCTGAAAATTATCCAAGCCTCTGCTGTTGTTACTTTATCTGCTGTACAGTTCTTGAATGTGACTGAGTAATTACACAGCCATAGAGGACTATTACATTTTCTTGCTATGGCAAATCCTGTAATCTCTGATGATAGACAGTTATTTAGCAAAAAGTAATGCTGATCTGCCTGTGTGTCAGATGTATACATACATCTGTGCACTACTGGAGCCTCGTACAATTTATAGTGTTTGATTGAAACAAATAGATCTCCAAATATAATCCACCTGATTTTCTAGCACATGATAAATATATACTGCTCTTGTACTACCATAGGGATACTGGTTGTTTTCACAAAGTTTTGGCAGGAAAAGGATTTGTTTTAGAGAAAGTTCATGTTGCAGTTAACAAAGCTTTCCTTTCCTTCTACTGATATTTTTCATTTTTATTTTTATGTTTATTTTTATTGAAGGTTTATATTGCTATTTTCATTTCTGTAATGACAGTCCCTCTAAATAAAGAGGAAATAAAATGTGATAAAACACCAGTCAGTCATTTGCTGGTAATTTCTTTGAACACTAGAGAGTATGACCTACATTATTTAGGTGCGAGGTAAGATGCAGTAAAATGCAGCTGCTTTCCAGGATGCTGGAGACAACTGTGACAGTTGTGCTGCTGAGCATCTTTGTACAATTGTACATATGTGCTCAGACATATGGTTCATTTCTCCATTTCTCACTTGAACTGGGCATAAGCAAATGTGGACTATTTTTGCCCATCCATATCAATCTAGCAAAGCTTCACTGGCAAGTGGATTTAAATAATTTAGATTGAAGTTCTACTTTAGGAAGTTAGTGACTTTTGGAATCTGAGGGAGGATCAGCACCACGTCCATCCTGTTGCAGTGTTTACTGACGTGTCTCTCTACTGTTCCATCATCTCCCTGAGACTTGCTTTTTTAAAGTCTTTCATACTATTTGTGGTTTTAGTTGTACGTTCTGAAGCTATACAAAGATGCATTTGAAACTGAACAGTTTTGGTTGTGTTTTGTAAATTTCTGTCTGTTCAAAATTCTGGAAAAAGCAGAACCACCTCTTCTTTTTCATGGATGGCACAGCTATTTCAGCTATATTACTGAAATCACCACTTACATCTGCAGCATAAGAAATATGGTTAAAAACACTCTTAATTACCTCCCTATGGTCTTTCCTCTGTTTTGATAAATGTTAAGCATTTTAACCAAAAATCTGCATTTACATTGTATTTCGTATTCACAGCTGAGTTGAATTTGTACAGGGAACTTCCAGTGCCCAGTTGTCAATATGCTGTGGTTTTGGCTACTCAACATGTACTTGAAGGATTTTGTGTTTCTGGAGTTCCCTGTGTACCATGTAGATTGTTCTTTGTCACTGATTCATATCATGTTTGTTGTTGACCATGAGCTCTGGAGATACACTCTGACAATTGTACCATCGATTATACCATGTACGTCAGATTTTTACTGAGTCAGGGAATGCTTTAATCAAAGTGTTCTACTTAAAAGGAGAAAAATTACTGAAAGAGTTGAAAATTAGCTATAAACCAGAGGTTCTGGAAATTGGTTTAAAATATCAGCTTTGAATGGTGGCTTTGTTTGGATGCATATAAACATTTATGAGGTTGTTATTCTTCAGTCTGGCTGGGAGAAAATCCAAGATTTTCATTTCCACTAATATATATTTATGCTAGTAAACTTGGTGTAAGAACTGTGGCCCGTGAATTATTCTTGACTCCCTAAGAAATTGCATTTTTCTGAGGCAGGAGTGCAGGACTTTCTCTGAGTCCTAGCAGCCTCTCGATTTTCTGGCAGGAAGCAGGAATATGAGGAGCTCAGTGGGCTCAGTCTACAGAAACCACAGGGTGGTGGGCCATCTACATTATGGCATTACAATATTGCAGCATGCTTCAGTGGAAGAAGGAAAACCAGCCAATCCCTTCTAACCTCATCACTAGTGTAATGCTATTTTTGAACTTTTTTAGTGAAGAAAACACAGTAAATTCAAAATATTAACTCATTTGAAGCATACGCACAGCATTTGTAAGTCCAAGATAACTTTGCAATGCTGTAGTTGCTGGTGTAAGTGAGATGAGTGTCAGACCTACTACATGTGGTAAGTAATTCATACTAAATGCCTATTAGGTACCCAGGATGCATAGCTGAACTTTGCTGGCTTTGGGCTTGAGCTGGGAGAGCACCCAAGGAGGAGGTATGAGGTAGGACCCCAGGTAGGAGCTGGTGCCAGCAGGGCAGAGGGACAGTGCCTGTGCCACCATCCCATCAGGGAAGTGGCAAAGGTGGAAGTGCTGGAGGCTGCTCTGAAAAGCCAGTTTGGTAGTCCCCTGTGACCTTAGCCAGTGGCTTTGCTGAATATGACTGTACAGCCTTTACCACATTCCTGCATAAAACCTCAATTACGATGTTATAACTGGCCATTTTTTATGTTTGTTTTCTTAAATTACAAAAAACCCCACATATACAAGAGATTCCAAGTGATTGCGCCTTCACCAGCAACTGTGCTGCTGTCTGAGACACTACTCTGTTAGCACAGTCAGTGCAGCTTGTGTTATTTCAATACAAAAAGGACTAGGTACGACTCCTGGTAATTATAAAAGAACATCCTAACACCTTGCTGTCATCGTGATGGCTTTGCTGGATCCATACCTGCAGTAGAAATGAAACACATTCCTATTTTAAATGTACCCACATTCTGGAAGCATAAGCAACAGCAACAATGTGCTTGAAATCTCTAGCAAGTACACGAGCTATCTAGCAGAGCAGTTTAGGCTGTGTGCAGCCGGGGCAGAGCCGGAGTGCCTTCCACACACAGTCAATGGCCAGTGACGTCCCCCAGACCCCGTGGAGGCTCTGGCACTTCTCAGTGCCACTCATGGTGTTACAGTTCTTGAACTACACAGCAATTCCTAACACCTGCTGTCCTCCTCGTAACGCACAAAGTGAGAAATTAAACTGCTGGCTGTTTACTATCATTTCCAATTTTGAATGAGCGTTCTCTGCCAAACAACTGCTGGATTTTTACGCTGGTGGTGTGTCAGAGGTGGCTTCCTGAAAGTGAAATACAATGCAAGCGCTGCACTGTTAACTGCATGCCTTTTCTCAGGTAGTACAGCCTTTTGCTAGGCAACAATTAAAGTGTTCTCAAATTCTCTGCTGCTGTGGTTAACGCTACATTTTCTTTAAGGCAAACATTTAGGCCATTCCTGTTTTGCTTGAGTCAGTCCCCTCCAGAGTTACATATCCATGCCAAGGGCATGCACAGCATGTAAAGTTTACTGATATCGGTCTCTTGAGGCCTCTGTTTTGGCTTTAGGGTGGAGAAAACAGAGTGCAATAGGCACAATATTTGGCTCAAATTTACTTTGCTTTCACCTCTGGAGAATAAGATCACGACAGATACAAACACAACCCAACATGCGCTAAACCAGCTGAAACCCACTATGCCTATTCCTTAAAACAGAAGAGTAAAGTGCTGGGCTGAAGAAGTCCCACAGGACGCTCTTCCCTGTAGCAAACATCATCTGCAACCTGCTATTGATTTCTTCCCAGAGGAACCACGTACACATACAGTCCCTAGCACAAAAGGAAAGGTCGCATGCAGGATCCCTGGAGAGCAGTAAGCTGGCACTGAAATAAGGAACCATCCTAAAGATACAGGATGGTTCCAGACTATTACAATGATTCCAAGCAATATGTATCTTTCATTTCTGTGCAACGTCCTTGATAATGTGTTGAGGTTGTTTGTTATTTTTAACCAGGAATAGTGGCTTAGAAAATTTGTGCATGTACTCCCATGCTAATAGCAAGATTTGTTCTTGCACATTATTAAACTGCTTTAGACAGTCAGGGAATGTCAGGTAAAGTTAAAATGTCTTCAGATAGAGCCTCAGAAGTACTAAAGAGATCTGATAACAAGGAAAAAAAATGTGTATTTTATTTGAAAAGGAGTTTTTGGAGACAGCAACCATTACTATATATGCACACACATGCACATATATATGTGTGTAAATACATATATGTATAGTATATATTTATGAAGTAGGTTCTATGTTATTTTACTAAAAACCAGTCAATTGATGAAATCATTTTAGTGGAGCCAAATAGCCTCTCTGAGAGTATAAAAATCTTTCAGACGCAAGGCAGAGTCCTTGTGGTGTGATGTACAGAGTGTCCTGGGGTCTGCTGATGTGTCGAAGTGGTGTCTTCTGTCACCCCCGCGCTCCCTAAGCAGACTATACACACTATGGGGTATCCACACAATGTAACGTGAGGTGCCTTGATGCCTTATGCTTCCTGAGACCGAAGTAGGTTTTTTTCTTGATTGCAAGGCACAACCCTGCAGTGTGAATTATAGACCTGATCTCAGGTCCTAATCTTGAGGTGAGCAGTCCTGGTGTGGGCACAGTGCTCCTGCCTTTGTGCTGCCCACGCATCCCAAGGGAACACAGGTGCACGGGCAGATTCTGTGTGCGCAGGCCTGTCTCCAACTCTGGATGTGACCAGGACTGCACAAGGCACTGTAGGCTGCAGCTCAGTCCACTACAAATGCAGTTTCTGGACAGAGGGGAGGTGCCTCTACAGGCACCTATGATTTAGGGCATCATGACAGGAGTTAATGCCAGCTTAAATGCACTTAGTACTCACCAAAATGTTTTACTTTTTTAATAATATAAGAAGCTACATTCCTAACCTAGGCATTTTTGGTTAGATGACCAACCTTCCTTTCTCCATCCAGTGAGGAAGGAAAGCACAATCTGGTTAAAAATCACTGTTATGTGGGATGAGGTCAGTGTTAGCAGCATTAGAACTGAAAAAATCTCAGGCATTTGTCTTGTTGGCATTTATATCGAAGTTTGCTTACCATTTGCATTTCTTTGTATTTCATTGTGAGTCCAGGATTAAAATGCACACTGAAATTCAGCTGAATCCATAAAGCATCAACTATAAAAATTCATGCTCAGTCAGAAACTTTGCAAAATTTTAATGAAGCCATAACTAAATTCAAATTTGAGTTAGCTGTGCTTTGTTATTTTGTAATGAAAGTTCTTCTCGAACAGAGAGGGCTGCTGCTGCTCCCATGATTAGCAAACATGGGAGACGCTGAAGCAAACACCTCCCTGTGGCATTCTCACTGAAGTTAAAGTCACCCTAGGGGTGGATTTGACCTGTTGAACTCGGTGGTTTTAGAACTAATAGCATAATTTCTTCAACTTACAGCTCGAAGGAAAAAGGCATGCAACTTGAAGGCTAAGTTGTATGAATTGAGTTTAGCAGTGGGGAGAAAAGGTGTGGTGGACAGACCTACCTGAAACTAGATTCAATTTTGATTTTCTGAAACACTGGCTGAAAAAAGCTCCACATAGTACCCTCCTAATCTAAGCTACAGCCAGAAGGCAAGACAAGGAGCAAGGAGGTTGGTGTATATATGGACCTGCAGGTTATCCATCAAAACTTCCGTGAATCATATCCTCAATTTTTACTTGCCTTTTTTTTAATATTTTTTTTTTGTTGTTAGAAGGTCCCAAAATCAAATGGGTTTGAGCCTGTGGAATACTTTTCTTACAGAAAATTAGTTCTTCTTTGCTTTGATGACAAAAAAATTTCTTCTGTGTTTTTACATCAGTTTAAGTGGAGCCACTTACTCTTGTCTCAATCTCAATTTTTTCAGTTTAATAGCTAAACCAACATAATTAATAATTTACTTAAGAGATAGGCTATACAACAATGTGGCTTTTCAATGCAGATAACCGTATTTTGAATTCCATCCTAATTTATGCGTTATCTTTTTTCAATGTAAATGACCATATTTTTGAACTCCATCCCACTTTGAAGTATTATCATTAGGATGTTTTATTTGATATATCATCAGTAGTTTTCCTGTGCATTTTCTTCCACAGCAGAACATCAGGATTTGTAGTCCTAACACCTGCAAGTCTTTAAATAGATGTATGGCAAAGGAACTTGGAGGCTTTTCTTTTGAAACAAAGTTTCATTAAATCCAAATGGAATATGCATTTGGAATATCTGGCAGCAATGAAGGTGAGTTCTTTGAAAATGTTTTCCCTGAAATAGAACCACTGCCTTGAAAAAAGTAGTTGTTGAAAAAACTTAATTAAAAAAAACCACAAAACCAACCAAAAAGCTATGAAAGTCTCAAACAAGACCAGAAAGATTACATTTTTATATTTTTTCAGATATGCACCTCTCCCGTCAAAGCAACTTAAAGGTCATGCACCAACAATTTCTTATTTTTATCTTTTGAGTGACATAGCTAGGTACAAATCACCTGATTTTTCAGAGGTGTTAACAGCACGAGTAGTCACAGAAAACAGGTGTTTTTTTCTTGAAGTGCCAGTCATGAAGGAGTAAGGCCTGAGAAGACTGGAAATGGTATACAAAGGTGTCTCTTTTAGGCTCATACTATAGTGTATATGTTCTTCAAAATTGTTTCTGAACAACCTTCCACGAATACAGGAAAGCAGAAATTTGAAATGCTAGTGCTCAGTAAAAAAACCTGACCAGACGAAGGGAAAGCTTCAGGACAAAGTAGATAAAGCTGTTCAGTAAATACTTGTATCCGGAGACAAAGAGAAGCAAAAGCAATTAAAACAGGCATGACTTGAGCAAGCATCCTTGAAAGGATGACCTTGAATTTCCTTTTCATGTTCACTGGAAATTATTGGCTAGTTGGAATGAAAGAACAAAACAGTGTATTATTTTGCTGGATTACATGCTATCCTGGACAAAAAGCAGATGTGACCCACCATAAACATCTGGCAAGAATAGAATGAACAGTGACTGTTAATGTATAGGATGGTCAAATGGGATAAAGAGCCCCTGTCTATTAACAAAAGTCACCCCTTTACTGTATACGGGATAGTCATAGCGATATCTTCCTCCACAATTGCATTAATTGTTTGTACCGCATCTGTTCTGGGGTAGAACTCCACTGATCTGCACGTATCCACTGGGTCACACAAGTGCTGTTTTCTGGTTCTTGTACTGGACGGACCACTGTGCCTGGATATTGAAGAGGGCATTGAATGCAGCCCGGCTCTCAAGGTTAGTTCAGGCAGTTCAAACGTGTCCTTTTCATACAGCATAATCCATGGCTAAGTCAGTAGTGTGAGACTTACTAATGACTGCGTATAATAAAATGGAAATAAAATATAACATGTATGTGTTTTCTATGCATAGAGTCAGAACAGTTTAGAAAATATAATACATTCACTTTCAGAAGCAAATTAGTGAGGGTGGCAGACTGCTTGGGTTTTAAAGACCTTTCTAGAACATTTGCATTGCTTTTAAACCACAAAAATGGCAAACTACTGCAGAAGAAAAAAACCAATGTGATTTTACAAAGGGACACGTAATCACAGTGTTATTTTATGAAACTGTATGACATTGTAATCAACTGGAAGAGCTAGCAGGTTTTAACGCTGAGTGTTTTCTTATGATAAACACTTGTCAATATAACACTATCTTGTGCCTGCTATATCTTGTTTCTACCATGACCTTTCAAACCACATGCATGTTCTTTTCTCTCCCTCTGAGAAAACCTTAACAACATTCTAATCATCATGAAGAGCAATTAACTGTCTTCAACCAGCTGTGCTACTCAGCTCATCTGGGAATGGGATAAAACCTGCTCCTCAGTGCAGATCCGCCTACCCAGGCATGGCAAACAAGGCTAGCACAGAACGGTTTTTAAATATGAAAAATTAGCACTTTCACTAAGTTTGGAAGCTTTGGGTGAAGTGCAATGGTATCTCTTCTAGTAAAGAGAAGCCTCATTCCCGCTTGCTTTACAGTCTCTGTAAGATAATGTATTAGTTTTAATAATGCACTTTTTAAAGGTCAGCATTTGAAGAGCAGCACTTATTTGTTGACATCATTGCAGCAAGCAGCTTTGCCCTCACTGAGCAAAACTTTGTGGCAGTGGTATTCTCTGATTGCTCAAGGAAGAGAAATAGCTTCTTGAATGTGCAGTTGCTGAAAGGGCACTGCAGAGACTTTCAGAAACAGTAGCTGGAAATTAATTGTATGAAGTAGTACTTGGCTTCTTTGTTTTTACAAATCTGTGGCTAAATTGTGTTATGCCTCAATTCATTCAACAAAGTTCTTGTAGTTTTTTTGTTTGTTAGCAAATGAAACAATAGTAAACATGGAGCAAGTAAAATTAATCTGCACCCAGAATGTTTTCTTAAATAAAAAGATGGAGGCAAAAATTAATAGAGTAGTTCACACTTGAGAACTACATTTTGAGCTGAAAATAAATTGAGCTGATGGGTTTTATTTCCAGAAATGATCAGTGGTTTTGCTATGTATAATTGGAAATATGAATAAAAGAGGTGTATCTTCATTTTTAACATATGTGTGCTTTGAACAACAGAAGTATTTTTTGTTTTAGTTCTATGTGGTCATTTTATTGGTTGCTTTGAACTGCCTTGCAGATCATTCAGAAATGTAATCTAGGTAAACAAAATGTCTATGATACATATAATGAAAATGTAAATATTATCAGCTTCTAGTGGGGCTGGTCCTACAGAAACATTTTGGAGTTCTCTGGAAAAATCTTATTTAGATATTTCTATATAAACTACCTGGGGAAAAATGTTGTAATTAATAAAATTTACACAAATATGTTAGTTATGATTTTGTGAACTGGAATTAATCAGCTGATGGGAAGTGTTGACTTCTTTTTGTCAAATTTGAACTGTTGTCAAATTTTGCTGATTTCCCACACACACACACACAGATCTTTGTTTAGCCTTGTGTTATGCATTTTCTAAACATTACTTATTTATACTAACATTTTCTGGGAAATAAACTACACATTATGACCCATGCTAATGTGAAGCTTAGGTGCCTACAATTTAGTCCTTGGAATCCTCAAGTCACTTTTCTGTAGCAGCCTAACCATGGGCTTAAACACAGATGTATCAAGGCATTTTGAGCTCACCCAACCCTTTGTGCGCACACATTATAGTAGGAAGCCAGATGCAAAGTATTCACCAGGTGTTAGAACTCACCTCTTTCCACAATCCACCTTCCATTAACTACTGAAGCTCAAGCTGCATGTGAACTAAGTTAAGAATAAGATTAGCATGAGGTAAGATTAGAAAAATTTATCAGTGTACCTTCCAGTGAAATTGCAATTTAGGACATAGACAGAGAAACAGTTTAAAAGAACTGGGGGAAAAAAGCAGATTAAAAAAATGAATGAGGCATAGTTTAATATGAAGTAGCAGGAAGACTCACAGCATATTACATGTGGTGCAGAGAAAAAATCTGGGTTTATTACACAGGGAACTAAAAGTAATTATTATTGAAGCCCATCAACTGTTGAAAAAGGGGGGATGTTATTTGCTTATAATTTTACCATATTGAAATAATTGCTGCAGAATTATATTTTTTTTTAATATTTGACTGGATTCTGTTGGGGATATTTTTAGTGAAAACAGTAGAGCTGCTTCTGAGACAAAATGGTCTGCTGCAGGATCTACTGAGACACTTGAACTGTATAGAATCAACAGGATGAAGGATCCACTGATAGCCAGAGGACAAGCTCTCTGCCTCCTTGAACAAACGGAACATATTCCGCTTAGCAAGATTTAGGAGGCTTAAGCAGAAAACAGCATATCCCCTGCATGCTGTGGGGAACAGCTCTACATCGCAGCGAATAAAGTGTAACCGCCATCTGCTTGGCCAGCCGGGCTGATGGCCTGTAGAGTAAATTGCTCAAGTTAGAGAGTCATAGTTATATGCCTGTGAGCTATAACAACTCATATCCTGTGTGGGGCGAGGACACGCTCACCGCTGAGCTATATGAGGATAGCTGGAGATGGGTTGAAGCCCATGGACAGTCAGCTGCACAAAATCCACAGGCTGCTGCTTTTCATTTCTGTGAGGTGCTGCTAGAAATTAAGGGCTTCTTGTGTATACATTTCTAATATACCCACTCCAAGAAAGTGGCAGATAAAAACCTGAGATTCCTTTATTTTTTGAGACCATTGTGTGTAAGAAACTGTATCTTTATTTCCTTCATGGATAGGCAAATCTCAGTCTGCCTTTCAGGTTGCTGAGGAAATGGGATTTGACTGCATGAAGGAGACTACACTAGATCACCTGGCTGTGAGCAGAAACACGTCTTGCTGATGTTTCTGGAATCACACCTTATCACCCTTCAGTAAGTCATTCTAAATATCAGTCTATCACATTAAGACAAAGCCAAACAGCGACTGATTTCTCTGCAGCCCTGTGCACTGACCTGCTTCTTTTACCACAGAAGTGCCCCTTTATGACCTGAAATAGCAAAATCCAAAGCAAAATCCAAAACTGAGACAGGCAACACATTTTGACTGAAGTATCAATGCCAACGCTTGTCAAATGGCAGTGTGCTTCTGCCCTTATGGAACCTGGGTAATTACAGACTTTTAATATGAGCTCATGGTTCAGGATAATAGAAGAATCTGTAAAATAAAGGTGGAATACATTGTTTCGCTGTTGATTCAGAGAAGCGAATGTCGTATCTTCGGAAAAGTTGTGGAAAGACCAATTCCATGGTTACACAACACTTCGCAAAGCAGTGTCAGAAAGTTCCTGGATGAAGACCTGTTCCACTTCCAAAGGATGCTTCTTGAGCCCAGATAATCTCAGAAATTTATGGATTGTATTCTGGCTCAGGATAGTAGTCCATGAACAGCCGCCTCCTTTAGACAAGGGTGCAATCTATACCTAAAATGACAAGTACTACTTGTAATGGCAGTAAGCATAGAACTGCTATCTATGAAGCACAGCTCTCACTGTCAACATGATTAATGTGCTGCCCTTCTTTGTGAGGTAGCCCTTTTCTGACTTAGTTGCTGACTTATCTCATTGTGCAATCCTCACAACAAAAAGGCAGGTAGTCTTATTTCCGGACATTGTGAGACTAATTTAGAAGATTATTCTAAAAGTTTCCACCCAAGCTACCCTGCCAATAAACTTCATTAGGATCCTGAAGACAATAGTTTAGAGGGTGACCTGCGTATAAACTTTTAGGGTGCTCAGAGAGAAACTATTCCTACCCCTACACAGTGAGGTGTTCAAATGGCCATCAACAAAAGAAAAGTGTCAGAAATTTCAACAAGCAGCATCTGTGCTTCTGGGAAGAGTACTTAACACGCAATGGTAACAGAATGAGGAGAAAATACTCAGTCATTGAGAAAGCCTAGCAAGAAAATGGCCTTCACTGAAATGCAAGTAGCAACTACTGAATGATTACTTTGTTCATTCATCATGGATTATGCATCGCTCTAGTGAATTTATTCAGCAAAGAGCACGACTGGCAGTTTTCTGAAATGCAAGCCATTGTCTTTAACATATGTCTTAACATGGCCTGCAAAGTGCCTTTTATGGCAGACTGACAAAATGTATGTAGAGATGAATGGTACCATGCTGATGGGCACTAAAGCCTCACATCCTCGGGCAGATGCAGGTATAGGATGCAGTTCACATGAAGATATGACCAAAAGATGTCCACAAGGAGGTGGTAACTGCCTGTAAGAAGTCTCACCGAAAGTAGAGAAGTCACTTGGGCTGGATGAAATCTTAGCCTGTGGCTCCCCGGGCCACAGTATAAAGCTTGGTCCAACTGAGAACAAACAGAATGACAAGCCTCTCTTTTCTGCACTGCATCATTCCATGGTCGTTTTTTGGTCCATCTAAGGTGTAAAAATATCTAAGTAGGAATGAGAAGAAACATACGTTTGAGGCAAAGCTGAACATGTATGACAGCAAATCCTAACACCATGCAAACAGAAGACTTGCTTTTCACTTTGAAAGCAATCACCTCTATAGGGTACTTTGTATGGATTAGCTTGTGTTTGAGAAACTAAGGATGCAGATGATCTGGATTTATTTTATTTATTTTGAGAAGGTATCTGGTTTGTATCACCTTGGGGGTTTACTCATTGATTGGTGAAATTTGCTTACGGGGAACAAAAAAATGAAATAAAATATGATTGCAAGCACAAAACTGTGCACGGTTCACAGTGTGCAAAACAGTGATAAAAGAGAAGAACAGTGTGGCTAAGTGAGGACAACAGAAAAGAGATAGAAAAAAAGAAATTGACTGAGGATGGTATTATTTGGTGGGAGTGGAAAGAATAAGGGTCTTTCTAATTTAGCAGTTGAGGAAGGACCATGGGTACAATACATGAGATATAGATCCATGTTGTAGATAAATAAATGTAGAAAGATTATTTGTAATAGAATCTGTGTATGCAAAAGCATGTTGGGGCTTTGTTGCAGTTGAGATCTAACAAAAGCTTTATATGAGATAATTTAACCAATGTTTCCTTCAAGCTGACAGCTGGTTTGCTTTCCCTTGAGGCTATGATACACTGCATTTTGCTCCTCTTGATTCTTGTCAAAAAACAAAACCTAAAACCTAAGTTGCTCATGTTATCACTGAAGTAAGCCCTTTCCTCTTCATTATTTTCTTGTCTCTGGTGGGAAATTACAAACAACAACACCCTTCCATAGGAATAAAAACAAGATTATGAATTAAAATCTTTTAAATAAACCGATTACTTCAACAGTCACTTATCTTTAGAAGCTACGTTGATGTCACTTTTGAAGTCTCTGAGAAAGATAGCTGATCTGTTTCTGAAGCAGTATCAATCCAGGGACATCTGTGTTAATGTACAGGAGGCAAAGCTGAAACTACGATTACTTTATCATCAGCTTGATTATCAACAGTGAGGGTCAGGTGGGCACAGTCAGTGGGCTTCTCAAAATAAGCACATTTTCTGAGCATTGGAAAACAATAAATAACAAACAAATGCGGCTCATTTCAGAGTGCATTTGTGTAATAACTAGTTCTCACATTGATTTGTGGGGCTACCCACAAGCATCCTCAAAAACACCTAATGAATGAATTCATACAGTGCTTGTCAGACAGTATTCCTATTTAATTTTCACCCCTGGAAGAACATCAAAATGTAGACTAAGCACCTAGAAAGAAGACAACATCAACAAATACTAAAAAAACCCAAACAACAAACCCACAATAGAAAATGTTTCTAAATTTCTAAAACAAGAAAAGTATAGTCACTAATGAGACCTTTGAAATTTGCCTCTCTTCTTTTTCTTTAAGTAATTTAAAATATTTTATTTGCACTTCTGTAAGTCCTTTGACATGATGCCCCATGACATCCATCTATCTAAATTGGAGAGATATGGATTTGATGGATGGACTGTTCAGTGGGTGAGGAATTGGTTGAATAGTCACATCCAGAGGGTAGTGGTCAATGGCTCAATGTCCAGGTGGAGATCAGTGACAAGGGGTGTCCCTCGGAGGTCTGTATTGGGATGACTATTTGGGACCAATGACACAGACAGTGGGATCAAGTGCACGCTCAGCACATTTGCGGATGACACCAAGTTTAGTTTAGTTGACACCCCTGGAGGATGGGATGCTGTCCAGAGGGACCCAGACAAACTTGAGAAGTGGGGCCATGTGAACCTTCTGACTTTCAACCAGACCAAGTGCAAGGTCCTGCACCCGGGTTGGAGCAACCCCCAGTATCAATACAGGCTGGGGGATGAAGGGACTGAGAGCAGCCCTGCAGAGAAGAACTTTGGGGTACTGGTAGATTAAAAGCTCAAAATGACCCTGCAATGTGTGCCTGCAGCCCAGAAAGCCAAGCATATCCTGGGCTGCATCAGAAGTGTGGCCAGCAGGTCAAATGAGTGATTCTTCCCCTCTACTCCATTCTTGTGAGATCCCACCTGAAGTACTACATCCAGCTCTGGAGTCTTCAGCACAGGGAAGACATGGACCTGTTGGAGTGGGTTCAGAGGAGGGCCATGAAGATGATAGGAGTGATGGAACACCTCTCCTGTGAGGAAAAGCTGTGACAGTTGTGGTTGTTCAGCTTGGAGAAGAGAAGGCTCCAGGGAGACCCTATAGCAGCCTTTCGATATCTAAAGGGGGCTTAAAAGAAAGATGGCGCCAAATTTTTAGCAGGGCCTGTTGTGATAAGACAAGGGACAATGGTTTTAAACTAAAAGAGGCTGGGCTTCGATTAGATGTAAGGAAGGAATTTTTTACAATGGGGGTGGTGAAACACTGGAACAGGTTGCCCAGAGAGTGGTAGGTGTCTTATCCCTAGAAACATTCAAGGTCAGGTTGGATGGGGCTCTGAGCAACCTGGTCTAGCTGAAGATGTCCCCGCTTATTGCAGGGGATTGGACTAAATGACCTTCAAATGTCCCTTCCAACGCAAAATATTCTATGATTCTATGATTTGGAATTTCCTCTATCTAAATGAATATTTTTTTGCAGCCCATCAAATTAAGTTCTCTAATCCTAGTTCTGCAAAAGTAGTAATGTCATTAATATTTCTACATAATTTATCTTGGTACCAACAGGTTTGTTTTTCTTATCCAGTGCTTTCTTCCTCTTCTTTCTTCTTCAAGTCACCTTCCAAAAGGTAATCTCCTCCTACCAATTTGAAACATTCATGTCTATGGTGTTAATAAACCTCACATCCCATTTCTTTTTTCTTTTATTAATGGTCCTATCATCTTATTAGTGCTAACTGAGGAAAATGTTCATTTTGGCACCAGTTTTCAAGCGTTTACGTCTCTTGTTTTGCAGGACACACCAAATCCATTTTAATTGGATAAACCAAAAAAGGCTTCAATTCAGAGTATTAAAACACAAAACCCCTAAGCATTGCTTTATGTATAGAACCTAGGTTTGCCTTTTATAATTGTCATCATTTTTCTCAGTTGTTGTTTTTTTTTTTCTGGGAGTTTGTAGCCAATTTTATAATTTAAGCGCTCTTTATGAGGAGTTTATAAGCAGAAAAGCAGACAAAGCATAGGGTATTTTTTTGGAAGTTCAGCACTTTGTTTCTGATAGTCCCTTGTGATAGTGGTTGCTCTCAAATGTTTTTATTTAACAAAGTGGAACTAAAATGAAGTTTTCTTAACTTCCATAAGATGGTGAAATGACATTTTTTTAAAATAAACTTTTGCAAGGCAGTAGGAGAGGTTTCTTTATCAAACAGGCAGTATTTAAATGTAATTCAGAGTTTTAAAGGATGATCTGAAAATCATTCACACTTGCTCAGAAAACAGTTATGCCTGATTTGCAGATTGTAAATTGGTTGAGAAATAGTTGTATAGTTGTTCCTGATATTCTAAATCAGTTCTGAAAGTCTGCTGTGTTTGTGGTTCAAGAAATAACCTCATACTAGTCAAACTGTTCTTGACTGTAAAGGATGCCATACAAATATGGCTTACAATAAAATAAAGAACTGAGGGGCAGGATTGCCAGTTAGTCTGTTCCAAAATCTTGATTCTACCAAGGGACGTGTTTTGGAGTTTGCAGCTATGCTGAATACAACCATTCCTTGAGATTTCCATTTAATGTGTTTCAACTGAGTACAAACCATGGGGGTTTTGGTTTCAGGTTTGGGTTGGGTTTTTTTTCCATTTCAGTGCAAGTTCAATTAGGTCTCTTAAACCATGGACTAGGAGCACAGTCACCATGGCAGAGCTGAGAGCTCAGATATGTAAGATACCTGTATTGTTGAGTGCTTATTAACCTATTTCCATTCAAAATAATGAAACAGGTTAATTAATCCATCGTTAAAAATGTTTGACCCATTTGTCTGACTTTGCTCTGTGAGAGTATAGGATGATTTAAGGAGTCAGATACATCTGGAAAATGGTTTTAAAAGTTGTGTGCTGTCTCTCCACTACTAATCTTCAGTTCTCAGTACTAAATTCCTCTGCTGTGAATGTTCTTCCAAGAGGTGTCATACAAAAAGGTATTATTTATCTGTTGGTCTTTGGCTCTGAAGGCCACAACCAAAAACTACAGCTGTAAGGGGAAGAAAGCTTGACTGTGTGAACTGAAAGCCAAGTAAGGCTTAAACCCAGACACCCACTTTGGCATATACAGAACAGCATGCACTCCAGCATCCCACTTTGTTCAGCTTTGCATACCAAATATGACTTTAGGTGTCGCATCTTGGGTCAGACAGTCTTGAGGAGGAAAGGAGAGTTTGCTCCTTGCCTGAGATCATCTAAGCATTAGAAGGATAGAGACACCCAGGGAGTTTGGGAGACCAGGACATTCACAAGAAGCAGACAGACCCACAGACAGGTTCAGAAGTGATAAATCAAATGAAGCTCCACAGTGAAGGTGTTGAAAATCCATTAAGGCAAATGCCATCACTAATGGTAATCATTAACAATGGATGCAATTAGCCATTGCTTAACAAAAATGTCAGCAGACTGTGAAGCCCATCATTCAAGCAGATGTAGATGTTTTGGGCTTGATGCAGGAATTGCACTTTCACTACAAGCAGGGTCAGCCTAAATTATTGTAAAAGCTTCTTCTATATTTGAAGTACATGGGTTAATGTCTCCACTGAAGTAATTTCTGCCCTATCTTATGTAGCATCAGAGCTTCATCCCAGATGTCTATAATTTTCTTTTCCTGTATTTGATATCTACCGCTTAGTATGACTTTACCCAGAATGCTATGTTAAACCTATGTGGAGAAAACTAGTTGCTTCGCAGGTGTTCACAGAATGTGATCCTGATAGAAATCTTTAGCTTTCACAGCAATTCCAATAATCTATCAATAATAGAAATTAATCTGCCCTTTGTACTGCCATCTTAATATATTAACATCTCATGAGCCACTGCTTTATTCCACTGAAATGCCACTCTTTTATTTCACCATCAGATTTTCTTTTTATAAAAAAAGGCTGAATTTCTCTGGCAGATGTCTTTAAATAAGCATTCAATTTCTGTTCAAGTTCCTTAAGATACCGTAAGATGAATTCTTTAATGAGCATACAGACCCTTTCAGGGTATATGACTTGGGAATTCTTAAAACATCATCATAAAATTGAGTTACATAGCCAATAAGGTTTCTGTAAAAACAAAACACATTATACTCCTGGTCTGGATTGAACGTGACACTAATTGCAGACACTATTGCTTCTGGCCCATTGCCTCAGGGTGCCATTGTTTTAAAAGTGATCTCAAAAGACAATAGTGTCTTCAGACTAGGGAAACTGGGATTTGAATTCCTGATAGAAGAGTGACTATCCTTTGGCTTTCTTATTCTAAAGAGGAACAGAAGATGTCTCTAAGTAATCCTAAAAGCAGACCGCAGTTATTAGTGTCTCACCAATCTCAAAAGAAGTTGAAAAAATTAGTTGCAAAAATGTCAGAAATTCTCAGAGTTATCACAAAAAAGTAAAACTGTCAATGATAGATTTGTTGTAGAAACCTGAAACTAGATTTTAGCATAAAACTGACAGTTCCATATTAAAAAAAACACCCTCTATCATCTTTTCAAACTTTATAATAATCCTTTTGATTTATACTGAGCTTTCCAGTTGAGGCTTTCTAATTTCTTCACAGATGCCATGCGTTATTCATATGACTGTGTATTATACAACTGTGTGCATTTGTATATGTATGTACATGCATATAGAGACATATATGTACATTTAAAAGCATACATGTAAAAAGCACATACACAGAGTTTCCAGACACTCTGGGCTTATAAGGCACTGTTAACCCTCAGAATTATCAGGCACCATTGGCACGTATATTTTATACTTTTAATCAAACACATCACAATTACTGCTTAATAAGGAATAATGGACAAACTGTAGACTGCTAACCCCTGCCCTTCATAAAACAAAAAGAGTACTGCAGTCTGGGTTTGACAGCACTGTAATGTTACTGAGTCAGAATTAAAAATTTATTTACAATTACAAGATAATTCAGAAAGTTGGTGCCATTTAGCGGCCTGACTGGTGGTCTAAATTTAGGAGATATATCCTCTATTCTGTGCAAAATCACAGAATTTGGACTTCCTTGTCTTTGATAATGATTTTGGTCCCTTTTGCAAAGTGTTTTGACATCTACTAAACACTGAATAAGCATTATGTAGAGATAAATTGGGACACAAATGTTTTTAAAAATAATGGATAGGCTGTATTGCATAATGGAGAAGATAACTATGCCTCCTTTTTTTCTCTCCAAGTTTTCCTTTTTAAACATGTCTGTTTTCCTCTCAAAAGCTCAGAAGAGTCTTAATTTACCAGATCAAGTTTTATGAAGTGCAAAGGCTTAAAATTAAGTAGGTCAGGTATGTTCTAAAAAGGTTTTTTAGCACCAGCATTCAAAATGAATTGCTGAACTTTCTCCCTGTAACGTTGACTGTAGCTGAATAAGAATCCTTGAGAACTACAAATGCATGAGCAACTTTGGAGACTATACCTAACTGAATTTTGAAAAAATCTCATATTTTCAATTAAAATTCCATGTGATAAAATAATTTTGAAATATAATTATTTCAAAAATTATTTATTTGAAAAGAAGTTGTAAAATTGTTGTATTTGTCAACTACAACCCTTCCTCCTTCTCCCAGGCCAGAAATAGTCTAAAGAAGATGAGATTCAATTCTCAAAAGTTTATCCAAACACAAATAACAATTTATTTCAAGTTCTTTCAAGTGAAAACAATGTACAAAAACATTTCACGCAGCTCAATATGAGTATTTTGTTCTTTGTACAGTATTGTTGGCCATTGTGGACTTTGTTATCGTTCACTCTTCCAGCAAATTATAGATACTCATCTTTAAAAATGAAAGGGTCAATAAACAGACAATAACTATAATGCCATACTGAAACCGTACTGAAAGGCTGTATTGCTATTAGACAAAAAGGTACTTCTAATTTTGCTGTCTCTGAGATTACATTTACTTACAAGCAATAAATAAAATAAAAAAGAGGATTTCAGACAATGAATGGTAATTTTAAATTACACAAGCAGCAGCTATAACAACTTTAATAATAATTGTATATCAATGAAATCTATGGGGAAGAAGTTCAAAGGTGCAAAAGGCAATATGACTGGCAGTCACTGAGATCTGGACACCTATTTTCATCCTTCCCCTGAGAAATTCTCCCCTAAACAAAAGCAATCAAAAGGTAAGATATAAGCAGAAAATAAAAGGCTAGTTAACGTAAACCAGCTGTACTGGGTGAGAGCAAAGATCCATCTTTAACAGTTTCTGACAGTGACTGCTAATGCAAACTTAGGGATCTACTGTAAGAGAGCAAGTATAGTCCTACTAACATCTTCCTGCTTCCCAAGAAAAAGTCACTTAGGGATGCTAAAGACTGTATACACAGTTATCTGTTTAACAACCTTTTACACAACCTTCATCCCAATGGGTCTGATTTCTCTTTGGTATTTTTGGCACACGATAGCTGATAAGTTATAACAGTAAGTTCCAGAGCATAGACATGCCCTCAGTGAAAAGGTAGTCTCTCCTGCTTATTCTGCAAGCTTTGGCTGGTATTTTTATTGTCTACTCCTAGTCCTTGTTATAAGTACTAGCCAATATTCGTTTCATGAGTCTCATGGAGCAGGCGAAGAGGAATTTACAGAACTTCACCATATCCCTCCTTAGGAATCTTTTTTTGAAGATGTGGACTCCTAAGCTGTTTAACTGAGCTTAGGCTGCATTGCTGGAGGAGTGTGCCATCAGACTGTGAAACGCAGGGGAATGATGCCAGTATATTCTGCGAAAGGTTACATGCCTTCCCCAGTTAGTGCTACTCGTCTCCTCCTGCCCGGGATCCTAAAGCAATGCTCAATGAATAAGTGCATCATCTTCCACTCTTATTTAAGAAAGCCTTTGAGGGTCATTTTGATATAAAAGGAATTGCAGTTTTGTGCCTCTTGTCTCTTGTGACCTCATTTTCTCTGTACCTTTGGCAACATATGAAAATTGTAATAATAATACATCTGCTCTCCTCAAAAGGCTCCCACATGGCATTTTCTTCTTGATCTCAGTATTTGACTGCTTCCAGTTGACACCTCATAGTTCTCTTCTCTAAAGTATAACCTTTCTGTATTGCTTTTCCTTCCACCTTGCCAAGGCCTTCATACCTGGAATGTTAAGCTTTTAATGTAATCTAATTTGAATTCAGAGCTCAGGTGTTTAGCTGGATCCGTTTTTTAAAAGCTTGGGGCTCAATGGATACACTAAGAAATAATGCTTTGTGTAAACTGCTTGTGATACAAGAAAAATCAGGGTCAGTGTGCTCTTATTTTTCTTCTGTTATGTTTCATTACTGTTCACCATCACCATTCTCACTCAGTTCTGCTAAACAAATTCATTAACTCTTACAACTTGACTTTCTTCTAAAACCTTTACAATTAAAGTAAAAGAAAGTACATGAGTTGGAGCTTGGGTGATTTGTCTGGAATTCTCACCTACTGGTGATCCTGCATTTTCCACTGCAGTGATGAACAGTGATAGCAGAAAATTATTAAACTTTTCCTTTTTTTCTTTTTTTTTCCTAAGAAAGGCTGAAATAAGTATCTTCCCCCCAAGTATAAATTTACAAGTAGTTTGCTGCTGAATTGCTTAGACCTCTTTTCCTGTAGAGCTGCACATTTGAATCATAAATTAACCTGTTTGTGCATGGGTTGCTGGCTGGAGCAATTTGAATTTGATCCTCTCGAGGAGCAGTATTAGAAGTTTAGGTGAAGACACATTAACATTGATTTTTATTCAGTTTTCCTGAGACATATACCAGTAATTAATATCCATTCATTAACTGTGGCCCCTCTCAGAGGAGCAAAGAAGTAAAACTAAAATAATAATAATAATAATAATTCATTTTTGTAATACAAAGTCAACATGAAAGGATTATTTTTTTTTTCTATGACCTCTTTCTTTTTACCATAAGGATATAAGATTTAAGGGTTTTTTTAGTAACTTGTCAAATATGTCAAAGCTGGATGGGTAAAAGGCCTTAAAAAGTATTACAAAACCTTAAGCTTGCATGTAAATAACATTTAATAATGCCAGTGAAACAAAAAGAACTTTAAAATAGTATTTATAATGTTGGAGAAAACCACATAAATATAAACCAAGAATGTGTTCTTGCATATTATGGTGTTAAGTTTGTCAACTTTTAGGTGGTGTCCCTCTGGCATATGAGCAGGAAGTGTGACCTTCTTGTAACTTCCCAAGAATTTGATTCCTCCAGATGTCATAAGAGACTTCATAAATGCTGGCTTACGTCCTCCCTGGGGAAGCGGAAAAGAGCTATGGCATACTTTGCTGGAGTTTGAGAAAAGTGTCCAGTGTCTGACAGACTCAGACATAAACTGAAGAGACAAAACACTCTTTTTCTAGGTGGTTCTGTTTAAATACATAGGGAAAATCAAATTTAATAAGGATTTTTCTATTCCTATGCTAATTATTGGTAAATCAATATAAACATAATAAATAGATGAATTTTATGTGGCAGAGCTAACTTAGGTTGTGGGTGGAAAATAACATTCTCATTCTTCCCTAAGTTTGTTCCTTAACTGGAGGGAAGGAATAAACCCCCCATATCTAGTTGTCATAAATATTATATCTAAAAGCCAAATAAATCAAAAAAAGCTCAGTGCAACTGAATCATTTTCTTTCCATTTCAATCTTCAAACTTTAAAACAGTAGTAGATTTACTTCTAGGCATGATATGTTGATTTAAAATAGAAAATACATTTTTCTAAAATGTAAGGAAATGTTTCACTGAAAAGAATCCAACTGATCTGATCTTATAAGGAAACCTAAAAACAATGTTGCAGATAGACTGAAACTGTGGTTTTAACATTTACAGGGAAGGGTTCTTTAGGGTAAGTGTCACCTTTGGATGCTATTTTTTAAGTAAGGGATCAGGAAAAGGCTTGAAAGCCTGCATACAAGTTGCTCAGCTAGAAAGACATGCAGGAACCAGGATCAAGAGAAAAGATTCAGAATAATGTTTCATTTATCTCTATAAGGTGGATGTGCAAAAAATGCAATGGCCATTGGACTCCCATGCAGATTGAACAGTGGCCTCATATGGACAGGGGTTTTAGGAGTATCACAGCACCAGGACATGATTACTATGTTTTAACTGGAATAAGCTACCTAAAGTATTAAAAATAAGATTTTTCCTGATGGTAAGGAATGTAAGTGTTGTGGCTGCCTGGAGAAATTTGGTTTGCTGGCAGCCCACAGGCTTGGTGTAGACCCTTAACTTGGTCAGCTTTAACAAATGAGTTTTCACCCATCTGTCTCTACTTATGTATATTTATATATATATACATATATATTTTAATATATATGTGTTTCTGTTAATCCACTATTACTTCATTAAAATGGCAGGAGAACACGAACACTGAACAAACACAGGCTGTATAGAACTGATGCAATGCCAATAGAAATACAATTACAAACAAAATAATTGGGGTTTTTGTGATTATCAAATTTATATTAGTTAGAGGCCATACAAGACATTTCAAACAAGGATGGGCACAAGACAGAAACATTACTTGCTTAGATGAAAAACAGAAGGCCAAAGCCCAGTTGGAGTTAAAATTGCCTAGAGACACAACGAATAACAAGAAAAGATTCTGTCAGTTTGCTCATATCAAAAGGTTCAGAGCAAAAAGTTCAGGGAAAATGTGGGACTGTTGACAAAAGAGAGGAGACAGCCTAGTGATGGATGACATGGGTAAAGTTGAAGTACTTGATGCCTTCCCCACCTCCCTACCTCAGTCCCTATAGGAAAAGCCTGAGACCAGGTCGCTGCACAAGCCAGTCAAGCTTGGGAAGGAGAGGAGCAGTCAAGAGTGGAATTGTCGCAGGCTAGGGGCTACTTGAAGGATCCTCATGTACTCAGATCTCTGGGTCTGGTTGAGATTCATCTGAAAGTGTTGAAGCACACAGCTGAGGTGATTGTGAAGCTGCTACCTATTTGTGGCCAAAAGTTGCATCAATCTGGAAAAATCCCTCACAAATGAAACAAGGAAAACATTATGTCTGGCTTTACAAACAGCAGGAAGAACCATGCAGGAGTTACAGGCTAGTCAGATTCATCTCAGTCTGGAAGCAAATTCTAAGAGGATTTTTCTAAGCATTTGTACTTGTTTTGGCTGGGATAGCAATAATTTTCTTCATAATAGCTAGTATGGGGCTATATTCTGGTTTTGTGCTGGAGACCAGGGACGCGTTTGTTACTGCTGATCAGCACTTGCACAGAGCCAAGGCCTTTGCTGCTTCTCACACCACCCCACCAGCCAGCGGGCTGGGGATGCGCAAGGTGCTGGGAGGGGGCACAGCTGGGACAGCTGACCCAAGGGATATCCCACACCATATGACACCATGCTCAGCAATAATACCAGGAGGGAGGTTGTCGGGGGGACCGCTGCTCAGAGACTGGCCAGGCATTGGGTGGTTGGTGGTGAGCAATTGTTTTCATTTGCATCACTTGTATTCTTTGGGGGTTATTTTCTCTCTGTTATGTTTTTCCTTTTCCTTACATCATCATCACCATCATCATCATATTATCATTATTATTGTTGTTGTTATTATTATTATTATTATAATATTAGTTGTTGTTGTTATGTTTTTATCTTAACCCATGAGTTTTCTCACTTTTACACTTGCAATTCTCCCCTTCATCCCACCAGAGGGGCAGAGGGCAGTGAGTGTGCAGCTGTGTGATACTTAGTTGCGGGCTGGGTTTAAACCATGACAACACTGAAGGACATGTAAGTAACAAAGGCTTGTCAAGGACTAATCACACTTACCAACTCAATTGCCTTCAATGATCACTTGTCTAGTGACATAGTTGAAGTGACAGTAATGGATGTAATACACCTTAACTTTACTGAGGTTTTGGCAGTCTCTCAGAGCACTCTAACCATTCTAAGCTGAAGAATGGGTTGTATGAATGCACTTCTAGGTAGGCTTAATATTGGCTGGATTTCTGTGCTCAGAGGGTAGTAATCAATGATGTGATGTCCAGTGGAAGCTGATAATGAGCACAAGACCCAGTGGGGTGACAATGGCTCCACAACAGTTTGGTATCTTTGCCAACAACCTCAATGATGAGACAAGAATTCTCAGTAAATCTGTAGAAGATACTAAATTGAAGTAAATGGTTGACACAGTAAATATTAGAGCTTCAATTCAGAAACATCTTAAGATGCTGGAGGACTGGGACAAACGAAAGCCCATGCAGGTTACCCATGAGAAGTTCAAAGTTCTGTTTCCAGAGCGGAATAACTCAATACAACTGTTGGTTGACTGAGTGGCCATGGGGGCATAGCAGACACCCAGCTGAATCTGAGGGCCCAATGTGCTCTCATCACATATGAGGCAAACTGCATACTGAGCTAAGTCAGGAGAATTTTCACTAATAGATCAAAGGAACTTCTTATTCACTTCTACTGTGTGAGGCCACACCTGATTTATTGTATCCAGCTTTTGGTCCCCCTATGCAAGGGTGAAGTGTAGGAACTAGAGAGGATCTGGCAGAAGGCTATCAAGATGATCAGCAGCCTACAGCGTATAGTTTGTGAAGAGAAGCTGAGGTACCTGGATTTGCTGATAGGTAACAGCCACAAGCTGCATCTTGAGAGACTCAAGCAGGGCATTATGAATATCTTTTCCAGTGCTGGAATGCTGGAAAACGGTAGTTCAGCACCAAGCTCACACAGGGGATTTGTGAAGTCTACATTCATGCAGGTTTGCAGGACATGATAAACCCAATCTGATTTAGTGTTGGCAATACTTCTGCTTTGAGTAGGAGGTTGGAACAAATAATCCAAAGGTTCTTCCAATTAATCCCTTGTTCTGATTCTGATTTCCTGCTTCTTGATGTACTGGGTTTTTATACTGTTTCCATGTTATTAAACATTAAGTAAATGTCCTTTGATTTGTATCTATGCAGTCAGTGTTGTGGGCTAGGATGGTAAAAGAAACAGGAAAAAGGGATGCAGAAGTCAGAGCTGATTTGCTATTTATCCAAGTGAGGTGGTGTATAAGAATCTGACACCAGGATTTGGGTAAGAAACTAGTTTTCTGTGGTTTTGCTTCTTTCGGTTAAAGGATGAGGATCACCTTGGCACAGTTATATGGTAAGTTTAAGAGCCCTGGATGTTCTCATCAGTAAGATCTCGGTAAGCAGAAGCTGTCAAACAGTAGACTGCAGAGAAGTGTTCTATATTGCCAGCTACTACAAGAACACTTTGAGTTATAAATATCCATAAGCTTTAATGGAGAAGAGAACTGTGCCTGTCAGCAGAAAAAAAATACTATCAACCTGTGATGCCCTACACAAATAATGTCAAACTTGGGGCACAATGCAGATTAAGGTGCACTTTAAGCCATCTAGTAAATGGGGTATTAGCTGGAAACTGGATCTTGCCATCAATGAAACATAATTTAATATATCTGAAGGCCAGTTATTGGTTCACCTATCTCAGCTGCACTTGCAGTGAAGGCAAAAAAAGTCCTTTTGACTGTAAGAAAGTATTCTCTTTTCTATTACTGAGCTCAATAGTGAGTTTTGCTCCTGATTGTGTTCCATGGCAGCATCTTGAAAGGAAAATATTTTTAGCCTTGAACACAAGAGTACTCCCTGCTTCTCTAAGTATAGTATCACCATACTTCAATGGAGGATGAGCAATACTTTCATAACTTGCTGTGTTAGAGTAGAACAGAGCATACTTAGTTTGACTTGAGCAGTTGATAGAAAATATCAGTCTGGGACTGTATACCCAGGTAGACAATCTGGGGTTATGATAGTACTCTCTATCCTAATCTAATTTCTGCTATTAATTTGCTATTTGACCTTTAGCAAGATATGGGAACTTGTTTTACCTTACCATTATCTTGTGTTAGTTTTACTTTACCTTAGCACTGTAAAAATTAGGCTAACAATGCCTGCACACCTTTTATAACACCTTGATAACTTTAGGAACCAAAAATGCTAAGTATTTTAACTGGGCAGAAAAGAAAAAAGGGAATGTGAAAATAATCTTTGAAAATTCACTCTAAGCTTTTGAAAGGTTTCCATGACTGCTCATAGTAGAGAAGTTTATTTGACTGCAGACACTTTCACTTTTGGCTTGTATATTCACCCTTGATTCAGACATCCAAAGACTCCCCAAAATGTGAGGCCTAAAAGCAGGAAGGAAAGATGAAAGTGAAGGGCACATGGCTGTGAGAAGACAAGGACAGAGCTGAGAAACTGCAGAGAAACTTGCCAATAATGACAGTGGAGTTATGCAGAGTTTAGAAGTCAGGAATAAGGATAATGAAGATGATGAGAGGTTAATGAATAGATCATAATAGAGGCTGTCCATAATGTAGATGATTACTAGACCAGCATTTTGGCTGAAATTAATGAAGGAAAAGCAAGAAAAGCCGGTGATGAAGCACACAACTGAAGATCAAGTTTATACATTTTTTTGCATTGATCTCAAAGAAAACCAGCTAATTTCAGACCACAGAAATTAAAGGAATAAAAGGAATTAGAGACAATTTTACAAAGAAAAGGACATGGGGATGTGGGGAGATAACATCTGCATTGTGTAAGCTTGTGAAAGTCAAAGAAGAAAAATTAATAGAGAGTTTGGGAGAACTGGTAAAGTGGGATTATAGCTCAAGTAGCCAGGTGGAAGGTTTTGTTAACACTAAGCTCTTATTGTTTAACCCAGTATGTATTGCCCATTGAACATTTTCTGAATGAATTTCATGTTTACACAACTAAACCTCATTCATTATTTGGGGAATACTTACATAAATGCTGCAAATGGCATCCCAGCACTATGCCTGTAAGATTAGCTTCCCAGTTATCCCACCAAACTCTTACGCTGATATATATTATATAATATGGATAAAAATATATAAAATAGAGATGTATATTACACATTCTATAATTAATACCTATAATATATAATAGTTCATAATATATATGATATATCAAACTATATACATACATATGTATGTTAATTTTTATATAAAGATTATAATTTAGATCATTCTCAGACTTACCTGATAATTCCATTTGGAGTGAAAACTCTCCTATTCCATTGAAGAAATCTACATACAACTAAGGCAAAAGCACAAACTAGATATACATAAATTTATAAAAAACATATACATATATCTATACTTTCATTTTAACATAACATTGAATATATTCTATATTGTATATGAATTATATTATATATACACACATTAAATTATATATATACAAATTTTTAAAAATCAATGTATTGTTTTGCAAAGTGTACAAACACATCTCAGCCATACAGAACTTGGAATTCTCTGCCAGTCTAAGTTAGGCTACACCTATAAAACAGATTTAAGTTAAATATAGAATCTCACTTTACAACTGTGATTTTAACCCATGTGTCTTTGGCTTGAAGACCCTGGGTGAACCTTATTGAGCTCATTAAAGCCTAGTAGTTCTAGCAAGGGAAGTGGTACTTCGACACTTTCATGAGAATCCTTTTAAAGAATATGAGCTCTATAACTGCAATCACAGCTCTAGGCACTCCATACGAAAGCAATTCCCTTCAGCGCTCCCAGGGACCAAGAAAAGCCCCAAAGAAATGCATGATTCACATAATCTCAAAACTTATTTTGGGACTTGTGCAACTAGTCAAGACAAGATAACCTAGAGTGGTCTTCAAACCATGGGTAAACTGATTCAGGCATGAGAGATTACAGCTCTTCTTGAAATGGAAGAACTCAGAAGAAAAGAATTGACAATGAGACTTTCAATAGAAATGCCCAAAAACCAGAAACCAAATAAACAACCAGAAGATCTGCTTGCAGAGAGAAATTAAGGGTAGCAGGAAGTTGTTCATATGGCATCTGTCATTGGGGAATCAAGGATTTTGTAGGCTCCTTTTTACTGCAATTTAAGCAAATTCAGAGGGTTTGTCTTGTCTTTATTCATAACACCTTATGAAATTAGAGGCATGCACTGATTATTTTAGCTATCTAATCACTAAAATTATTTGCTAATTTTGATAGATAAATATATGATTAGGGATAATCTATAGCAACCTAACCATTAAACACAAACAATTTAAAAAAAGAAATATTTCTTCTTACACAAAAATGGGCAACAGTAACATTTATACCAGTTTTCTGCGTTAAAGGTGTACATTTCTTCACACAGTTTTTAACCTCAGATTTGATACAACTAAGAAAACCACTTATGCCAGTAATACTAACAATTTGAGCCTATATTTCCAGTGGAAAAATTATGTAAGCTAAAATATTTCTTAAGTTCATGGGGTTATGTTATTCCTGAGTTAATATCACATAGATGGGGAAAATGTATGTTGGAAAGTTGTTTTCAGTATACCAGGATGAAAATGTATCAAATGAAACTTTTGAAATCTTTGTGCAGCAAACAAGGTGTAGCAGCTGAGGTGGTGTCCGGTTATACAGGCTACACAGCAGTCCAAACCACATGGTTTTAAAAGCAAAGGATGAGGACACGAAAAGGTCTGGGGGTACTTGATGTACTGTATTGGCTTTGTGTGGCAAGGTTTGGGGGGGGGGGGGGGGGGGGCGGCTACAGGGGTGGCTTCTGTGAGAAGATGCCAGAAACTCTTTCTGTGTCTCACAGAGCCAATGCCAGCTGGCTCCAAGACACAGCCATCGCTGGCCAAGGCTCAGCTTATCAGTGACAGTGGTAGCACCTGTTTGATAGCATATTTAAGAAGGAGGGGAGAGAAACTGCTGTGCAACTGCAGCCAGAAGAGAGGAGTGAGACTGTGTGAAAGCAACATCCCTGCAGACACCCAGGCCAGTGAAGAAGGAGGGGAGGAGGTGCCCCAGATGCTGGAGCAGAGATTCCCCTGCAGCCTGTGGTGAAGACCACGGTGAGGCAGGCTGTGTCCCTGCAGCCATGGAGGTCCACGTTGGAGCAAATATCCACCTGCAGTCTGTGGAGGACCCCATGCTGGAGCAGGCAGATGGATGCCTGAAGGAGGCTGTGGCTTTGTAGGAAGTCCACACTGCAGCAGGCTCCTGGCAGGACCTGTGAACCCATGGAGAGGAGCCCATGCCAGAGCAGGTTTGCTGGCAGGATTTGTGACCCTGGGGGAGACCCACACTGGAGCAGTCTGTTCCTGAAGGACCGCGTGCTATGGAAGGGACTCATGCTAGAGAAGTTCATGAAGAACTGCAGCCTGTGGGAAGGATTTACATTGGAGAAGTTGATGAACGAGTGTCTCCCATGGCTGGGATCCCATGCTGGAGCAGGGGAAGAGCATGAGGAGGAAGGAGCAGCAGAGACATGACATAATGAACTGACCACAACCCCCATTCCCCATCCCCCTGAGCCACTTGGGGGGAGGAGAAAAATCAGGAGTGAAGCTGAGCCCAGGAAGAAGGCAGGGGTAGGAGGAAGGTGTTTTTAGAATTGTTCTTATTTCTCATTATCCTACTCCACCATTACTTGGCAATAAATTAAATTAATTTCCTCAGGTGGAGTCTGTTTTGCTTGCTACAGTATCTCCCTGTCCTTATCTTGACCCACAAGACTTTTGTCATATTTTATTCTCCTCTGTCCAGTTGAGAAGGACTAATAGAGCAGCTTGCCAGGTACCTGGTGGCTAGCCAATGTCAATCCTCTGCAGATACCAAGGGGGTTTATTATGTGTTGTGAATGAAAAAACGGTATGGCTATTGGGTCCATTTTAAGATATCCCTTGCATTCTTTTTCTTCTTTGTCCCATCCCATAGACTATAAAAGAAGACAACTTCAGCTCCAGGCTTTCAATGCTTTCCCCTTATTCCAGCACAGTGCCATCTTCCTAGGGAACAAAGTGGTGTGACAAGGGTAGATAATAGCAGAGAGCATGAATGGCACGCTCTCTGAGTTTTACATTAGAACACAGGAATCATCTTGCTAGATCAGTTTATCTAGGTTCACCATTCAGACTGTGAGGGCTAGCAACAGGCTTCCCACAGGAAGATGTGGGAAGCAAACCATGGGAAAAATGCTTCATTAAATGGCTCATCCCTATTCCTTAAGTCTGTGATTTGCTTAAGGCCTGAAAACTATTTTGATCTCTCTTCCAAAAATTGTATTGCTGTTAGTAAATATTCTGATATTAGATTATTTTTTTCTGTTGGGTGTATAAACATAAAACTTGTTCAACTACAACCTTCAACAGCATTCTGTGACATCAATGAAAAGTAAACCCCTGTTACACACAGTGAGAGAATATTTTATTTTGCATGAATTTGCCACTTTTTGAATTCATTGGATATTTCTTTTCTTGTGTTAGGAAACAAAAAGGACAGTCAAAAGGGTTTCACAGATACTGGCCAGAATTACTGCATTTGGAGCTGACTTAGAGATGAGGGATATTTAAAAAAAAAAAAAGTTACACGCTTTTTTACAGTTATTTCTTTCCCATTTAACTTCTAGTAATGAAGAGAAAAGGAGTACAAATTATACTGTACCACAACAGAATGATCAGTGACAAATGTCTGTCAATAAAATTACCACTGCACATAGAATATGTAAACACACGTTTCAAAACCAATTTTTCCTTATGCATTCTGTCTCATCACAAAGACGCCAGCTGGATAGACTAACTTTACAAATAAGATGAGCATATTTAATAAAATGAGAGTGATGGAATGATAATATTTTATTATCTTGTTTTAGAACACTTTCTTAATTAAGTTTTTCTGTAGAAAAAGGTCAATCAAGTTCCATCACTGGATTCTAGTGGTGACTTTTTACACTGTAAAATAAAAAATACAAAAGCAACAGAAAAGAAAGGAACATATGGAGTTGTTTGTGGTTCGTGCAGACCAAGCGAAGAACAGATTTTTACAGACTTTTAATACAGAAAAAACTTAAAATCACACTCTTTTGTCTTTTCAGTTGTTCCCAAAAGCAAATTAAAATATTACTGTACCCATAGTTTGTCAAGTCCTTCAGCAAGGAAGGGCTTCATACCACAAGTATCAGTACCATGACGTTACTTGGAGAAAATGATATTTTCTTAGTTTTTTAGTATCTTTAAACCTTTGAAGTACTGTAGAACTAACTTAAATTCATAATTTCCTTCATGTTCAATTACTGGACCATGCCTATTAGGTTGCACATTACCTTTGCAAAGGTGTACCGGCACAGTGAATAAACCTCACTGCAATGAGACAGTCATAAGCTTGAGTCCAGAAGACTGTTATTGATGGAAATCCAACTTCTATTTTACCACAGAGGTTTAGCATACTTATAAATTACCTGGAAACCAATTACATGCTATAGATGTGGAACCTCACAAGGCTGTGTCTATAGAAATAGTTCTAGATAAAGCTGTCCTTTAGTAGTAGTATAGTTATCTTGGTTAAGTTAATTTTCTAGACTTCCTCAGTAGGCAACGGAAAGACCTAAGATGGGACAAACTGATCTTTACATGTATCTAAGAAAGGAGTTTGAGAAAGAGGTATGTACTCCCCTCTGGAGATATTGATTTATGTCTACTGATTAAAGAGAGAATCTACTCTAGACTACACTATTGGCCAAACTTTTTTAGAAATTAAAAAAAAAAAAAAAAGGTATTTTTGGTCTGAATCCAACCCTAGTTGATTAACTGACAAGACTTATTTGCAGACTGTTAAACAGAACCCAGAAGCCCTTATGCATTGAATGGTGGAGACCTTCTAGGAAAAATGTATTTTATACTTTCCAGTGAAGATACTCTAATTATAAAATATTTCAGATCTGTTCTCCCTTTCTAAAGAGAGAAAATGCTTTCTAAAGAATTTCTAAAATGCCTCTCCTTTCTTTTTTTGGGAGATCCCATTTTTTCTTATTCTCCAAATTGCTATTTTCTCCACAGCATTTAATATATTTTTCCTATAACAGATAGTAGTACTGGAAAATATGGGATTTTCTAGCTGATCTCATCTAATCTGTTTCTGTAAAATATTTTATTTTAATCTGATATTTCACTTTGTCTTAACCTACTTTTCTGATTTAGATTTAAGTTAATACAGTGCTCTGAATTCTGATGTTGCTGAATAGTTTAACTGAAGTGAGTTGGAATGCTCACAGTCCTACTGATAAGTTCATACTTAGACATTCACAGGCTGGTACCTTTATCACCGTTCTTTATGTAACTAATTATGTTGGCCCTTATTGTGGATTTCCTGGTTTTCTTCTGGTATAAATTCAGTGACTGTAACAGAGGTGCAAGTTCACTGCTGTTAATGGAGGTCTGTCTTACTTGTTCTGCTTCATAAAAACAGAATCAATAATATATGAGTTCTGGAAGTTCTATAGCATGAAGTATTATACTAAACATCTTATTTCAATATGACAGGATTTATTTCAGAATGCCTTGAATTTAATGTGTTTATTTTTCATGATTAATAAGTTGAAAATTTGTTTCTACTTAGACATTTAAAACAGTTGTCTTATTGCTCTTCCTTTAGTGACAATCTGTTCCAGTGTAACGTATTAAAAGTTAAAATTAAGTAAATCTGCATTAGAACAACAGGAGGGTATCTACACGATAGCAAGGATGTACAGAGAGGGGTTCTTTATCTTCTGGTAGAAGGTGAAGAACCTACTGTGCTTAACTGACCTGGAAAGAACTTACGCATTTCCTTCCAATTTGACATAGATGGTTAATTTTTTTTCTTAGAAAAGCCTCCCTATTTTTAAGAGGGCAAGTGATTGGCAGATAATTCCTATTGATTACAGTGTTATCTAATGGTGAGGAAGGAGCCTGACTCCCTGCTGCTGACTTAAGCTGAGAAGCCTATCATGACCACTACAGCTGAATCTTGAGGTAAACTATAAAGCATTTACTGACTGAGAAATGGAAACAGGGGGGGAAAGGATTATGTCTTATTAGGGCCATCAAGAAAGTAGTAGTGAATCTTTATTCAGGAAATGTCCAGTTTCCTAATATTTCATTACATGGCACAATCCATTCAAATTCCAGCTTTCAAATGCAGTATGATGGGTGTCAGCACATGCACTGTTCAGAGATGGGGCAAACTGTTGTACAAAAAAACAGAGCTATGATAAATAAGTAACATATTTCAGTTGTACACACATTTTCTGTATGATTTACTAACTTTAAGCTTGTTGCTTACTGTTGTCTAAAGACTAGTCAATGAACTCAATGTCTGGTAAAAAATGAGATGAAACTGCTTAAGAAAAAGCAGGTCAAGCATGAACACAGCTGGATGAGTTTGACTTGCTGCCAGCTATCCATGTATTCGTTATCAGGTTGTAGTTTTCATGAGCATGATGGCAGGAATAAGCCAAAAGGAGAAATATAGGAGGTCAAAGAATTACTTGAGAGATTAATTTAGCGCACTCATTCCAGTGTTCAGCTTTTAAGGAGTCTCATGTTTGATTTGTGTATTTCACAAACATCTGAATGAGATGTAATTCCATTTGAAACACATTAAAGACTGTTACTCTTTGAATCGGACTTTGAATAATAGAATCACAGGACTGGAAGGGACCTCAAGAGGCCATTTCTTCCATCTCCCAACTCTAATGCAAACTCAACTATCATTATATCATTCCGACTGATGTTTGTTCTAAAAAAAACTTCAGTGAGAGAGTTTTTACCGTTTCCCATGCCATTATCTTCCAGGGTGTCTCTATCCTTAGCACTGGAATTTGTTTCCTAATGCCTGACTGTGCTGTAATTTAAGTCCATTACTTCTCAGCCTAGTCTACTGATAATACAGAGAACAAGTTGCTCCTTTCCTCTTTGTGTCAGCTTTTCATGTATTTGGAGTCTATTCTCATACCTCACCTTTAATTATGTACTGAGACCCTTTTGGCTTCAAGAGAGACAACACAACTGACCAGCTTTAAAGACAGAGAATTTACATAACAGACAACAGAGTTAAGTGGTTACCCTTACCGATTAGTCATCCATTGGTTAGATACCCAGTCTGTCCTTGGAAGATCCAGGATCATGAACACTTTTTTGTAGTTTCCTTCTTCCTGCAGTATTAGTGAATCTGAATTCTTTAGCCAATGCTTCTTTACCTATAATCCCTATCATTTGGGAAAGGGGCTATGTGAACTGCAAAATACTCCTCTGTTAGGCAGTATTTGTCACCATAGCTAATTATATTGCTATGCATAAACTACACTAATCTACTCACAAAACCTTAAAGAAAATGAAACAAGAGTACATATTCATTTTCCCATTTTACATCCTACCTTACAGTTATAGGCTCTACACTAGTTTCTCAATTAATTTACTGCAAATCTGTTAAATATCTGAGTCTCCTCTGGCTAAGTCAGGAGCTTATGATAGTTAGTCTAAGGTTTAGGCCTGTAATCCCCTTCTTACTGGCTGTATGACCTTCTTGCAATCTGGTACACTAAGCTGGCGCATTTTAGTATCTTACGTATTCATTTTCATAATAAAGTAGAAAGAGCTTCTCACTGCCCTTTTTTAAAGTGTTTTATAATGATGTCACTACACCATCTACTTGGTATATTTTAGAGAATGCTCTTTGGGTTTTGTCCTTCTTTATCACATGTTTTACTGCTTGCCAAAAAAGCTGTGGACAAAGTATTTAGGACACTTTTTTTCACTTGGATATAAAGTTTTCTACCATATGTTTTGCCCCCCACCCCCACTGTAGCAGTACTGACTAACATGACTTTGGATAGGCTTGAAAGGATCTTCTTGCTTGGTCTTGCAAGAACAAGTGGACTTGGTGGTCTAGGCACCTTGTGCAGAGCCTATTCCTGTAGCCTCCAATCATTTATTGCAAAATATTTGACCAGCCATGTCCCCTTACCATTCCCTGTGCCCCTCCAGCACTCTTGCTGGCAGGGCCTGAGAAACTGAAAAGTCCCTGACTTAGTATAAACGTTACCAGCAACAACCAAAATCATCTGTGTGCTGTCAACATTGTTCTCACACCAAATCCAGCTAAGAAGAAATTAACTCTATCCCAGCTGAAACCAGGATGCTCAGGAAGTCGAGTATGCTTACTCGTCCGTCCACTCAAGACAACAGATCCACTGTAAGAGCAGCATAAGGGAGAGAGAAGCAAGGCCAAGCTACAAAGGAATAATTTTGAAACTGGATTAGCATGCAGCAATGGTGTTAGGGAAACCAAAGCTCACCTGGAGTTGACATCAGGAACATCAAGGCAACAAGAAGAGCTTGTCCATTGCTAATAAAAGGCTAAACAAGGAAAATGTGGAATGGTTGCTGAATGGAAAGGGTGATTCAGCAACAGTGGACACTGGTAAGGTTGAAGTACTCAATGTTTTGGTCTTTCAGGCCTTTGCACTTAATGAGAGAGAAGAGAGGAACTACCAGCAGTGGACAAGGATAAAGTCAGGGATTACTTACAAGAGCTCAACTCATAAAAGCTCATGGACCAAAGAAGTTGCATCAAAGCTTCAAAATATTACAGGCTGATTTGCCTTACTTCAATCCCTAGGGAAAACATGGAGCAAGTCCTCTAGCAACATACTTCTGGGAAAGTGAAGCAGAGAAAGGGTATGGAGAGTACTCTCATCGAGTTTGCAGATGAAACCTATATGGGGGTTGTAGCTGAGGGGCTTGAGGGGCAGGCTGCCACTTGCAGGGACCAATAGGATGAATGGGTCAACAGAGTTAAGGGATGAAAGCCCTATGAGGAGAGATGGAACGAAATAGAATTGTCCAGTCTGAAGAAGAGGCAGCTTTGGGGGAATCTAACAGCAGCCTTCCAATACCAATTAGGAGGTTATGAGAAGACAGAGGCAGGTTTTCCAGTGCTGCATGTCAGGAGAACTAGAAATAACAGACATGAATCAGAAAAAGAATGTTTCCAACCACTTATAAGGGAAATTTTTTTCAGCATGAAGACAGCCAAGAAGTGAAGTAGGTTGCCCAGAGAGACTATACAGTCTCCTCAAATTTTCAAGACCAGGCTGTGTAAAGCTCTGCAGCTCTGCTTTGAGTAGGAGTTTACACTAAATACTTCCTGAGGTCCCTTCCAACATGGCTATTAAAAAAAACCCCTTTCATTTCTGAAACAAGCGGAAATATACTCTTTTACATGTAAAACAGTGTTTCATTGGTGCTAATTCTCTCTAAAAGTGTATAATGCCCTGATGTTTCCAACTATTTTTAACACACCATCTAGCTTATAAGAATGGAATTTTAAACTCCTAGCCTTGATGATGGAGTCTGACTATTATCTGTGGGTGTTCCTATAAGAAGCAATATTTAACCTCTGCAGTTGTGGGTTACAGTTGATGGAACTACGGTACAAATATTTTACTTATCTTAACTACACAAAGAACTTCTCGTGCTGCTTTTAGCCATTCCATGAACACTGGTTGCAGCTTCATTATTGAACAGTTTTAATTGCATTCTATGTTGATTTGTTACTATAGTGTTTTCTACAATGCTGTTTAATACTATTTGTCCTCAAGAACATATTAATACCTGTGATACATTTTGTCTTTTGGCCATCATCTAACAGATTTTTTAACACCATGTCTACATCAGTCATTACCAGCACAATGTTTACTGAATGGAATGAGTTTAATCCTTGTTGAGCTTCCAGTCTTGACAGTTTAGCTTGATGGGCTGCTAGCTTCCTATTGGACAACTTAATTTCTTTTACAACCCTTATCTGCAACCACTGTAGCATTGCTTATCACATATATTTCCAGCTAGTCGAGATTTTATTCTTATGTAGAATTTCTAGAACTATATGCATTCCCAGTGTTTCTGTTGTTGGTGCAAAATGTAGCTCACATCCTCTAGCTGAAACTAAACCTGGCTAAGAATTTCCATATCTCATATAAAGCAGGTTGTTGGCATTACCCACTTTACATATTCTTATAGGTTGATCCATTTAAATATAATACCTGAATCCCAACTTCCTGTGGGATGAGCTTTAAGGTTGCAAGGTTGGTTGGTTGTCTGTTGGTTTTCTTTCCCCTTTTTGAACACGAATTTTATCTCTGACATGGAAAGAAGGAACTTGTATGGTTTCATTCAGCAACATAAACCTACAGAGGAAGGTGTTTGTTCTGGCTCTGTGACTACCTTTCCGTTCATCAACATGAATATTCACCTGAGTCAACTGAGCACTAGCTGACTGTGATTTCTCTGGAGATGAAGTATTTCGTTGTAATGTGACAAGTCTGTAGAAAAACTCAGTTGATCCTACTGAGATATTTTGGTGCTTTAAGGTGCAAAGGGAAGCAAACATTTGTCTCTCATATGGTTTGTACCTTTTTTTTAACCTTGCTGACAAATACCTGAGACATATGCCATTTGTCTTAGCTTTCCTTCTTTCTCCTGGCTTAACACTGCACTCATTCAGTGTTCCCTAACTTTAACTCAGGAGGTCTTGTTGGTTATATATGTCACTAAAAAAAATAGGGCTAAGAGCTGTTTTCTGGCCCTGAGGCTAAGTGGCACAGAGAGGCTGCAGGCACACTACATACCACTTGGCCTTGAGTGTCTTCTCAAGGAGACAAAGTGTTTGAAATAATGTGGAGGTCATATTGCAGCTTTTTTAGCCCGAGGGCTTTTCTATGTGAAAGAATGTGTAGCATGCTCTGATGTGTGGCATGGTGGTATGGAGGAGTGTTCTAGGGTGCAAAAAATTTCAGGGACAGTTTTGGAGAAACCATTAAAGGTGATGCTGGGTTTTAGGAATGATTTCAGGCAAATGCCATACCCCTGCCTGGGCAGTGTCTTGCAGGGTGGTAGTTAGCACCACCCAAACTTGGCAGAATGAAATCTGTTAGCAGTCAAGCAGTGCAGAAAACCAGTGACCCAGTGCTGGAATTCAAGCTCTGTTTACCTAGCATTATAGCTCTATAGGCTTACATGCACAGACATAGAGTGTCTGTATTTGTGCAGCTATGTGCATGCTGAAGCCTTTTGTGTAGCCTCTGCTCTATCTCATTGTTTGCTGTGGTTGGTCCTTCTCAAGTAAGCTGTCCTATACAGTCACCTTTTCCTCACAGATTTCAATAAGACACTGTCTGAATCTTGCCCCAAAAAGATCTCAAAAGCTGTGACATTTGTAGGTGGTATAAACCTCAATGGACTAGAGATAAGATAAAATAACCCTACAGGTACTGCTTTCTAGACACAAAATTACATTTAACCATGATGACATACATATTGACTTAAGAAATGTTGAGGTTTTGTTTCACATGTAAACGATGTGCAAAAATCTGTTAGATAAGAGTACTTTGCAGAAAGGATTTCATTTCAATAGTTTGGATACTACAGATCTCATTAACATTGCAGAAAGCTATGTCCAACACTAAAAGTAGACCACAGAGCTATTAACAATTTCTTTAGGCTGTTAGGCTTTAAGCTCATTCTGTGTTCAGCTCTAAGCTTCTTTAAAAAACAACAAACACCTGTATAGAAGCAAGGGAGCAAACTGACTTCTCTGATGCCATGGGACTTTTGGTACTGTTCGTTTCAATCTAGGTAAACATAGTATTCCTAGCACATTAGAACTGATATAGTTAGTGTTACAGATTAAATAGCTGTCAGTTAGCATATCAACTTAACATGCCACAGAGACGAGTATCTTTTATGCCAGACCGTTCAGGCTCCATCAACCAAAATGACCAATGGATCAGCTGTAGAAGTTGGAGGACAAAAGGTCTGGCAATCATGAGGAGCAAAATCAAGCATTGTACTGAAGATACTGGGTATGAGTAAAGCTCAAAAATGATGCAATGAGAGTGGTTCTGGATGGATATACTAACATTTGACGAAAACCAGAGGAAGTATTTCAGGCTTGAGTGAACAGTGGAAGTAGGTCTTCTTGTTTACATTTCTCTAAACAGAAGAGTAAGCATGTCTTAGACCTCCTGCTGCTGAAAACCAACAGGGAGTGAATACAGTGAACACTCTTCTACAGTTCATTGACCCATGGGAAGAGAAGTTCTAAGGCAAATCCTGAGCAACATGTTTAGATATGCTATTTACAGGATGAGAGAAAACAGGGTAGAAGGTGGTAATACAGTTGATTGTCATCTAGTGCATTTATTTGAGTCAGAAAAATTAGATACAGGCTCTTACCTGCCCTGGCCTGCTATGTAAAGTCTAATTCTGAGTGCAACGGCTTTTATTCCCAAATTTTATAATCAAGGATTTATAATTTCAGCTTTTAGATTCCTCTACAGAGGGAAACTTACTAATACTGAACCCAGACACTGACATGGGTTAACCCTTTTAGGGATTTCTTGAAATCAAATAATTCAACTTTATGCATTCATTTTTGGGAAACAGGGAGGCTATGAGGTAAAACACCAAAAGGAAGTCTATTTAGTTTTGTATTCCTGCTACTGAATGGCAAGAGAGATAAGCCAAGAAACTATCTTTTGTCAAATTTTGATAGAGATTTTCCACAGGCCTAGGGAAAGTTTCTAAGCTTTTGGGCTCCTCTGACTCCGATGCTTCACCCATCATTAATTATAGCACATGCTACTAGTCAGGGAGTTAAGAAGCAGGCAACCGAAAGCTTAAAACAAAGGGAAGTAGTGCTGTTAAGTTCATTATTTCCCATCTATAATTTTTACTTTGATTTCATTTAATTGGATAAACCTGGCAAGCTGCTGCCAGGTGGATCTCCTACACAAGCCTGCTTCGAGATTTCATTATGCTTTTTATTTCTAGCATCATCATTCAGTCATCTCTGTTTTCCCTAGCTAATTAGCCCACTGTTTACAAGGTGCACATTTTTTAACATATGGTACAGTTGCACTGCATGTGTGTTGTATTTTCATTTTGTAGTTTGAATCTTATATTTCTGATGCAGTATGTCAGAAATATCAGATGCCCATCTTACAGAACAGCACTCACAGCTTCACATTGAAATGTGCCCTAATTATACTTTGGAATTCCTTACTTCCCCATGTTTTCAATTAACACATCACAGCCATTACAGTACTGTGACAACAGCGTGTGATTTAAAGATGCTAGTATTTGGAGGTCAGAATTTAGCAGGAGATAAAAGTCACAGGAATTATGTGTTTAAAATAATTAAGATTTTAAAAATATACCTTTCCAATTCAGTGGGGAAAAGTTAAACCCCATATGAAAATCCTCCACATGGCTTGATACTGTGTCTTTGAGACACCGGCATTGCATGCAGCTATTATAAATCTTCTTCCTGTGTAAGACTGCAGAGGGAGGACCTGACTGGCAACACAAAGGAAGAAGCAGGTCTGTTTGCCTGTCTGAAAGAGACAGAGGGAGAGGAGCGGGTGGAGGGGGAGCGAGATGCTCACACATAAATGCACAGCTGAATACAGAAAGATTCACTCCTTCTGTGCAGCCCACAGACCATCTATGCCTAAATGATTCTGGTCCACCATTTGCATGATATATTAGCCTTTCAAGCTGTCTTTTGGTATGAACTGAGAGACGGTAGCTCTTGCTTTTAGCTAAGTTCATCTGCAATTGGTTTTATCTCTAGCAGGTCTCCATTACTAGTTAATATTAACCTTATTGCAAGCAAAACGGTACACAGAGCTCTGCACATGCTGGAAGTACATCAGAACACTGCAAGGGCTGAATTAAACAGTGTTGGTGATGTGAAATTAAATTCCTGTGTAGTTCATTATACTGACACAAATGCTTGATTATTTTTATTTTTTTTAAAACCCAGTTCAGCTTTACACAATATTTAAGCTAAACTGAAAAAAACCCCATATTAAATTCAGGAACAAGAATATTCACATGGGTTGTTATGCTAGCGTAACTGTATCAGCCTCACTGTGCTGGCATAACTGATGAAGTCTGCTGTGCTGACTAGCTCTCAGGCTCCCTGAGTTGCAGAGTGGTGCAGAAGTAACCTTAAATTCTCTCTAAAGCAAATCACTCAGATGCTTTCTACCTCCTTCCTCCTCCCTCAGAAAAGCCCTCAACTCCCCCTATAGGATTAGGTCTTTTTTCGTACCTACCCTCTTCACGCTGTGTCTAGCCTGAATCGCTGTCAGTCATCTGGTTACTTCCCAGCTCCTCCAGACATCCCCTCCAGCCAACGCACATATCCCTGCAAGTTCCTGCCTGAATCATGAACTGACAGCTGGGAGACAGGTAGTATGAGGATCATATCCGAGAGATGAATGAACATTTTCAGCAGAAGCAGAGCACCTATCAACTAATATGCTATTTCCTTAACATAAAGGAAAACAACATATTTTCCTTCTTTTTGTATAGCCAGTTTTGTTTTTTTTTTTATCATACAATGGACACAACAGAATTTCAAGATTTCAAGTAGTTTTGTGACAGCAAAAGTAACCACAAAATAAGAAAATGTCTATGATATGTATGGTTATCTTCAAACATTTGGGTCAGCCATGACTGGTCCAGTCTTCTTATGCCAAAGGTACAGCATGATAGCAGTATTTCATTTAATGTAAAGAGTATACTGCATAGTAAGTTATGCCAAAAACATTTCCCAGCTTGTGGGTAGAGTACTGGGCACCTACAAAGGCGGGCTATTTTTCAGTAGGGGTGAGAGGCCACAACCGCCATCGACTTAGTGCTTGGGTCATTTAAAATGCAAGCCTTATTTAGACACTTGATATAGATTTAGGCGCCTGACTGTAAACACCTGATTAAAAATATTGGCCTAGCTTTACAAATAAAGGTCAAAGGAAACATACATTACTGAGTGCTGGAAAGCAAAAAGAAGAGTGAGACAAGGAATTAAGACAAAAGCCGTTCCAAGGATTTGTGGAGGACAAAGGATAGAAGGAAGGCACTCTGATGCTGTTTATTATTTTTATTGTTAGTTAATTTCCATTTCTGTTATTAAGTTTATATAGCTTTTACATAGCTATTTCTACTCTCCTTCTTGTTTTTATTATACTTTACTGTTCTCTGTGCCTGTTCAGTATATTGAGAAAGAAAATGCAGTACAGAAATCCTGAGAGACAGCCTGTTCGCATGAAACTTTAATCCAAATTTTAGTAGATACCAAAGGGTGAACCTCTAATTGGGCAAGGAAGAAACTTATAGATACCTAGATAAAGCTCTAAATTTTCAGATACTCACCTGTCATAATGATGTCCTGCTGCCACTCTTTCGACTTTTTAGCCATCCAGCATGAAAATAATAAAACAGAGCCACCAGCAACCACCAAAAGAACAAATGCTTTTATTTATTATTCACCTGGATGTAGGATTTCAGTCAAGACTTCTAAAGCATGTGTGTGTAAATGCTGTCTGTGTAGCGGTTATTCAGGCTTCCTTTGAATTCCGTCCATCCATTTAGTCATCCCTGCCAAGTCAGTCTCTATTACTCGTATCTACTAAGATGTGTTTTAATGGCGAAAATAACAGGTTGAATTAATAAAAATGCTGGCAGTGACACCAAGAAATGCTGGGGCTTTACTAATCTAAAAATAATGACCTTAGGGGAGCTTTGTTCCTCCTTCTCATGGGTCCCTGCTAGAAACAGCCAAATAATTATAAAAAGGAGCCAGCTGAATAAACACAGTGGGGAGTATTGTGGATGTTATTATATAATTGCATTATGGATATTTTTCAACTTTGATTTTTTTGATATGAATTTACTGAAACTTTTCATGCCATGGTTTTTTTTTATTATTATTATTTTTGATTTTTGTATCACTCCTTCACTTTGTATTATCAAAGATTTTTTTTAAAAAAACAAGCAAACAATAAAACAACCCCACCTAAATCTTACAGGCCAAATGGTGTATGACTTGTATTTGTGAAGCGCTTTGAGCTACACAGAAAACACAGCTTAGATACACTTTAGTATCTCATTTCAGACATATGGACATTTTCAGGGTAGATTTATCTCCCTTACACTAAGGATAGTCTACTCTAAGCAAAGGCCAGATTCAGATTTATGTGGCTTCCAGGAACAGTGGAGGCTGCAGTTCCTATGGTGGGACTATAGCTCATGTGGACTGCGGGCAAACGTGGAAGCCAGACTGAAAGAGTTGGCTCAGGTGTAATATTGTGTAAACACATGGTATTTGTATAACATTCCAGTGTATTTGTTCACAACTCTGACTTCAAATAGAAGCAGTTCATGAAATGTTCCCAAAATTGATACATCTTCCTGACTTTGACTGAAAGGCATTTTTCTAACAGCACATGTCCACACAGTCATTTGTCTTTCTCTCAAAAGAGCACTGTGCCTATGGTGCAACAAATGTTGCCAGAAAAAAGCATGTTTTCTGTTATCTGTTCAGTCAAATGGCTTGTGTGTCAGATGTACAGAGGAGGCAGGGCTTGGACATGAAAGATTTTGCCCCCTTAAGCCGTTCATAATGAACAAAGCAGAATATAGGTACTCTTCCAACCTGACTATACATTTAGTTGACAGTTTCTCTTCTGTCTCACAGCAGCATGCCTGTCACAGACATAAGTAGTCTCAGCTAAGTCAGTCAAAACAGAAAGCTCCTTGCCATCTTGATGAAGTGGACCTTCAATATAGTACTGGTAAAAAGAAGTAATATGCTTAGATACAAAATGTGGTTCTCTCAGAATCTAGCTTATTTACAGAAAGGTGAATTTTAATCCAGTGGCCAATTACTGAAGAACTTTTTGTCACAGCCTCTAGCTTCACTTTGGAAATGTTTTTGCTAGAAAAGTAGATTACAGGAAAAAAAGGGGGAGCCATGTTAACTATTAGACTTTTGAAATCAGTGTCAACAGGAACAACTTCAGTTTACTATATAATGAGAGGTGATGGTGATTAACCCCTTTGTTTCCATAGCATTTAATTTCAACTGGCCATCTCATGCTAGGTGCATATCTCCTCCATCTATACTGATTGCCCAGTTATAATTAACACTCTGTTAGCTGAAGTGAGGACTCATGAACCTGTTCTAACATGACACAATATTCTGGTAAACCGAGGCACTGAAAATCCAATCTCTCCTACCACATGTTCAGAAGAAAATCTAATGTGCTCAAAATAGAAGTTCAGAAGTTCAGTCCATCCACAGTAATTCCCACTGTGTTTATTAAGTTGGGTCCTTTTTATAATTATTTGGCTGTTTCTAGCAGGGACCCATGAGAAGGAGGAACAAAGCTCCCCTAAGGTCATTATTTTTAGATTAGTAAAGCCCCAGCACTCCTTGGTGTCACTGCTAGAATTTCTATTAATTCAACCTGTTATTTTCACCATTAAAACACATCTTAGTAGATACGAGTAATAGAGACTGACTTGGCAGGGATGACTAAATGGATGGACGGAATTCAAAGGAAGCCTGAATAACCGCTACACAGACAGCATTTACACACACATGCTTTAGAAGTCTGACTGAAATCCTGTTTCTGAAGTTCAGAAGCAGCTCTGAAGCAAGGTTCAAGGTTGAACATGAAATCTTGTCACTTTATGCCATTAAGGGTAGTACTTAAGGAGCCAGGTCCTTAGCGAATCCGAGACAAAGCTACTTTAGAGTGCAGTTAATTGTTCTTTTATCTTCCATGTGACGGCATCCAAAAGACCTGTGCATGCTTCATGTATCCCAACTATCCTTGTGATGGTAGCTCAGAATCAATATCAAGACAGACACTTTCTTTTCTAGAAACATCCTTGTTTCATGAAATTGTTTTTGTGATGAGCATGATGCCTTTTACTGGTTATGTTGGTGAGACTGTAAGATGCAGGCAAAGCAGGGAGTGACCTGGAGAGGCTGCTGAGATACCTAAAACAGTGGAATAGTTTCATGGTGTGCTTTCCTTGGTGTGATTTGTCCACAAAACCTCTTAAAGCTTCTATAGAACACATGTCTTGGCATAAGAAAATGAAGCTAAAAAGGCTATAGAGGAAAAGCAAAAAAAAAAAAAAAAAAAAAAAAAAGAGTAAAAAAAAAATCCCCAAAATATTACCTAAGTGATCTTGATAAACTAATATAACAAAAATTAACCTCTAACTTCTGTTAACCTAGAGAAAAATGCTATAGAAAAGAGAGTTACTGTATTGGGTTTACGTGCCCAGGCGCTGGTGGGGGCTGCAGGGCCCTGTGAGGGGCGGCCGGGGCTGCCCTGGGCTGGGCACAGCCGGTTCCCGCCGGTTCCCGCCGGCTCCAGCCACCCTGAAGGGCATGGCTGGGCCCTGCAGCCTTGTGAGGTGGTGGTACCTAGGGAAAACAAATTTAAGAAAGGGTTAAAAATTGCCACACAGCCTGAGAGATAGGAGTGAGGAGTAATGTAAAACAGCCCTGGAGACACCAAGGGGAGAAAGAGGGCAGGAGGTGCTCCAGGCGACAGAGCAGACATTCCCCTGCAGCCCAGGGTGAAGACCATGGTGAAGCAGGTTGTTCCCCTGCAACTCAAGGAGGTCCACAGTGGAGCAGATACCCGCCTGCAGCCTGTGGAGTACCCCACATCAGAGCAGGTGGATGTGCCCTGAATGAAGCTGCAGCCTGGAGAGACCCTGTGCAGAAGCAGGCTCCTGGAAGGAGCTGCAGCCTATGGAGAAGAGCCCAGGCAGGAGCAGGTTTTCTGGCAGGACCAGCCACCCATAGGGGACCCACACTGGAGCAGTTTGTCCTGTTGTACTGTACCCCATGGGAAGGACCCAGGCTGGAACAGGGGAAAAATGTGAGGTGCAAGGAGCACCAGAGAGGAGCTGCTATGGACTGACTAGAACTCCCATTCCCCAGCCCCTTGTGCCATGTGGGCAGGTGTTGGGGAAGGCAGAGGAGCTGGCAATGAAGGAGTGAAGTTGAGCATTGTGAAAGAAAGAAGGGAGGATGGGAGGAAGGTGTTGTTCTGGTTTGTTTCTCATCATCCACACCTATTTTAATTGTCAATAAATAAAACTAATTTTCCTGAAGTCGAGCCTGTTTTCCTCATTAAGGTAAGTGATCTCCCTGTCTTTATCTCAACCCTTGAGACCTTCCAACATATTTTGTGCACCTGTTCTGTTAAGGACAGGGAGTGAAAGAGCAGCTGGGTGGGTGGGTGGCAGCCAGCTGCTGAAGACACCACAAATATATTAATAGGTAAGGTGGAATATTCAACCATATTAAGATATAATTGTAAATTGCTTGCTTTTAGTGAGCAACATGGAGCTGAGAAGTACTGTGTGTAGATGTTTAGTATGATTCAGACAAGATTCCACAAAAAACTTTGTTGATTTAAGCTTTCTAACATATAATACATGTTAAGATTTTGCATTAAAACAATCATGTTACTCTGTCTTGATCTTCTCTCCTCAGCATTCTTCAACACTGCTGTCCTTTGTAATGCAGTGTCCAGTTCACATGTTGGGGTTCCTGCAAGACACAATCCATAGGAAACCATTGTAAAGAACAATTATAAAGGGAAGCACAATCAAAAGCAACGAAGATTTTTGCAACTACAGCTGTTGATAAAACAATAAGAAAAACTACCTGAATTCACCAATAACAAAACATCAAGAATCGATGCAATACATATTTTTTTTAATAAGGAGGGACCTGGCTAAATAATTCAAGTAATAGAAAACAGCAGATATATCAGAAGAATAAGAGACGAAAACATGGTATTCTCTTCAGTGAAATAAAAACACAACTTTCATATTGCAAGACTAGTTTCCCAGTAAAATAACAGACTATATTTAAAAAAAAAAAAAAAACAACTAAAAAACCACCCAAAACCCATAAACTACAAGATGAAAAATTATGAACAATTTGTCTCAGAAAATTTTTGCTCCCACAAAACTCTAACTAAAGTAAATACATCAAGAACCTGCACTTGCCTACTTGCAGGAAATATCTGTCATTTATTTCTACCCTGATCTTGTTCCTAAGGTCTTTTCAACAACATCTTTTTGTCCATGACCTTAATTTCAAAGACTCTGTAACACATCTCCTAACCTGATTGGAGCAAATTGAATCTACCTGGCACTATCAGGACTAACAATATTGTCCTTTCACAGAGATGTGAGCTCCTGAGATCAGAATAATTCAGGGATTCAAGTTCTTACGGTCAGTTGCTTCACTGGAGTAAACTCATGGTTCTGTTAGGGCAATGAAGCTGTCACTATTTACAGTAGCTGAGACTCTTCCTTTCTTATCTGGCATATCTGGCTTCTGGCTGCAGCTTTTCAATAGAATTGCCAAATCAGTACCAGCTGATGTAACATATATACCCTGCATATTCAAGATGGTCTATTATTCATTTTCCTCTGTACTGGGCACTGGTGAGGCTGCACCTGGAATCCTGTGTTCAGCTTTGGGCCCCTCACTGCAAGGGGGACATAGAGGTGCTGGAGCATGTCCAGAGATGGGCAACAGGGCTGGTGAACGGACTAGAGAACAAGTCTTACAGGGAGCAGTTGAGGGAACTGGGATTGTTTAGTCTGGAGAAAAGGAGGCTTAGGAAGGATCTTATCACTCTCTGCAACTACCCAAAAGGAGGTTGTAGGCAAGTGGGGGCTGGTCTCTTCTCCCACACAGCAAGTGACAGGACAAGAAGAAATGGCCTCAAGTTGCACCAGGGGAGGTTTAGATTAGATATTAGGAAAAAAAAATTTCACTGGAAGGGTGGTCAAGCACTGGAATGGGCTTCCCAGGGAGGTGGTGGAATCACCATCCCTGGAGGTGTTTAAAAAACACATAGATGCTGTGTTTAGGGACACGGTTTAGTGATGGACTTCTCAGTCCTGGGTTAAATGTTGGACTTGATCTCAAAGGTCTTCTCCAAACTAAATGAGTCTATGCTTCTATATACTTCATGTATTACTACATTTTGGAGGAATCCTCATCATGAACTCAATTTTTGTGAAGTGCTGTACCAGCTCAGAATTTAACATTTTACATTGTAATGCAAAAGATAATGTCTAGGTAGCAGAAAACCCAAAAGGAATGAGACAATGTTAATGATACTGTTTTATTAATTCTTGTAATCTGAATTCAAATAAAGATCTCTGTGAATAAAATATAACAATAAATAGGAATATATGACAAAGTTTAACACAGCCACATTGACTTAGTGTAGCTAATGGCATTTTAGCAGTGAATATATACTTATTCAGAACCAAAATTTGAACCGCTTACCTTTTGCTTCAAAAAAAGAGGTGTTGAAAACAGTGGGAAAGGGAATGAAAAACAAAGCCAAAAAATTATCAGAAGTCTGAGGATGATCCTTTACATTCAGTCTTAGAGAGTTCCACAGATTTAGCCTACTAAGAAATATTTCTTTCAATGATTAGTTACCACCCATGTATAAAATGACCATATACAGAGGGTGTTTTTAATGAGCAGAAGAAATCATGACAAGAACTAACGGCTGAAAGTTGGGCAAGGGAGATCCAAATAAAAGAAATTTCAAAAGAAATGTGATCAACTTTTGCAACTAAAGCAAGTGTTGAAATCCCCATCTCTTCATGCCCCAAATCCATATACTTTAGAAGAAATACTTCCAAACTTAGGTGTAAGCAAGATGGCTTCAGGTAGGGTAGCTGAGTAAAATGGAATGTTCTGTGTAGTACAGGAGGTCAGACTAGATGACCCAATAGTCCCCTTTGGCCTTTGCATCTAAGAACGAGATCTACAAAAAGTTGTCAGCAGGATTAATTCCTGAGAATAGTCCAATTATAACCAGAAGATTATTTTATGAAAGTGCTATTCATAATACCAGCACATAAATTTGCAGGTATTGATAAAAGGAGATAAGTAGTGACAAGATGTGAGATCTAGGGAAGGAAAAGGTACAAAATAAAGACCTCAGTTCAGCAAATCAAATTCAAGCAAGTGAGAAGAGTCCAAAGTCATCTTTATGGAAGTGACATCAAAAACCAAAATGAAATCTCATTTTTGAAATGAAACAGAAATATTTACTGTGCTTTTGCTAAAAGTCAATATTCTTTTTGTGATTTACAACAGTAAACTGTACTAGTATATACCACAAATATAAACCTTTGAAAATAAAAAAGTACATACTAAATACAAATGTTACTTTCCAAGTATATGTCTTTCTCATATTGACCAACAGTAGCTAGAAAACAACAATATTAAAAGAAATGTAAGAACAGTCATACATGATAAATTTGACAAAATGGTAGCAGGGGTTTCAGACTACATATTTAGCATCATACCCAGAAGCTGATTCTCTATATAAATGGTTGTGGGATTACTGAGGTGAGTTCTGAGCAAAGGGCACCAAAAAATGCCAGAAAGCTATGAAGTGTTTAAAGAACACTAGTCAAAGCAGTGGAGAAACTAAAGTAGTAAGGCAATAAATATGAAAAGAAATGGATTGCTCTGTCTTGAAAAAGCAATGACCAAGAGGAATGTTCCTACTTCTAATATGAGCAGTTAGCCAGTATTTTAATTTTACAGGTCAGTTTTATAAGGAGAAGCTGTGGAGTTATATTATTTCCCTCATGACACGAAAGGCAATGGGAATGAAACTGGGAGAAATTTCTTTTGTCAGAATTCTCAAGCTCTTTTTTGCCCCATTTTAATCAAAATGGTCCTTCTGTATTTTGTCTGTGTCTCACTCCCATGTTGTTCAGGTTCTCTGTATACCTGTGGGAAACCAAACCAAATAGGATTAACTCCCTGCCTTTGAAATGAGTATCAATATAGCATGACACAGATCTGCTTCCGATCAAACTTGTGTTTGGGCAATGGTTTATTTTGTTGCAATACATTACTACAAAACTCATCATAACTATTTCTCACATTTATCTCAGGAAAAGCTTTTGCCAACTTTCTTCAAAAAAGTTTCCATCACTCAATCGCTGACAAAGGGGTATAGCCAAAAAATCCTAAGCTTTTCAAGAGAAGACAGTAAGTAGGAAGGAGGAATGTTGAATACAATCTACAAATGTACAACAAAAAGAGGAGACTAAATTGTGTTTAAAAGAGAGTGAATATCAGGAAATACATGTTTTTTAAACCACAAAATATAGACTTTTGAGAAGGAGGTTGTAAAAGTTGTTGAAATGTGGATGAGAAAAAGTATTAGTGATAATACAGCAGGGATTAACAGAGGGAGCCAATTATTTCCAAATATTTATTGTTATTATCTATTTCTTTGTTTCCTATCCTTTTCATTTTCTGACATTACAAGGTCACATTCCTATAATCTCAGTGTGAGTACTAGATGGTTTGTGAACCACTGAACAGTGGCTATACTCATCTAAATGGAAGAAAGAAATACATTTCTTCCTCTCGTTGCTCCACAATATATTACAGTTTCTTACATATATGTTTAGAAAATTGTACTTTATTGTATCTTCCAAATATTTCTGAATGTCTCCAGATATTTTATGTAAGTGAGGTTTTCCCAAAACTGTATCATGATCTTGTATCATTTTCCCTTTTTATCATTGTTCTTCATTCTGGAATCCTTTCTTCCTGCTCTGATTTTCCTTATTATATTTTAACAACTCTACAATTTCTCTGCTGTCAGTTTTGCTGAGATATCCTGTGCAACTTCCTCCCTATTTTCCCTACAATTTGCAAAGACTTTTAAAAGTGTGAAAATATGAAGACGAGTGGTTAATTTTCCCTGCTAAACATATTCAGAAGGCTATATCCTCTGACTGTTCTAGCATCCTAGCTTCATGATCACCTTGGACTTAGAAATGTATTATTTAAATATGTAGTATATTTGTTTTCTTTTTCTAATTTATCTTTCTCAATATTTACATTGCATGCATTAGTTTCTTGTCTTAATATCCTTTTAAATACTCTACTAAAGTAGACAGGACACTCACCATGCTGAAGAGAACAGAAAATTGCTATACCTACCTTCTCCCAGGTACAGTTCACTCCATACTACATATAACATCTATCGTAATCTTGCAGGGCTTCCAATCAGCCACAGTAAAAACAATTAAACATTGTAAGATTCAAACATGAAAAATAAAGATTTCAGCTGTATGACCCAAAGAAGTAACTGTCAATACAGAATAAAAAGCCATGTGTACATGACTACTAGTCACATAAAGTAATGAGGCTGGAAAAAGGGAGAGAAACACCTTTAATTATGATAAAACCCCAAACATTTACATTTGTATGATGTAAGCTCATCATTAGATCTTTATGCTCCCATACTTTCTATTCATTCTAGTCTCTCCTATGACTCACCACAGTCTCCTGTTTTTACTGGTGCATTTCTGAAGATGCATTCTGACTTGAAAATGTAATTCATAAAGTACTATACATTCCCAAGTATTATACATTGAAAAAATTATTTTCTTCACCCTTTTCCCATAGACAAATAAATGAATAAATAGATAAAGTTTAAAAAATATTTTTGACAAAAATATTTGTTTCAGTAAAAGGAGATTTGTAGCTTTTTTGAAAAATCAGCATTTTCCATAAAAAATAGGCAATTTAAAATTATGATGTTGGTGATGACAATGACTATGAAGATAATAGTAATAATCATAGAATCATGGAATGGTTTGGGTTGGAAGGGGCCTTAAAGATCATCTAGTTCCAACCCCCTGCCATGGGCAGAGACACCTTCCACTAGACCAGGTTGCTCAAAGCCCCATCCAGCCGGGCCTTGGACACTTCCAGGGATGGGGCAGCCACAGCTTCTCTGGGCAGCCTATTCCAGTGTCTCACCACCCTCACAGTGAAGAATTTCTTCCTAATATGTAATCTAAATCTACACTCTTTCAGTTTAAAGCCATTCCCTCTCATCCTCTTGCCACATGCCCTTGTAAAAAGTCCCTCTCCCGCTTTCTTGTAGGTCCCCTTTTAGGCACTGGCAGGTTGCTACAAGGTCTCCCCGGAGCCTTCTCGTCTCTAGGCTGAACAACCCCAACTCTTTCAGCCTGTCTTCACAGGAGAGGTGCTCCAGCCCTCTGATCATCTTAATGGCCCTCCTCTGGGCTCATTCCAACAGGTTCATGGTTTTTTGGGGGTTTTGGGGTTTTTTTTTGGGGGGGTGGGGCGTGGCAAAGCTGAACACAGTACTCCAGGTGGGGTCTGACAAGAGCAGAGCAGAGGAGGAGAGTCACCTCTCTTGACCTGGTGGCCATGCTTCTTTTGATGCAGCACAGGATTTGGTTGGTTTTCTGGGTTGTAAGTGCACATTGCTGTGTCATTTTGAGCTTTTCATCCATCAGGACCCCCAAGTCCTTCTCCTCAGGGCTGCTGTCCATGCATTCTCCACCCAGCCTGTATTGATACTGGGGGTTGTCCTGACACAGTTGCACTTGGCCTGGTTGATCTTCATGAGGTTTGTATAGGCCCACCTCTCAAACCTGTCAAGCTTGATTTTCCTTTCCCTCCAGCAAGCTGACCACACCACACAGCTTGGTATCAGCAAACCTGCCGAGGGTGCACTCGATAGCACTGTCCATGTTGCCAACTAAGATGTTGAGTTGAACAAATCTGATTACATAAAGGCTAGAACAGCAGCTAAAGTTTCATGTCAGCAATAGAGGATAACAACATACACAATAGAGTTTCCTTCTCATATATCTTATAACATCTGAAAAAACATGGCTATAGACAGTTTTCTTTATATCTGTAGTAGCCATGTCTTCTCTGTCTTCATTTGACTGTTACTGATTCTACATCTATAACTGTCTCGCCTTTAAAACTGCAAATATTTCTATGGCTGGAAAAATCAGTCTTGGTACAAGAGAAAGACTACTTACAGACATTCAAGGCCTTGTTTGCTGTATTGAAGCAGACTGAAAAAAAATATTCAGCAGCTCTTTTATGTCCACTTTTGCATTGTGTAGCATGGAGCTGCAAGCTTCCTCTTGCTGTTACAGTGATTCAAGTTCCTTATTTTAGCTTCCGTATTTCTTATGTTGACTGAGTGGTTACATTAACTATGACTTTTATAGATTGCTAAACACTTTTCTGTACATGGTGTAGTGCATGGAGATTGTGTCTACCAGAATCTGTAGCAGCCCTTTAAATGCGATCAACTTCAGTTTTCTATTTGTGCACTGATTGTAGCTGAACCATGCATAAAAATACAATATTGCACCTTTACATGAGAATTCATATTTAGTGGTAAACTAGTTCATGAACAAAGTGATTAACTGGTGGGACTGGTGATAAAATTATACATGGAACATTTTAGAAACCAATATCCTATACAAAAAAATTTTATGCTTCAGAACAGGTTGAGTCCTATGAACAGCATGCTGTCCCTTGAGGAAAGGCTACTGCCCTAGCATAACCTTTTATTTCCAGTTTTGCCTCAGAATGGGAACTAGAAGAAAACGTAATTTTAAGTAAAACAACATTTTTCCTGCTCTATAGAAAAAAGGGGCACGTGAGATCTAGAAATGCAGCTTTCTTTGAAGGCCTGAGGGTGAAAAGATACAGAGAGGGGGGAGGGAGGGAGAAAAGTTGTTTTTCCACATCCAAATAACAATTTTATTATTCATAATCAATATCTTTGGTCTGGTACAAAAAAACCCACAACAACCAAACAAAAAACCAAAAAACCCAGAAAAAAAAAACAAAAACAAAACAAAACAGAAAAAACTGAACATGGAATGTATATGTAAACATTTAGATTTAAAAATCTGGTCGAAGAAAAATAAAGCAGTCTTCAAGACTATCATATGCCACTCATTTTACTAGTTATTAGCATTCCTGGAGTTTGGGATATCTTGAGCTTACTCGCTGTCTGTGCAATAATATGGCAGAACTCTCTCTGGGCTGTTTGGCTTCTCAAACCATAGTTATGCAGTGCCCCTGGCAATTCCCAGTCACAGCACCTTTCCAAAGGTTAGAAGTGTGAAAAACTTTTGTGCTTGTTGCATTTCAACTCTTCTTGCTGGTCCTCAGAGGACAAGTTCCCAGTTTCACGGAGATCTATGCTATCCAAATCATTCTCTCTGAGACGGAACTGAACTGCTGACACATGAGCTAGCCCTGGTAATGCAAAAGGCTGCTAAAGTTCCCATGCAGACTTGGGGCCTGTGGACCTATCTGGGTTTTAAGACTATTTACCATCTTACTACCTGGCTCCTTTTGTCACCCCAGATGGTGTATCTTCATAATTTTTTGGTTATTTAAATAATGAGGTATGAAATCTTGAAGTGAGCAAAAGAAACTTCCAACGGTAAGACTAGGGCAAGACAAAGTGTAAGCACTTGGGGAAAAAAAAAATCCTGCTTTGCTTACTGAACTTTTCCCATCTCTAGTTTTCCAGATGTTTCATGTTAAGCACAGGCAAAACAGCAAACCTTTTCTTCCCGTTTTGTCTGATTAGAACATTTTTCAAGAAGTAAAGGTTTTTCAAAATCTTGCATCATTCATGTGGACCTCGTAAAGTCACTTTTTTAAACAAACAAAAAAGAATTTTTAGGAAAGTTTTCCTCCTCTCTCTGGAGAAATCTGGGATGTTTTCATTTGGTTTAAGTGATACAAAAGTGGAGGGCACTCCCTATTAGAATATTATTTTCTAACCACAAAAATGCCTGCCCTGATGTTGATTACACAAGAGATAACCAATCACTAAACACCAAATTTTCAATAGCAATTTAGCTTGACATAAAGCAGACTTGGTCCATAACTACACAGATACACTAGTGTTACTGTAAACTCCCTACTGTGGCACTTCACCAGTTACTTTTAGCTTTCCATAATTTCTTTCAAACACAAGTTTTCTATTCTTGATTTAGTGGTCAGAGATGTAAGGGTGTAAGGTGAGATTATCTGCTTCACTAAAATAATCCAGCCAAGCACCTTTTCAGTGCTGAAGGACATAATAAGTAAAGAGGGAAGTGGCAAACAAAAACACACATAGACACAAACCTGGTGAAGAAGGAATAATGGAGACAATGCCAAAGACAAAAAGTCTCCAGTCTATAATAGATGGCACATTAAAAACTCCACGGAGAGCTTTGGAAAGCTGGGAGTCCAGGTCCACCTGGACTTCATAAGTGATAAGGAGGAAAGAAGAGGAACATGAGGACTTGGAATACCAGAGAGGCGATGGTGGGACTACACACAATTTATGAAGGAATGTATAAGGGAAGGGGATTAGGAACAAGGGACAAGGAAGGGAAGAAGCCAAAAGGGTAAAGTAGCAGCCAGTTGTGTATAAACCGGGACTGGCCAGTACATGTCTGATACTGATACAGATACTGAGCCCTGCATCTGATCTCTCAGTCTGTCTTATCTTCTTATTAAATAATTTTTAACTATTTCTTTGTGCAATCTTACTCTTTGTCCCTTGTGTGAGTGTTGTAAGGACTAGGTGCCAGCAACTGGGGGAAGTGGGAGAGTATTGGACTAACAACTGGAGTCAGACTGGAGGTTTTGGTGCCCCAGAGTGTGTGGTGCCAGCAGCTGGAGCAAAAGAGGGTCTCAGTGTCTGTAGTCAGAGGGGTCACAGATCCTAAGTGCACCTCTGCAACATTTGGACACCTGAATGTTTGCATCTTCCCTTAACCTGGTGCACATGAGTGTTTGTGCATGTCATTTTTTGCCATCTTCAGCTGGAGCAGCTGGAGAGTAGGAGGTCCAGACGTATCTGATGGGCGGAGGGTCTGTGCTGATATTAGGGGGGACCTAAGAGTGGAGCACCTTTGAGACGAGTGTGTGAGTGCATGCATTTTTTGTGCTAGTGAGGACTGAGGTTTTGCTGCAACTGGAGCTTAAGAACCCACCCTCTGAAGCTCACTAGTGCAGCAACGTGTAGCCACTCAGTCACACATAGACACATAATAAATACTTAATCATGAGTGATATTTCACATATACTTTCATTTGCGCTAACTTGTGTGCTATTTATCTGGAACTAATAGATACTTTTCAACAGTCAGGAATTATTTGGAGTATGAGAGCTAAAAGTTGTTAAAGACATGGATTAGATGGGCCGGATGTATGTAGCTAAAAGAGAACTCCAAGAGGAAACCCTAGACAAAAAACAATACAGTTTCAAGAAGCCAATGACAGAAAGCTAAGGAGTATGAATTAATTCACTTTTTATCTTACATGATTTATTTTTGAGACATATCTTCATTATGTAATTAATTTAGTATAAGCTGTATGTACATTTAAAGTCCACTGATTCTAAATTTAAATTTCAGTGACATCTGCAGAGCAAATCAATTTTGAAGAAAACAGAAGATTATGCAAGAAATTCTAGTGCTCATTGTGGTTAATGGCTCATAGAAATAGAAACTCTTCTCTTAGGCCAAACCGACCCCCTACAAAAATGAAAATAGTTGAGAATGTGCTTAATGCCATGCCTCATCTAGACTGCTTTAATAAGCAGTTTGAGGACTCTGTCAGCTCAGAAGTTTTTAATGGTTTGGTGTATTCTAACCAATTCTTTCTTTTACAAATATAAATGTATAGACTATTCCCAAGTTCACTTCCACAGATAGTTACATAAAAGTTAATTCTTGGCAGATATTTGGCACTGTATTCCAGTCTGTTCTTTCACTACTGAAATCTGAAGACAGGATTTTAAAGTGAAATTACTTACACCATTTTTATTGATGAATATTGACTTTATTCAGGAACAAAAGTTTAAAGAGATGAAAGATGCCCATAAGTGTACATAAAGCAATAAAGCAGATTTGTTTCTGTTGGACAGGTGAGTATAACTGGAGAGAATAACAACTACTGTGTCGCCGGTATCAATTAACAAAATACTTTGTATTATATTTGAATTCCATTTACAAAGTATAAAAAGGATAATTCACTAAAAACAAACCTGTAGAATCTTGCAAATTCTTGTAATGATACATTTATTTGTAGACAGGTTTATGCAAACTGGAGATTTCCACTGCTGAGAAACATGTACAATTATTACCCAACAACTGTGTTATCCACGCACACAGATTACTGGAGTGTTACTTTGTCTTGGGGTAACTTCTATGTGTTTTTTTTAGAATGGATCGATGCTTCTTCCTTTACACCACAGTGAAACCCAGGATCTGAATTTTGCTAGTGATAATAAAAGGAGGAGAGAGAGAAAGCCAGAATCAAATTCAACTGTTACATGCATGTTGAAGTTATCATCCACAGTACAAACTCAATTGAAATGCCATGTATATTGATCAGCTTAGGTTCAACTCGTAAATGTATTTCTGTCCAATTAGTGGTTGACTAAATTACAGGCTGCACATGACTTCAGAGATGGAAGATCCAGCAATGTTTATCTTGCAAAGCAGGCACACAAGTGTAAGTTAATCAAGGCACTAGTTACTGTATCAATTCACATTATTATATTAAATATTAGTAGATTAGTGTCACAATCATAGCTAAGAGCAGTTTCCTAAGCAGCCCTACAAAGACTGGAAACACATATTAAGAAATATAACTGTAAAAATTATACAGTTAGGCAAAATATTTTCATCAAATTGCTAGATCACATACAGAATATTATTCTGTTATTTGCTTGGCTGTATCTGTCCATTTTTATTTGATTTTATCTTGCAAGTTCAGTTGTGATAGTGCAAAAGAATTCTCGTCATAGGTGAGGGTAGTGTTGAATTGGGTATGATGCAAACATTCAACAGAGAGCTTATAGATTTAAATACAGACAGCTAGCATAGTCAGTTAATAAGATGGCTTGGGTTAGAAAAAGAGAGCCTATCCCGTCAGTTACCAAGGCTTTTCTGGCAGGGTTCATAGCAGAAGAGAAAGGATAGGCAAGAGAAGAGATAGGCAAGTTCCTTCCGAAGGACATTCCAAGTGCTCTTCTGAAAGTGAAACAGCGTGATCTTAATGATGATGTTATCTGTTGACTGAAGACAGGAATCAATATCCCAGTCCCAGCTACAGTTTGAAGCAAGCTAAGTTGGTGACTTAAAGTTCTCTCCAGGGTGAAAATATTCTTTGAATCCCAATTTCATGCTTGAGTCATTTCATGTACAATGAATGAAAGAAAGAACTGAAAAAACTCATGTTAATAAATTCCCCAGTCAGCTGTCTACATGTAAGAGGTTGAGCCATCCCTATAGTCACAAGTAACACCTGTATATTACTATAACAATATGAATAGATTTTCATGCATGTGGTGTCACTTGAAGACTTATAATCATTGGAAGTACATGCCCAACCAAGTATCCAAATGTGTTTTGAGTTTGTTGTTGGTAGATCCAAGTACTTCTAACCAGGGTAACATAACTGTAATTACATAATTGCAAAGGAGCCTATTGCTCTGTCTTCAAGAGCTTCCTGGACAAAACAGTCTCAGCTAATAAACATCCCTTCCCATGTAGGAAGGCCTTATCCAGCAAGGCATTGCTATTGTCCTGTTTCTTTATTTTGAAGTTTTTCCTAGGTGAGGTAGTCATACAAAGTTACAATAATTACATGATTTTCTTTTTTTCCCCCTTTCTTACAAGGGGTCCCAAATAAAACTGTTGATGGTTCCAAGAAACTTCTACTAAACAGCTTTTTGTGAATGAGGTGTCAGTGGAAAGATTGTGATCAGGAAGTGGTGTTTCCGGGTTGTTATCAGGACCAGTGCACTGCACAGCAGATAGCAATCAAACACCGCTGCTGTGCTTCAGACTGCTGAAAAACGAAGATTAAAGCAGAAGGCACGAAGATCTGAGGCCAAATATTACTGTCTGTAAGATCTGCACAGGACTTGTAGGGTGTGGGAGATAGCTGATTATAAGAGTACATCTTACTCTATTATCAATCTGTGAAAACTCAATAAAAATGTGGCCTAAAAAGAGTTATTCTGAATGCTGAATGCTAAGAGGGTTTTCCTTTTGCTCACTGAAGACTAAGCTTACATTGGAGAGGTCTGTCCAACTTGTTTGTTTTTTTCCAATAGAGGCAGTCAATGGAGAAAGCAAGGCTTCTTTCTTCGGTAAACTAAGTCAAAACACATGAATTAGGATCTGAACTGCCCTTCAGAAGAACCATTTGTCAGTTTTAAGAAAAGCCTGCCTTAGGTACAATTAGCCTTTAATGTTGCATTCGTTGATGCAATAAGGAAATTCTTTACAACAAAACACTCACGGAAAACAAAGTGCTAAATCTATTATAGGTATCAAAAGAAAAAACTTTACTGACTGTGGTCATGCATGCTTATTGCCTTTTAAAATCTTCTGTGATAAGTTGATTCCATTTGTTTTCAATGTCTCTCTGCTTGTTATGATGGCCACTTAAAACTTTATCATGTCCTGTGGATCCCAGTCTTTGCTGCTATACAGCTTCTTTGATTCCGTACATTTTTTAACACACACACACCTTTTCTCACATTGACTTGCAAATTCCATAGGTATGCACTGAATCCATGAAGAATATATAATTAATGGTTCATACAACGTAAGTCACCTCATGCCTATGTAAGTTTTTAGAGTAGTATGTGTAATAGATTTTAAAATATAGAATAGCTTAACTCTGGTTGACTTGTGGGTTTTAACTTTAAAATTATCTTACAGATGTGAAATAACATGAAGTCCAGGGATTATAGAAACGTAATAGAATGCATCTGCTCCAAAGTGCTTGAAATATTGGACAACAGAAGGAGGTGAAACAGCAACGAGGAAATTTACTGCAACAAGTCTATATCAGAACCTGAATGCAAACATCTCTCCAGCTAATGCATTGTCTTCTGGACCACATGGCTCCTGAAATGTGAGATGAATAAGGATGTAAAACATCACCAGCTCCCTTATTTTTATTAAACAGATTTATACAGAAGTAACCTTAAGAGAATCTGTGCAGTAAAGAGGTTTCTGAATAAAATAACAAATTATTTTCAATACTTACTGAAAATGCAAGATATTAACAAAACCACTATACCTCCTCTTAACATATGATAAATATATGACCTTTGAATACTGTTATTCTGATAAATCATTAGCATAATTCTATTTGTTCCAAAAGAAATCATGGTTATCTAGTCAATACCATTAGAACTGAAAAGGCACAAAAAATCTTTGAACATAAAATCCTATTAGAATTAAAATGCAACTGTTACCTTTGCTAAAACCACTCAAATTTGTCTTTATTGAGTTTCTACAAAGCATCTTTTCTCTTGAAATTGTTTAGATTTCTTTGAAGACTAAAAAGTTCTGTTCACAGAATTACACATGTGGAATTGTTCTTACAATATAACACAAGCACTCACTGCACTGCAATTTAATTTGCCATTCATAAATTAATTATTTTAATCGAGATATTTTTGTTATTCTCACTGCTTAGATTCTTTTTCTTATTATTAAACATTTAAGGGGAAGTGAAGGATCTAACATGCTACTTGTATGTATAAACTTCTTTGTGCAATCTCATTCTATTCCACCTCTAGTTCCCTTAGGAATATTTTCTTCTTTACAGTAAATATTACCCTATGGCTTTTTATCAATATTTAATAGAGATGTTGTATCTGGTATTTTTTCTATTTCCTCTCTTGGGAAATGAAAACATTATATGTAGTAAGTCGTTCTGCATGATTAAGATACTTTTGGTAGACATAAAAATGTTAATACATATTTCTCTTTCATGAAAGAGACATCTGAAGTCTTTGCATGTGAAACATTGCCCTTTTTCTATGTAAAGGCATGGGAAACTATGTAAAATATAAGGTCTGGATTGAGACTCGGTCCTCTTTCTCTTCTATATAGATAGTGTCATAACAATTTTCCTCCCTTTCCCATGGTACAGAAAGACTAACTAACCATTTTGTGAAACTCTTGCAGCGAAAAAGGAGTTTTGGAAAAAATCCCATTTCTGTATTTCACAAGCAAGAAGTTTCACTCTAATGTCTATTTGTTATATTTCTATGTGGCAAGATGTAAAAATCTCCATTGTTCATAGATCTGTCTACATGTCTAGACTTAGAAAAAACAGAATTGAAACAGTTCAGTTGAAGGGGAAGGAAGACTAAGACAGAAACCTAGAAGTCTACACAGTTTTAACTCAAACAATTTTATAGAAAGAGGCAAGAAGCATAGAAGGTGAAGTGATTTTCCCAAGTGTCACAACCTAAAGGGTTACCTGGCCTTCAGGTGTGTGGAGATCACAAGCATGGGTTCATAGCATTCAGTAGTACACAAGAACATGGAGGAGGCTTTATCCTCTAAATTTCTCTACTTTATTACAGATTACCACAAACCCCACGAATATCACTACCAGAAAATATACATATAATTAATAAGGTGATTACTGTCAGCAGCCAATAATATATCAATCACTATTATGTTATCAATAATGTCAATCAATATTGCAGTACAACCAATAACAGCAACAACCAAATAGTTACACACTACTACAGATTACTACAATTTATCATTACTGAAGCAAACATATCAACAAAATAACACCAGACAGACTTATGATAGATTACTTACATGAATATATATCATATTGATACAAAGTAAATTAGATACATTTCAGAAGGGGCCACACGATCCAAGAAAAAAAAAACCAAAACAAAATAGAGGGGAGGAGGGAAGAAGGGAGGCCTAGCCACCCCCAGAGGAGGGGAGGGTAGACCAAATAGGATAACAGATAGAGTCTCCCTTCAAAACTGATCCATATCTCAGAGTCTGGAGTCAGGTAGGTGTCCCTGGTGACAGTCCAAAAGCCTGGAGAAAGTTCACATGGGATTCAACTGGGAAGTTCTCAGAGAGCCAGAGGCTCCATTTTGGATAAAAATTAGGTCCTTTATATAACATTGAGAAGGTGTAGGATATTGTACTTTGAGCAATCTATAGAGGTTAATTTATAGAGGTTAATTTCAATTACAGCCAATATTCGAATTCAAAACAGCCAATAGATGATGCTGTTTTCTTTTCTTTCAAAGCAATTTTATTTTTCCAGGTGGTTTTCCACCTTCTCAGATTATAAATTGTCATTAGTGTCTGTAGAGGAATGAAGCTGGGTTAGTAAGCATTGATAATATGCAACTGTGGGTTGGCTTCAGAGGTGGTGGGTTGGCCGATGTAGATAAGGTGCAGCTGTGGCTGGTTCTGGTAAGAGGCTGAGCAGCCAAGGAAGAGAGAGAGAAAGAAGCAAGAGAAGAGAGAGCTGGCCCTGAGTGAGGAGAAGGCAGCAGAGGGACTGGCATGAAGAGTGTGTTGGTATGAGATGGTAAAAGGCCTTGTTGCAGCTTGATAGTTTTGAGAGTGCTGTGACAAGTGTCCTTTGTTTTTTGCACTTATCTGTGGTATCTCATGAAGTCTTTTGTTTCTACGTTCCCTAGCTACACTTCAAAGAGGCCAGCTGCACTTTTCAAGGATGTCAGTATTCTTCAGAAGACAATTTCTTCTGTTCAGTGTTTTTTCCCCTTCTAACCAGTCTGCTTTTATGGTTGCTTACATCACCAAGGCAATTCAAAGATGCGTGCTAGAGCCAAAAAGGGAATTCAGAAGTCATTTTAAGTGTCAAATAGTCTTTCTCACAGAACATCTTTCTTTCTAATAGTAAGCTACTGCTTCCCACCTTAAAAAAAATGAAAACACTATCTGCACTTGGCTGATATGACCACCCATTCCTTTGTGATGAAAAATTACATCAATGAATGGCAGAATGATCAGAGCAGTAGTCAAGTATTACCAAGTGAACAGACTGTATAAAATACTGATTATACTGATTTGGGCATATATTAAAACTACCAGCACAACACAAATGGCCTTTAGACACTGCAGCTAAAACTGCCACTCTTCCTTGTTTTGAGAGTTTTGGTCTTGTGCATCCTGCTTATACATAATACCTTCAGTTTTTGCTGTAAGATATGGTTACTCCTCTGCTTCCTTTTCACCTCCCTCCTAATATGTATTAATATTGTTAATTTTACAAGAGCTGACTATGATTCGCTGAATATAAGGGGTCAGAAAAGTGGCCAGGGTTTTTTTATTTGGTACTTATTAATCTTTGCAGCTGGAAATCTAAAGGAAACACAACAAAAAATGACAAGTCGTTTAATGTTCAAAGCTGAGCTATTAAGGTTAGAAAGATTCTTACTAATTTTCAAAAGTTACTGACTTCAGAAAGGACTATTTCCTTTCACTCATTGCTTTTGCAACTGCTATATTTTGACAGTGGCCCACTGTGGGTAAGTCTAACGTATCTCTACGTTTTGTGATAAAAATTTTTGTAGGTCTTTTCCACATAATGGAAAAAAGAGAAGGAGCTAAGGCTCAACAAAAAAGCCAAAGAGTTATGTGTGAATGGAGTTATATACTTCACTAATTCTGTCTATACATTACCTGGATTTGTTATCTGATTTGCATTTAAGTAAACCCCAGAAAACCTCCAACTATATGAATATTCAAAGACCGACAGAATAGCATAGCTAAGAGACATTTGTTTATATTCTTTATTAAGGCATCTTGCAGACATAGGAGGTTCATTGTGTCAGATATACACATATGTACTCTCTGAATCATTGTTAGTGTAGTATAATAAAAGTAACAAAACCACATGGGTTTGTAAGTGCACTTAGGTAAATATATATATAAAGTTTAACAGACTAATAAAAAAAATTATATATTCCTTCACTTATTATAATCTAAGAATCTCATTGGCCCTTCTTGTATACGAAGGTAAAGGAAAATAAGACACTGAATGTTCTTTACCGCATGCAAGAGGCAAAGGGATAGATGGAGTACAAAAGAAAGGTAACATCCCCCAAGTAATGTAAAATACATGACATAAGCATTGGCTCTTTCCCCTTCCCTTTTTCCGAAGAGTATGACATGATGGAGAATAATGCCAACAGGCCTGTCTTTCCAAGCTGTGAGCACCCTTTTAGGATTTTGGCTCATTCATCCAAAATCATTTTACCTGCTTATGGTTGTTGTATCCCTCCTTTTCCATCCTTAAAACACACAACAGTCTAATTGCCTCAGTGTTTTAAAACTTTCATGTGATATTAAGTTTGATTTAACTTGTGAGAAATTACCACTGGGATCTGCAGGGAAGAGGCCAGGAAGATTTTGTTAGTTTTTTTCCAAGACTAAACAAAGACGTAACTACTGCAAATTGAAAACTTGCACTTCAGTGCAATACCCCAACTTAATTATCCACAGCTAAAAATCCCTGCTTCTGAAAATGACAAGGTAACTAAATCCAACAAGAAAATGGAAGTTAAATAGGTGAAATCGCTGAAGACTGGGATAAATGTGTACCACATGACTAAAGAGATAATGAATCCTCAGAGGTAATCTTAAAACAGTATATTGAGTTTGCATGGCAAGGCTTTGGCAGTGGGGGGCTACAGGGATGGCTTCTGTAAGAAGCTGCTAGAAGCTTCCCCTATGTCAAATAAAGCTAATGCCAAAGGTCCAAGACAGACCTGCCGCTGGCCAAGGCTCAGCCCATCAGTGACAGTGGTAGTACCTCTGTGATAACATATTTAAGAAGGGGGGGTGTGTGGTGTGTGGAACCTGTGTGACTGCAGCCAAAGAGAGGAGTGAGTGAGAATAGTGAGAGAAACAACACTGCAGGCACCAAGGTCAGTGAAGAAGGAGGGGCAGGCAGTGGTCCAGGCACAGAGGCAGGCTGTCCCCCTGCAGCCCATGGAGGTCTACAGTGCAGCAGATATCCACCTACAGCCCTTGGAGGACCCGGCTGCCAGAGCAGGTGGATGTGTCTGAAGAAGGCTGTGACCCCATAGGAAGCCCACACTGAAGCAGGTTCCTGGCAGGGCCTGCGGACCCGTGGAGATGGAGGAGCCCAGGCTGGAGTAGGTTTGTTGGCAGGACTTTTAACCCCATGGGGGGCCCAAGCTGTAGCAGTCTGTTACTGAAGGACTGCTCCAGCACCCTGTAGAAAGGACACATGCTGGAGCAGTTCATGAAGAACTGCAGCCCATGGGAAGGACTTACATTGGAGAAGTTTGCAGAGGACTGTCTCCTGTGGGAGGGACCCCATGCTGGGGCAGGGGCAGAGTGTGAGGACCCTTCCCCTGAGGAGGAAGGAGCAGCAGAGACAGTGTGTGATGGACTGACCACTGCCCCATTCCCCGTTCCCCGGCAACGCTCAGGGGGAGGAGGTAGAGAAATTGGGAGTAAAGTTAAGCACAGAAAGCAGGGAAGGGTGAGGGGAAGGTGTTTTTAAGATTTGATTTTATTTCTCATTATCATACTCTTATTTGGTTGGTGTGCTGATTTTGGCTGGGATAGAGTTAATTTTCTTCATTGTAGCTAGTATGGGGCTATGTTTTGGATTTGCGCTGAAAGCAGTGTTGATAACTCAGGGAAGTTTTCGTTACTGCTGAGCAGGCTTACACAGAGCCAAAGCCTTTTCTGCTCCTCACCCCACCCCACCAGCTAGAGGGCTGGAGGGGCACAAGAAGCTGGGAGGGGGCACAGCTGGGACAGCTGACCCCAACAGACCCAAGGGATATTCCACACCATATGACATCATGCTTAGCAATAATACCATGGAAGAAGAAGAGTGGGACATTTGGAGTGATAATGTTTGTCTTCCCAAGTAACCATGGAAGCCCTCCTTTCCTGGAGATGGCTGAACATCTGCCTGCTGATGGAAAGTGATGAATGAATTCCTTGCTTTGCTTTGCCTGTGCACGCAGCTTTTCCGTTACCTCACTTTACCTACTTTATCTCAACCCACAAGTTTTCTCACTTTTACTCTTTGGATTCCCACCCTCATCCCACCAGGGGAGAGTAAGCGAGTGAGCAGTTGTGTGGAGCTTAGTTGCTGGCTAGGGTTAAACCACTACCATTATTGGTAATAAACTTATTTCCCTAAGTCTAATCTGTTTTGCCTGTGAATAACTGGTGAGTGCTCTCTCCCTGTCCTTATCTTGACCCATGAGCCTTTTGTTACATTTTCTCTCCCCTGTCCAGCTGAAGAGTGATAGAGTGGCTTTGGTGGGCACTTGGCATCCAGCCAGCGTCAACCCATCACAAACAGGAATGTCTAACTCCTAACTGCTGGAAGTATTCACAAATCAAGGGACTAACTATGGAAAGTGGAAGTCAGAACTAAACTGAATCCGTGATCTGATATCAGGATGGTTGTGAGCTAAATTAAGAGCTAAATTGATCCTGTGCCTGCTAGAAACAAAGTTGTCATGAGGAAGGTGCAGCATTTGGTTGCAATAAAAGTGCACGTGTTATGAAAGCCTCTTTAAATTGGGGTCCCTGTAAGAAATACATTCTTGCCTAGTTCCAGTTGCAGGAGCTGTGGCTGCTCATATAATACATAATCCAACAACCAAGGTACACTCACCGCAAAGTAAAACATGCACTGACTAGCTGCTACTGGCACATGGCATCATCATGAGACATCAAGAAGGAGGGAAAACTTTGCTATGCATGTATGAAATATGGCCTTGACTGTGGGAGAACTTGAGGCAGGAATCACCTGTGTAAGCTGTGCATATGCTGTAAACCTGCAGCCAGCCACATTGCCAAGTCCATGCACTAAATCTTACCATTCAGATTTCCAAGAACTCCTTAGGCATCTCACACACCTCTGACTTTTAAAATCTTTCTTCATATTTCACATCTCTGGCAGACTAAACCTGCTTTCGAGGACTGTTGGGAGCTTTTAACACACAGCAACAAGCTGCCCGATGCAGGAATGGCCATCCTCTTACCCCAAAAGGCAAGGGCTGCTGGCCAGCTCTTCTGCTGGGTCCCATGCACTGCAGCCCCTCACCTGCCCACCCCCACCTCCCCTGTGGCACCTCGCCATGCCCTGGTCCCTGACATACGCTCCCCTGTGGCCTTTCACCATGCCTTTGGCCTCCTCCACTCTCACCACCAGCACCAGGCGCAGCCTCAGAGAGGCACAGGGAGCTGGAGCCGAGATGCGAGTTAGAAAGCTGCTTCTCAAAGCTGTGGTCTTGCTTTCTGCTTCACAGCTGCTTGAGGTAAAGTTGAGTTGAAGAAGTTACAATGGGAAGGACGGAGCCCCTGCCACTGCCTTCCAGAACTTTCTAAGCCTCTTAAAAGTCCAGGCACCTTCACCCTTAGCACACAGGAGGTGGCTGTCAGCAGATGACCCTGTGAACAATTCCAGGCCTTTTCTGTACAAACCCCAGCTCCATGTTTCACTTTCTTCTGACACTGGTGCCTGTTTTAGCTGAGATAATTGTGTATCAGGTACCCTGGCCTGCTGCATTGGTTGCTACCTCTCAGCTGAGCACAAAGTGAGTCTGTGAGGTGGGGACAAGCACTCTGTGCCTTAATGTGCCACATGTGGGTGCAGACATGTTATGCTGTGTAGATGGACCCATAAGCAAATCCAGTATCGCCCTTTTTCCTGCTGCAGTGAGGAAAAACCCAGCTGGAAAGTTAGCTTCTCACTGTTGGCTGCTCCTTTAAGGCGGGGTACAGGCCACCAGTGCCACCAGAGCCCAGCTCTAGAGCGCTGAGGGGATGGCAGGAAAGGCACCCAAGTACCGAGCCAGGGAGCCATTTCAAGGTATTTTCAAACATATGAAGACTTTTTGGGGAAGAAGAGAAGTAAAGGTATGGGAGGGTTTGTGAAGTCCTTGAGGTTAATAAGTCTGCAAAAATATTAGATAAAGTTAAGGTGGTCCAAGAGAAGTTCAAATAGAAGGTGAGGCAGTCTCTGAGGGGCCGTAAGGTGTATCCCTAAATTGAGAGGAATTGTGAGGAGGGAAAACCAGTACCGCAGACTAAAACAGCGTTTTCAGGCTCTCACACTCAAAGATGTAGTGAAAACAATCGCTACCTAGAAGTGGTGTGGTTAGTAATAAATACTTATGTTGACTGTAGGGCCCCAAAGATGCTCTTGAGAGATTTCTGTCAGCTTCCTTCATTTTTTTTTTCCCTTTAGTAAAAGGGACTGCACTGAGATGGGGGGAGGGAGGGGAGGAGGAGCTCAAACCAGCTTACTCCAAGGAAGCTAAAGGACTATGTTTAGATGCCACTGTCTTGTAGAGGAATAAATTATTTTTTTTCCTGGTCTGTCTAGGTGGCTAAAATCACGCAAGTAACCTGACCTACTCATATAGGAAAGGGCAGTCAGGCACCAATTAGTGGAAGGAGACTGCATTCCTGTTATCAGTCAAGTAAGTTAATTGGCAAGTGCTCACCTGTCATTCTAAAGCATCTGCCTGTTCCTCCCATTCATATTTTTTTTTCATGTGAAGCAGTTGGTAGCACACAACCTACAGAAGCATTCTAAATGGCTTGTCAGACTTATTCAGATATTTTGTTCACTAAGTTTTGCCTTTTCACTGGATTTGAATAGGACTTCAAAATGTCATTATTTGTTCTGTAAGGAAACCAGTCTGAGAGATTAAAATAATCCATCTGCTCCTTCAGCACAGTTAGCCCTTGAAAAGAATGATACCTGCTTGTTGCCCTCTTTAATCCAGTTCCTGGTGGGCTACTCCGGAATTTTTTGTTTTCCTCATCTTTTTCTCAGGACAAGTGAAGCCTTCAGCTGCTGAAATCTGACTTTCTGTAAGCCGCTTGGTAGATACATCTCCGGGCTCTGTACAAACATCTGCGAAACTCTGCCCATGTGCAGGTCAATTTGAACACAGAGTTGGCTGTCCGCTAGTGTCAGCTAGCAGCTCCCTGTCCTGCTCCCACAGGCTGCCAGGTTTCTGTTGTATGTGTAGATAAAGTAACATATGGGGTTCTGGTGAATGTACTGTTCTCTGCAGAATCTTGGTAAAACATTGCTTGGAGGTACATACATGAACATATTCTTTTTTCTGTTGCTAGCTTCCAACGGTGCTTGTATGTAAGTGGGAAATGTCTATGTATGTTAAAGATTCTAATTTCTATGGATTACAAAGCCTCAAAAGAAACATGGTTCCTTACATGGAGAGTCTTTTTCATTCTAGCTGAAAATGGTAATTTTATCAGGGGATTTTTTTAAAATAATTGGAAAAAACGCATTTATTTATTTCTTCAGCACACATATGTGAGTATCCTAGAAGCAGTAATAATTACCGTCATCTATTATTCCTTAAGTACTCAGAAACCACAGTGATTTAAAGAAGATAAAATATTCCCACAGTGATTTAAGCATTTTTTATACTTACCTCTCTTTTATTTCCTCTCTCCCAGTTCCAAAAAACTTAACCTTCTAGTAAGCTGGACTGGTATTGCTGCTGTTTTACTTAACACTTATGAGTTGGACAGCCGTGTAAGTAAAGGATGGAGTATAGTTTTAGTGGGAGTTTTGTAAAGGTTTTTCAGTGCCCTTTCAGATGCAGTGAACTGCATATAGGACTGCTGTTAGCGATCTGATGCTCAACCAGTCTATAAAAAAATTATTTCCAAAGTATTTCAAAAGAAAATGGATTTCTTTAAACACATAGAACTTTTCATTGTCTGCAGGATGTAGCTTTTAAAGTAAGGTATCAGGTATTTGAAGGTTTTCAATGTGATTAAAGCTAGCAAAACACATCAGTGTTCTAGTTAACATAACTACACAGGCTAACTATACCAGTAGAAATCAAGTTTACATTTAAAATGCTTCTTTGCTTTTACTGCAGTGGAACAGTAGAACTCACATGCAGAGATGGTCTCTCCTAAAGTTGAAAAACTTTTTTTTTCTTCTTCCTAATTTCACTCCTTGATCTGGAATAATTTCTTAAGTGGCTGGGAGAAAAAAAAATGCAATGGGTTTATATGGTGGACTAAGACATTCAATACACAGCTGAAAATATAGATAAAACTATTTCCATAGACATTTCCATTAAATATCCTTTAAAAAATGACAAGACAACTAAGAAAACACCACTGATTTCAAATATGGACTTAATGTGCAATGCATTTTATTTAAAAAAGTAAATGCCTCTGATTTCAGTCCATATGAGTAAGTCTAACAGGAGATGCCAAGTGCTGTATTTTATGTCTACTCAAGAACATCACACCACACACAGTTGAAGCTGGTTGTCTGGGTGAGCCCAAAGATCGTAATTTAGAATATGAGGAAGGCACCACCTTAAAGGACCTGTCTTGAGGCTTCATTGCTGCCCCTTTGATGACGCCTAATCTGCTGCAGTGGTGCTTCATGTTGTTGCATGACTGCAATATGTGCTTATTCACAGCAAATCAGAAGAAAGCTGAATCCCACTAAAAAGTTGTACAATTTTAAACTCCTATTAAGACAGGCAAATTTGATTAAGTATCTGCAGTTTGCATCCTTGTGGAAAATGTGAATTTTGCCTGCATTTGCAAAGCATATGTGTAAACACATGACACTTTTGAGTAGGCATAAGTTTATTTGTGGGAAATATAGCTTTATTTTTGAAACATACAGCTGTAACAAAATATGTATTAGTTTGTTATTAAAATTCAATAAATTTGAAGGGATTAATAGATATTTATTACATAGTCATATATTCCAAGATGGCTTACTCTTGTACGTTTCTATTGAAAATACGTGTGTTCTGCTAGACAGGTTCAGGTTGGTCAAAGGCTCAAGGAATCCAGACAGGGCTTCCAAAATATTTTTGCCAAGTGAGAGAAAAAGCTGTCCAAAGTACCTTAGGCTTAGGATTGGCACTGGGACTATTCTTTACAGTGATAAATTGTCATTAAAAATATATATAAATTTTTAAACATGGTATTCTATGGAAGAAAAGGGGTAATCTTTCTCACACACTTCTTTCCAGTGTGTAAAGAATGTCTGTGTTTGACTGCTATCAAAGCACATGCAGTCATTGGTAATATCAGTAAGGCTTGCAATTTTTCATGCCTGCTTCCTTTTTAAATGAAAACCTCTACCGAGTAGCTGATTTGTTATATAGCATATGAGCAACTGAATTCATGCATTGGCAGAGTCATAGACCAACCAGAAGGAAAGGAGCTGCTAGGCTTTTACTTGGTCAGTTACAGCGTGCGGTATCAGTGAAGTTCTCACTCTTCCTGTGTGTGTACCCTTATTCGAGTATCTTATTGTTTGGAAAATAGGATTTTGTGATTTGATCTTTTCTGCATACTTCTGTTCCACAAATGAAGAAATTATTTTATAGTTTGAGTCTGAACCAATACAGAAGTGCATTTCTTTTCCTTGCAGATCTGTAATTAATCTACTACATCATATTCACCTTCTCTGTATGTCACTTACCTTTTTTTTTTAAGTGTCTCTCTCTCTCTTCGAAATAGGTTTTAAATCCCTGACCTGCTCCTCCTTCACACACATATATAAAACAAAAGCTATGTATCTTTTAATTCAGGTTTTATGTACATGTAGATCTACAATGACATTCAGCAGTCAGAAAAGGTCTCTTAATATCTGAACTGTGCAATCTTACATCTGACAACATTTTAGCAAACCCCTACCAGGGAAAAGGAGCACAGCAGAGACATTCTGCGAGAACATTCAAGTGGCTACAAAAGAAAGTGCCCCTGTAGAGAAGTTATTTTGTAGCAGACATGGTCTAAAATGGCAAACACATCTCTACTCAGTGCTGAAACTACTCTTCTAAAAATTTTGCCCCCAGAAAGGGTGTTTCCAACTAAGTTCCAAACTGCAATTAGAAGTATTAAGTACAGTTGAGCACATGATCAACACTATATAGAGAAGGAATCTTCCATGAATCACAGAATCACAGAACGGTTGACACTGGAGGGGACCTCTGGAGGTTATCTGGTCCAGCCCCCCTGCTCAAGTAAGGTCACCTAGTGCCAACTGCCCAGGACAACGTCCAGATGGCTTTTGAATATCTCCAAGGATGGAGCCTCCACAACCTATCTGGGTAATTTGTGCCAGTGCTTGGTCACTCTTACGGTAAAAAAACAAATGTTTCCTGATGTTCAGAAGGCACGCTCTGCATTTCAGTTTGTGCTCATTGCCTCTGGTCCTGTCAGCGGGCACCACGAAAAGAAGCCTGTCTCTGTCCTCTTCGTACCCTCCCTTCAGGTATTTATAGATGTTGATGTGATTCCCTGAGCCTTCTCTTCTCGAGACTGAACAGCCCCAGCTCTGTCAGCCTTTCCTCATAGGAGAAATGCTCCCATCCCTTCATCATTGTGGCCCTTCACTGGACTCTCTCCAATATGTCCATGTCTCCCTTGCACTGAGGAACCCAGGTGGCCTCACCCGTCCGGAGTAAAGGGGAAAGATTATGGGCCTCCGCCAGCTGGCAACACTGTCCCAGTGCACTCCAGGATACTGTTAGCCACCTCTGCCACAAGGGCACATCGCTGGCTCATGTTCAACTTGGTATCTACCAGGAACCCCCAGGTCCTGTAGAATAGTTTGGTGGTTTGTGGGTTTAGGTTGGTTTTTTTGTTTGGTTGGTTTTTTAAGTGAAAACTGGCTTTAAAAATTGAAAGTTATGACCTGAAGATGAAGAATATTTTGAATGTAAACATACAGCCAGACCTGTCAGTCATACTGGTTTACTGTATCTCCTTTTTGAAAGTACGTATGTATTTTCTGTCCTCCTTAAAGATGATGAAATAGCTGCAGCCATCCAAACAGCAGTGCATGCTTTCTGGTAAAACTATTTTGGGGACTGACTCTGAATGCTTTACCTATTAGATAGCATTATGAAGTGCGGAGAATAAAAATGCTGAAGCATGAGCCTGTCTATTATGCAACACTGACATATACTATTTACTAGTGAAATATGTAATGTGAGCACTTCTGCTGTGTGGTTAGATTCATGTTATAGTTTCAAAATATCAGGCTTATTTAGTTCTTATACATATTTTTACATAGTGTCTTTCATGTGGAAGCTAACAATCCACATGTCTGATTTCTAGCCACATTGATTCATAAGATACCTAACCTTGTGACAGCCAGGAGTCAGAGTTTTGTCTGACTGTTGCTTTGGGAGCATGCTAAGTTGGGAAACTTGGCTGTGAAGGTAAAAAAAAAAACAAACAACCAACCCCAAAATAGATTTTTTTTAAGGTTTTTAATAACATTATTCTTTCCACTTTCTTAAAATGTGAGATAGTAGGATAAACTGCACAGTTTTCACATCTTATCATGAAATATCATGCCATTACTAACAGCTCAGGGCTAATAAGCTCCTGAGCAATGTAAATAAATGCTCAACACCCAGCATGTTCTCTCATTCTGATGGGACTTCTGAGTTGGGCAGTACTCTGGTATTGTTCTGCCTGTCCCCAGCCTTAAAGTGGGTGTACACAAAACGGTCTTTAAAACCTACTTCTTATTCTGATTAAAATCTATTTCTAGAACAAGGTAAGTAAAGCAGAGAACTGTATCAGCCAAGTGAAACAGAACAGAGCACATCTTCTTCTCACCAATTCTGTCTTCACAGGTCTTACTTTCAGTCTTGCTCTTATCTAAGCAACTTTCAGAGGCTCCCTGGGTTGCAGCAAATTATAGATGATCCTGTCTGATCCCTGGAAAAATCTCTTTCTTTACATCGTCTCTGAAGCCTGATTGCTTTTGTGCTTCTTGACCCTGCTCTCTTATTCCTCTCTGTTGTGGACATACTGGTCTCTGCCCCAGCTATGTCAGAAACTTATTCGTACAGAGTATTCTCTGATTTTGTTGGGAAAGGAGGTATATCTACCCCATTCACTCCAGAGGGTTCCACATTCCAGGACAAAGTAAACAGCTGCATTTTTCTCAGCTGCCCAGTTGCTTTCTTTGAAAGGAACACATACAGTCTGTTCAGGATACTGCTAGTAGCCAAATGAAAGCAAGTATCTTCTTTCACAGCCCTACTTTGGTATTTCCTTTGTCTGTAAATGTGTTTAGATAAATACAATGTTGCACATTCTACTTGATAGCCCACATTAAAATCCTTCCAACTTCACGTTTCAGCAACAAACTTACTACTGACTGCAGATTTGTGTGCTGGTTACTGGGGTGTTTACCCATTTAAATAAGTAAATAAAATTAAATACCTTTAAAAAATATTTTCCACCCTATCCGGTTTTATTTCTGAAACTAAACTATAGATCATTTATGTAAATGATGTCAAGATGCAATTTATGCCTTTTTCTGTGGAAGCCAGTGACTGATATAGCATGGAAGGATCTAGCACTTCCTAAAACCATTGGAAGTCATTGTGAGAGGGAGAGGCAGTGTGTAGAGTTAAAATGTGTGAGACTGAGATGGGAAGTGAAGAAGTATAATCAGACCTGTGACGTTGGGTGTTTTTTAGCCGTTGGTATTGCATGTGTTAGTTACAGCTCCAATAATAAAACTGCCTTTATTTGTTCATAAACATAATTTACTCTGACCAAGTTGTAAATCGGATAGTGGTGTAATTATTTCAAAATGGGATATTTCCGAATTTTATATTGTAGTAAATGGATTTGGGATGAGAATTATCTTCCTGTATTGTGTACTTTTCCCCAGTTCTCCAAAGATAGTGCCTCCTCTTCTTGAATATTGTTCTCTACATTTTTGTTTCCTCATTCAGATTGTACCTTCTATTGTCCATATTTGCCCAAAATAAGATTTCCTCTCTTTGAAATAGCCCTTCACTTCCATTCCTATCCCCAGATGAGCATTTAGTCATCTTAAAGGAAGAAGAATAGAAGTAACAGGAAAAGACGTGGCAAAATTTTTGTTTGAGTATACCAACAAATTTCTGGATGCTGCCTATAAAAATGATTACAAAGAAGGAGAAAAAAAAGTTCTGTAGCAAAGTACAGAATAAAAGGACTTCTGTTTTACACTGCATTTCCCACTTGCCTTGCCTTTCCTCCCCACCCTCTGTGAAATCACCCTACTTCATTGCTGTCTTTAACATTTTTATTATAAACTATGTACATTAAAAATGTTGCACTTCTATAATTCCATTTCTGTTTTTCTTTAAAAAGAAATGGGGTTATTATTTTAAAGAGGTAAAGGGATTCTGTATATAATTAATTCATCACAGTCAGCTGATTCTTGTGAAGAAATAATATGCAGTCTTCCTTCAGGAGACCAGCAAGGTCCTTGCTGCTTGAAGGTTTTGTGTGTAGTAGATATTGGTAAGCTTAAAGAAAGACCTGGACATTAATAGGAAAGGGAAAAGGAAAATTCAAAAATGTCAGCAACTAGAAAATGGAGGAGAAAATGAGAATAGCAGTTTCTACTGAGAAGCAAATACTGTGTGCTCTGAAGCAATGGAGGAAAGGGCAATCAGGACTCTTAAGTGTGTGGGGAGGGCAGAGGAAAAGAAGGTAAGGTCAGAAATGGGTTTGAAAGAAGAGAAGTAGATGGGTAGTGGGGTTTTTTTTCATACTCAGTCTTGTTGGGTTTTTGTATGGTTTTTTATTTCTTTGTTGCTGGCTTTTTCCATAGAGAACTATCTAACAATATTTTTTTTTGGTTTTCAGAACTGATTGTTTACAAGCTATTATTTGTATATAAAGAGGAGTTTGACTGTTTATGAATAGCTGCTTAGTAGAACCCAAGAAAATTGAACGTTGATCTCAGAGTAGTTTCTCTGTAACAGTAATGTTAACAATATACATAATTTCAGTTTGGATTCTTTATGTCTTCCTATTTTATTTTTCTGCATACTACCTGACCAATTAATTTGAACATTTAGTTCTGTAATAGGTTTCTTAGAAGAATAGTTGCATCCGTCCTGCTTCACATGCTTCTTGTCTTCCCTGTGGCTGACTTCCCTTCCAATAATACTTTGCCTCTGTAAAAATAAAGATTAAATTCTTAGTGATAATTTTATTTTAGATCTTGTCAGAGTTCAGGTGCATGGGGTTACAAATCAGTTTCATTTGTCAGACATTACAATGTATATTCTAGACACTGGTTTGTGTTGTGATTATGTGGTTGAAGGTACGGTATTCCCACTAGAAACCTCTTTCCATCTGCATTTTGTCAGTGTAGGCAATGCCATGTAGATGATGCTTTATAAACAGGCAGATTTCCAGACTGATTACTTCTGTTTTCCTCATCAGTTGTTCTGTATTGGATAAGTTGTATTTTGCTTGGCTCTGGGATCTTGGTTTTTTTTCATTGAAGCTAATGAATTCACTTAGTAGGTATTGTAAAAACTCAAAACCAATTTATAATAGTTCCCTAAATGTAATAAACTTGTAACTCTTGCTAACAAAACCTCCAATCACTTTGTTTTTTATGCTTTTTTTATGTACAAGGGCATTGCTTGCAAACGAACCACAAAACTGAATGTAGCAATAGGATAAAGTGTAATATTTTCATATCTGAATTGACTCTGTACTGGAATATGAAGTGGCATGTATCTGCTGCCTAGTGAAATGAAAAATTATCAATTTCTTCATAGTTTTTGAACAATTTCTATGAAGATGGGACACAATAGGACTTTAAGCTGAGTTTTAGCTTCACATTAAACCACAGGTTTTTAGGAAAACTTTTTTTTTTCAGAGTGCTTTAAGATAGACTGTTATGTATAAGAAAAAATACTGTGTCCTGCTTATTTGAGATGGATAATAAAGGCAGTATATCTAAAAAACAAAAAACAGTTGAATACAATGTAGAAGTGTACTAGTCTTTCCAGTGCTTTTGAAAATTCATTCCTACTCCTTCAAGTGAGGCAAGAAAATGCTGAATCGTCATCCTGATTCATTGTGGGATTTCTGCTTATATGATCACTTCTAATCATTGTATAACCCTTCTTTAGTAGAGGAATGAGAGCTCCTGTACTTTGGACTTTGTTAAAGATGAAGTGATAAGGAACAACAGAGGGTTTTGGTTCTAACTTGTTAGTGCGTCTTCTATTTGGATTCCCTCTGAGTTCAGCTCTTTTATCTGTTTTTCAGTTCATTCACAAAAGAGCCCTTATTTTGAAATATTCAGTTTTGTTTAAAAACAACGCTGCCCTATAAACTATTGATAGTTGTAATTCCTTTCTAAGAAAATAATCTTTCTAATATACGTGAGTAGGTGAATATTAATTATTGCTTGCTCTCCATGTTAATGCACAAAACTTTCTTTTCTATTTAGTATACTCATGCATCTGTCCCCTTTCCATGTCTTGTATGTCCTTTCATTTCATGCTTCCCTTTTGTATCAGATGAACTTTCATCCATTTTCCTTTCTCCCTCTGCTCAGCAACATACATATGCATGCTTTTCTTTTAACCCAGTTGAGAACCACATGCCACGCACCTGTCTCAGAGGGAATATGCCTCCTGAGCCTGTTTTGTACAAGGCAGGTGCATGGATGGTAACAGATATATTTACGTAATAAAAGGAAGAGCGTTTAACCTTAAGGATTCTACACATGATATTCATATAATAGTATGTTTGCTTGACTTTATTCATTGTTGTACACACATATCCTATTTTGTTACACTTCCACAGTAAACTCAAAATTTTATTTGTGATGCTAAGCTGCTTCTGCTTTTGTTCATCTGCATCTTCACCTTGATACATGCTTCTGATTTGGTGGCAGTCTAGATCTTATCATTTTCAGAGAAAACATGCCCTATATATTTTGAGCTAGCAATAACTGATTACTTTTCTCCATAAGGATCTAAAAAAAAAAAATGTAGGGAGTTCAGAAATCCAGTTTGGATGTTAATTCATTTGTGTGTACTCTCAAAATTCAATGGATATACCATTCCTGGGTACACCATGCTTTTCCTTTTACAATGCCAATACAGTAGTAGATTGAGAACAGCTGTGACAACAAAAAGAAGCCAGTTTTATTAGCATTTTTGCCTCTATTAATACTTGTTAATTAAACTCTGTGAATGGTTCTAGTAAAGATTTTTTTAAAATATCATTTTACAGATAGTCAATAATAAAGCAGAGCCTGGAAATAATCTCCTTATTCATACGCATAAAGTTAGTTCCATAAGCAGGGTTATAACCTGATCTGTTCACTTTCGTTTTATGCCTAGCTCAAATCTGGACTCTAGAAAATTTTGCTTGTCTTTCATTGGAAAATTTGCCATCTTAAAATTTTCTGATTTTTTTCTCTAGGTATTTATCCAGTTACTGAAACTAAACCTTTGTGGTTCCATTATACCACCTGAAAAAATGGTGTAAACTTTTATTTATTATTTTTTATCTTAATTTCTTTGAAGTGGGGAACAGTGCAGTGTGGAATAAATGTAATTGCTTCAGCTTTGCAGAAAACACTTAAGTATTCTTCTGGTACAGCAAATTCCTGATCAAATGAATGTGGTTTTTATTTAATATATAATTATATAGCTACGCTGGATACTTGAGTTAATTACAGAAAATACATAAATTAAGAAATTGATGAAAATTGCAAATAGTGAAAATATTTCAGAAGCATAAGAAGGAGAAGAAGAAATGACAACTACTTCCTACAGATCATTTGCACAGCCTTAGGGTACAAGTTAAATAACAAATCTTTTTCCCAGAGCTGTTGACAAAGTTAGCACCGTACTGACAGTCCAGGAAAGAGCAGGACAAGACCAGCTTTTACTCCTGGGCAGAAAAGCAGAGACTTTCTAATGTACAGGAAAATGAAGTTCAGTGAATGGAGGAAAAAGTACAAAACAGAAAGTGTGGCTTCTAAGCCTCTTCATGGCAGCAAATTTTTTAAAATGCAGTAAAATAAGGTGAGATCTTCTGTTAATGCATATTGTGATAATTGGTGTAATTTAGAATATCTGTACTATTTTCACTTGAGCTGAGGATTTAACCCATTTTGACAGTCTCAGTGACAGAATATATTATAGATATTTGCTTGACAGAATTTGTACAATTTAGAGTTGGCTTGCTTGATTAATTCTTTGTGCTTGTGCCTGCCCCCTCCGCCTACCATGCTGAGGGCTCTGTCATTTAGCATGATTCCATTATATTCAATTGAGCAGTGGCTGCAGGAGGCCAGACGGCATATGTCCTAGGGCCATACAAGTGCTATTTAGCTGGATGTACTCTGCAAAGCCAGAGGCACTCAAGGGACTACAGAAAGAGTTACATTAGTGACATAATACTGAGTGCCTGCACCGAGTTATGTAAATTCTCATTCTGATGAAGTGTATTGTGTTTGTTCTCAGCTGGTTGTACTGTTGTATGTGTATAATAGGCTGCTGCTGTTTGCAATAAATAATTTGCAGCTAATATTGTTGACAGTGTTCTTGATGAGGTTTAACATGTGTTTGCTGCCCTTCTTTTACCATGCTTTTTGCTTTATAGGACAACTTTCTTAACTTTCTGAATGCCACTAGAAAGGAGAATGGAAGGAGTTGTTTGAGGTATATAGAATTAAGGAATGGGCACACATCCAGGGAATCTCAGACAGAAATATGGGCTGTGTGCCATACACTGAACTTGCCACATATGCGCACATCTGATCTAGCACGCACACACTACACAGATGGTTAGCAATTGCACAGAACAACTCCACAAGGCATGTCCAGATCCCACTTAACCTGGTTGTCTAGAAATCCTGGTCGTATGGTCAGTCTGTGATTTCACTCTTTCTTCTTCCCAGTTCTGAAATTCTGTCTAAGGAAGGAGGAGAAGAAGAAAAAGAGGATATAACAAGGAAGAAAGACAGACCAGGCTCATGTTAACATTAAACATGTTGAAAATGGTTAGGTTACCATAAAGTAATGAGCTTCGGGACCTCAGCTGAGCTATAATCTACTGTGTGTGTATTTTTAGTTTGCTGTTGCAGTGTAAAATGTATTCACTTCACTTAAGCTATGTCATAATAACTTTCTGTGAATATTGAAATAAAATGCTAATTAGATACAGTTGGAAGAAAGCACATGGCAAATTACTGTAATACTGCTGGTAGCTGGTAACTCATTTGCCTATGGTACCATGATCAGTTTTGATCAAATGTTTATTCTCTTCTACCCGCTCTTTAATAATGGGCCTTCTCCAACTAAAATCTGCACCAATTTTAAGTTCAATTAATTTTACTTCATGAGTTAGAATGTTTTTCTTAAACAATTAAACCATAGTTAACCATAATTAGAAATAGAATAGTTCTTAAATCTTTAAGTCCTCTTCATTAAATTGGAGAAACCTTTTTCTTCACAAGTCTCTGGCTAATTTTAGTTTTTTCTAAATAAAAAAACATATGGTTCATGTTCCCAAATCTCTTCTACCTAAACGATCTGCTTGATATCGTTTTAAAGTATAGGTCTGATTTTAAGTGGTCTGACTATTCTCCCATTGGTAGGTAGAAATTTTTGCTAATATTTTGCATTGAAAATTGATAGGTCAAATCAGAACTTCAGACTCTGTAAAGGTGATTCCACATATGTACATCACAAGACAGCTTTAGGTTTGGGGTTTATTTCTGTGTGATGCATTTAAAAATCCACCTTTTTCCAAGATCTCAGGATTTCTGCAACACGTGCAATCTCACTGTTATCCATGACAGACTTTTTTTTTTTTTTTTTTGACAGCACAGTTCTTTTCTTAAGAGTTATATGTGTGAATTATTTATGTATTTCAAAGTCCTAGGGTATTAGGTACCCAACTTTGATTGACTACCAAAGTTCTTAGGCCGTACCTGCGTAAATGGTTATCTACACTATTAGCTTTGATTCTGTAACAAGTAAGACTATTTTTTAATCTGCTAGAAGTTTTGATCTGGTATGCACTAAAATACATTCAGAGTACCAATTCTTACAGTGTTGTCAGTCTCTGTTCAATTATCATTTATACTTTTCAGAAAATATAATGTTCAAGGAACAGAAACCAGTCTGATCCTCTGACACTGCAAAATTTACTGTTTATTTTGTTAGAATCATATTGCTTTTTTTATCAGTTGGTCATTGAATGAGTTACCTAAGGGTCACCTATAGGTGTCTTGGTAGAATTCCTTTAGTCCCTTTCTGTGACAGTTTTAAAAATAATGGTAAATTGTGTTTAGGTGAGAGAAAAGCAACTATTCCTCCAGTAACTGGGACTTCCTGTTCATAAGGAAAAATAGCATCAGACTTGGATGTCTTTTTCCCATAACAATATATTACCAATAGAAAATACTAAATTAATTCATGAATTAGTGTATGAATATTTAGGGAGTTGGTTCTTTCCTCCATTATATTCTGCTTCTATTTAATTCTAGGGGTAAACACAAGAGTTCCTTGACACTATCACTACTGATGTTTGTGTTTAAATTGTATTTGTGTGTTGCATAGATCTGGCTAAAAACAGATGGAAAAAACAGTTATGTTCTTTCCTCTTCTGGTCCTTGTTTTTTGACCTTATCACAGTGAAAATGGGTTAAAAGAAGGAGTCCAACCAGTAGAATTAATAATGCTTTATACAGATGTGATACCTGCTGTAGTTTTCAAATGCTGCCATTTCAATGACAGAAACAGTTTGAAAATATTTCTCACTTTACCTAAAAGCTTTTACATTTGGATTGCATGCTTGTATTGTAAGCTTTATCCCTACCCTAGAGCACAAGGTTCATTATTTTCTCAAAAACGTTGTTTCACTTTTGTCTTCTTACTTCCTTTAAGCTTCTCGTTCACTTTCAGTGATGAATATCTTTTTTTTTTCCTTTAAAGTTCACAGATTTTATCCCTGATTCATTTCAGACAATATGCTTTTCTTTACAGATCTATGTTGCCTTTGAGTCTTGGTGTCCTGCTTTCAGCTGGGACAGAGTTAATTTTCTTCTTAGTAGCTGGTGCAGTGCTATGTTTTGGATTTGGTGTGAGAACAATGTTGATAGCACATGGATGATTTTCGTTGTTGCTGGGCAATATTTATACTAAAGGACTTGCCAGTTTCTCAGGCCCTGCCAGTGAGAAGGCTGGAGGGGCATGGGAAATTGGGAGGGGACACAGCCACGACAGGTGACCTAAACTAGCCAAAGAGGTATTCCATACCATACGGTATCACACTGAGTATATAAACTGGGGGAAGAGGAAGGAAGGTGGGGACATTTTACATTATGGCATTTGTCTTCCCAAGTAACTGTTACGCATAATGCAGCCCAGCTTTCATGGGCATGCCTGGACACCTGCCTGCCCATGGGAAGTAGTGAATGAATTCCTTGTTTTGCTTTGCTTATGAGTACAAAACTTACGAGTTTTGCTTTACCTATTAAATTCTTCTCCCCATCCCTCTAGGTGGGGGAGAGTAAGCAAGCAGCTGTGTGGTGCTTGGTTGCCAGCCTGGTTAAAACACGACACTTGGCTATGAAAATTATTTTTCACTGTATTTAATAATGTCATAATTTATAAATTGTGTAAGCAATATATTCTCGTACTCATTCATTTTTTGTTGAAAAGTTATCATTTGGGGTATTCTGAATACAAACATAAGTTCAGATATATGCTATAGGGTGTGTACATATATAAAAACTTGGTCAAGTTATAGCAGACCTGTGCCTTCTTTCTTCTGACTAGCTTTGCTTAGTTTTGGATTGCATACACATGCTTGTTTGGGTTTTTTTCGTAACACACACAGTATTACTACTAGTCAGTAATCTATCAAGTGCTTTATAGTTAGAAATGGTTGTAAATCTTTCTGAAGCCCATGAAGACTTTCAAACTGGAAATTGAACCTTAACTTTGAAAATGCCCTTGTACTTTAATTTTAAATATGTGATTAGAATCAGCAAACAATTTAGGTTGGAAGGGATCTCTGGAGGTTATCTGGTTCCACGCCCTGCTCAAGGCTGGCCTAGCTTCAGAGTTAGAGTAACATGCTCAGGGCTTGCACAATCAAGTTTTGAATATCTCCAAGGCTGGAAATCCCACAACATTCTTGAGAAATCTTTCCATGGTTGCCTGATTCCATGATGAGGAATGTCCTCCTTATGATCATTAGGAGCTTCCCTTGTTGCATATCCCTTGTGACCATTGCCTCTCATGCTGGTTTTGCAGCTCAGAGAAGAATCTGATTCTGTCTTCTACATACAAACCTATAATATTGTTGGAGACAGCAGCTGAATCCCCCCTTCACCTTCTCTCCTCCAGACTGAGCATGCACTCTTCTGTCGGCCTCTGCCTCTGTGTTCCAGCTTTGTAAGTTGGTGGCCCTGCTCTGTACTTGCTCCAGTATATTGATGTGTTTCTTGCAGTGGGGACCCCAAAACTGGACTGCTCCAGATATAATTTCAGACATCTCAATTAGAAGGCAATAATAATTTCCATCATCCTCCTGGTTATATTCTATATAGTACAGCCCAGCATGCAGGTAATCCTCATTGCCTCAAGGGCTGACTAACTCAACTTCCTCTCCACCAAGACCCCAATTCCTTTTCTGCCAAACTTCTTCTGTCAGCCCTCAGTCTGAACTGTTGCGTGGAGTTATTTCCTCCCAGGTGAAGGACCCTGCATTCATCTTCATTTGAGGAGAGGAAGTATATGTCTTTTTACTTCTTGTGAAGCAATTAATTGAAAACCTGAGATTATAGTCAGCCTGCTATCCAGGTTCAGTGCAACGGCAGACAAACTGATACCAAAGGAAGGAGCAGGAGGTGGGAACAGGACTGATAAAGATGTGGATTTGGTGAATGAAGTGGCGGATTATCACTAATGGCACCTGCATGCCTGCTTTCTATTTCAACCTCTTTATAATGCTTCTTGTGGAGCTATTAACTTATTTCAGATTTGTAGTTTCTTTTTTTCAAATACGTGTGCATAAGTTAACTTCTTAACAGCAAGAAGAAATAATATAGTCAAATTTTGTCTCTGATGGTTGCTAGTTTTAGAAGCCACACCAGGTAATGTTTGGGTGTCCCAGAATGCATCCATTCTTATGGTTCTGCTTGCAGTTTCCGTATACGGCTACATACAATCTGAGTATAAAGAGCTTTGTGTGCTTAATTCTAAGTGAGGCAGACTGGATATTTTACAACACTACTTATTCCTGGTGGTTCTTCAAACTAACCAGCACCTGTGTTTGGAGGCCTGGGATTTAGAGTCTTGCTCTCTAACGTTCAAAACTTAGAAGGGCACCCTTAGTCCCTGGGCAAATATCCTTTTTAATAAGTTGCTATGTAAGGGTAAGAACCACTTCTTCCTAGTGTAGCTTCTTCTTTTTAAAAATACAGTTCAGTTGCATGTTGGGAGGATAAGGAGAGAAGACAATGGGTTTCTTAAATACATTTGGCTCATGCCGTCTGGACCAGATCCTTCCAGTCCTAACTAGTTTCTGAAGCCCACTATGGTTTCACCTAGAATAAGGTATTTAGCGACTCTAATCTGACAATTCTATGTATGATCAAAATGTTACCTGTTGTTAAAGAGAGAAGTCTTCTTACCAAACAGTAAGTGTATAAAGATGATGAGATTTTATTATGATGACACGATGGCTAATGGGATGGTTTGGGGGTAGTTTTTGTCTTGTGTAACCTAAATGGAATGACCTTCTGTGTGCCTGTGTGTACTGCTGTGCCAAGAACTGCCCCCACAAAATATATAAATGCCACATTAAGGAATTCAGTAAAATTAAAAAATATCCTGCCACTGTATGAATGTCTGCAGTCTGCATGTGCAATAGTGTCCTGGTTTCAGCTGGGATAGAGTTAATTTTCTTCTTGGTGGCTAGTGGAGTGCTGTGTTTTGGATTTGGTGTGGGAACAGCTTAGTTGGGTACTTTTTGGCTTCCTGGGCCTTGCTGGCAGGATGGCTGGAGAGGCACAGGAAACTGGGAGGGGATGCAGCCAGGTCAGCTGACCTGAACTAGCCAAAGAGGTATTCCATACGGTGGGATGTCATGCTTCGTATATAAACTGGGTGGGAGGGTTGGCCAGGGCTGTAGAACATTGCTTGGGGACTGGCTGGGCATTGGTCAGCAGGTGAAGAGCAGTTGTATCGTGTGTCATTTCTTTTCTCTCACCCCTCTGGATTTCATTCCTCTCCCCTTATCCCTCCTTTTCATTAAAACTGTTATTGTTATTATTGTTATTTTCTTTTTTATTTTATTTCAATTAGTAAATTGTTCTTATCTCAACCCTCAAGTTTTACATTCCTTTCTGATTTCTGGGGAAGGCGGGAGTGAGCGAGCAGCTGCTTGGTACTTAATTATCAGCTGGGGTTAAACCATGACACACACATATGTATACATATATATTTTACTGTATGTACATGAATAGCTAAAAATATGCCATATCCATATCTTGACTTTTGCATGCATGTTTGGTGATCTTACCTCAAAAAAGATAAAGTATATTGAAAAAAAAAAATCAACAGTGAGGTTCAGAGGTGCGCAATAGCTTCTGTGCAAGAACTTTCACAGCTGGAACTACTCTGCTTGGCATAGAGATAAAAATGGAAGGGGAGATATGTGAGTGATAATCTATGAAAACATGAAGTGTGTGGAGAAGGGGCTTAGGAATGATTTGCCATGCAATAAATGAAGGGGAAGATTCCAAACAAATTTATCAGTCATCAGGTGTAAAAGAAGCAAAAAGACATTGTGAAATACCCAGTGAATATATTTCACTACACATTCACGTGCATGATTCTTTGGCAATAAAAGCATATGATGGGAAAAGGATGCATTGGTTCAAACAGAAATTGGTCACACTTATAGAAGAGTATCAACTGAGGTGTTGACTACAATGGCATCAATGCAAACTTTTGCTTAGGACATCCAGACAACACAAGCTGCTGGATCTTGGAGAATATGCCAGGGAAATGACCGGTATCGTCTGTCCTGTTTTATGTTTGTCTAATCATGTATTAAAGTGTTGACTGTCCTGGATCAAATAGTTCTTACACTTATAAATGTAGTGGAGTTATACCATATCCTGACTAAAGTTTCCTGAATATTTTTCCTCTGAATATTTTGGCAATATTAAATTGTGTTGGGACTTATCTATATTTAGTAACTGAACAGTAAATGTTTTAAAAGAAAGCGTATGAAGTAAGCCATTTTTTTAATGAAAATGTGCCTGGCAATATGGTCATTTTTCTACTGAAAGCAGAAAACCATTGATATTTCAGATAGGCAAAAAGAAAAAAAAAAAACGAAAGAAAAATGCAAAACATGGCAGAACTTTTCAGCTTTTGGGTTTGGTGTTTGTTTGTTTGTTTGTCTGTTTTCCTGCTTAAGAAGTATAAAAATACCTAGCAAAGAGTCATTAGGGGCTGTGCCCTAATTCAGTCTCAAAATGGCATCTTTGTCAGACAATTGCACAGGGCTGGCAGACATTTCCAGGAAGACCTACAGGGAAACCTGTGCCCTCTGAAGCAGCAGCTGGAAGCTGGGGTGTATCAGATAGAGTAGATGCATCTGTTTAGAAAAGTTGCAGATCTTTTATCAGTTGGAAAAAGTAATATTCATGGTAAGATTAGAACATCTACATGTAGTTCTCTGGCTCTGTAGCTGAATCTTGTTCCTAATATAGGTGTCCTGAACACATAGTTGGCATCTTAGTTCCTCTTACAGCAAAATGAGATTGGAGGAACACCTCTGATAGAGCCTGAGGAGCTATTCATTGCCGCGATGAGAGACGGGACGCTGCTTGATCCAAGCAAGATGTCGATTTATTAGCGATTCTCTTACATTTATATACGTTTCTACCTTCTGCATGTTACACACTGATTGGTTAAATCTTAAGCGTGAACTACACCGATTGGTTATCTTCTAAGACACATCATTTAAACAATAGGTACTGATTAGTTTATCTTATCCTAGCAACAATCTCTATTCTAAGATTAGGGGTTTTTTTCCTACCTGACTTTCATGAATAACAAAGTTCCTTATCAGCACTATCCGTTCCCTTATCATGCTGTTTGCTCCTCTTTGTCCATCTGGTTGTCATCTCAGCCCCTATGGCTCAAGAGTCTGCGGTTAACTTGTTCCTTTGTTCCCAGGGCTTAGGCTCTACAAGTTCTAACATGTCTCCATTCATCAGGTAACAGTGCTCAGACTCTCGTCCTCGAGGCCTTGCCCTACAATTCATCTCTCTCTGAAGTAGACACATCTGACCACCTTAACTTCCTTCAAGCAATGTTGACTGTCTTGACTACATGTCCACTGACTGTAATGGGACTTTAACCACCTACATGTACATGTCTTAACCTTGAAGTGAATCCTGCTTTGAACTGCAGCTCTTACAAACAATTAATTGGCTTTTCCCTGCTCTATGCATTCCTCTGCAACCTTTTTGCTATGATGCCTGTTTTATGTCCCATCTTGTTCTAGTCTGCCCTTTCTCTCAATTTTTTCACATCCCCTTAGAAGACACACTTGTTGCAAGAGCTCTGTTCTCCTAAGTCATGTAATGGAAAAAATGTGTTATAAACGACTGGAAAATATAGTAGAAACAATGAAATATGTTCTAATCTCAATGTTAAGTCTATGAACTCTGCCAGTTTATTTATTTAGCTATTCTTTCTTTAATTGATCATCTTGTTTAAGATTTTTAGACCTTCAGATCACATTTCTTGCCTGTGTGCCTATCAAGTCTTTGATTAAGCTTTGAACTGCTGCAGTAATGCAAATAACTAAAATATATATATATATGAGTAGGCAGTAGGACCTTTCATCAGTATAGAATTACTCCTTTGCTGAGGTTTTAGTAGCAATAGGTGTTTAGGTCTTGATTCAACAAAGAATTTAAGCATGTTTCAATGCTCAAGTCATCACTGGGAAAAGCAAATCATGCAGGTCTGACAAGCACATAACAGGCTTTTCAAATTAAAACTGCACGTCTTTTTTATACATGCCTGTGAAATGATCTCCCCTGTATTTAACACACACCTTGGACTGTAGCTTTTTCAAGAACTGTGAAGGCCTTAAACTTATTAATCTTGCAAAATAATGAAGAAAATTACTTTCTGCTAAGTTTATGTATATTTATTTTCTTTTACACTTATGAGCTGAAAAAACTCTAATAAGGGGTTTTGTTTATCTCATATTTTTTTCTCCATTTGAGATGTCTAATGCCCTTTATGGGTTCTTTTTTAGTCAAAAGTGTTTACAGTGGGGACTGCCACTTAAATAATGATAGCAACTAATAATAGCTAGGAATCATGAAAATTAGAAGCTGAAAAGACATATTACGTTGTTTAAACCCCTCACATGCCATTTTAGGATTGTTCCCTATAGTATAATTTCCAGTGTTTTCTTTGGTCCAGTTGTAAATGTCTTCCTTGCACTGTTCTCCTAAGAACATTATCATTATATTAAATGCCTCCTTGTCATCCCCAGCCCTGGAATTCAACTATGACAATTTTAACTTACCCTGACTTCTTACATATGTGTATGAGGTATCCCTTTTGGGTACTTTTAACTGTCCATTTTTGCAGTTTGGGACTTTCAGTCATCCTTGAGGTGGCTGTTCTTCTTTTAGTTCGTATTTGCATTTTATGAGTTCAGTTTTTAATCTTTCCCCATAAGCTGTTCCTTCTATTCCTTAATTGTTTTTATTGCTTTTTTTTTTTCCTGAATTCTCCAATTTGTTAACATGTCTGTGGGCCCACTCCTCCTTCCTGCTGAAGTCAATGGAAAAAAAATGAAGGCATATTACTGTTCGAAACTTTCCTATTTCCATAATAAGGTGGGGGGGTGTTTACAGCTGACTCAAGTGTATGAGTATTTTTCCATCTCCGTATCTAACAGGACTAGAATTGTGCCTGTCCTGAGTGCACATAGTCATCACCTAGCTCAACCAATTCTTCTAGCTGCCAGACCTTTTATTAACTTGACTGTGTCTGATTGGCTTCCAGACCAGATACAGTTTGTGTTTTTCCAGCTTGAAACATGGGGGAAATTTGCTTGCAACTCATTACGTGCCTGCATGGACACACTTTAAGGACATGACCAGTAATTTTGAGCATCTGAGGCCAGCAACGCTCATGAAAATACTATATAGTCAGAGTCCTTTGCTAATTACCAGAAGTACGGCTTACGTATTCACAGGAAAGCTCCACTGTGAATATTCTGAAGCTGTCATCCTTGAGATACCTGCTATTTTAGGTACTTTCTCTCCAAAATAATTCTAAGTGTTCATATTGTTCTAGACAGTAAAATTATTCACTCATATGTATGGCTCCAAATGGAAAATGCTTAGGCTGAGTGTTTATATGGAGCCACCAGCATTTTGTCTGGGACTGGATGTTTGATCCCTGTGGTTTCTTTCCCCATTTGTAATGACTTTTGACATTTTGGACAGTATATTTGAGGAAAAGAGATGCTTGGGGGCTAACAGCAAGGAGTTATTCAATATTCTGAGGGATTTCTGCACATATGGATGCACTGATGTACATAGTTTTTTTGCTCAGTGGTTCATGGGAACCAGACACTAGGCAGTTTCAGTATAAAAGCTTTATAGCTGGAAGAACAAAGTAGTGAACCACCACTTTACAGATACTGAAGAATATTTATGCCCCACTTGCGCATAAATTACTAGTTTGGGTACAGTGTGAGCAATATTTTGTGTATATCCTTATGACTGAGACAAGGTCTGCTTGAAATAAAATAATTTCTTTTCCTCTGAGCCTTATGCATATTATGTTTTGTCTGAGCTGTCTGGGTGAAGCCCACTTATTCATATTAAGGTGTACTTTCCACCATGTCGCTGTGCTGTGCTGGAGCAGTATTTGCAAGATGTTCTTCTGAGTCTCATCAAAGTGATCTTTACTCCCCCTTACTGAATATGGTGTGACCAATATTAACCGCTGCTTTAACAAAAGTCACTACATTAGGAAAATATCAGAGATTATCAGTAAATTGGCAAGGCCTTTATGGATAGGGAAGGACTGTTTTACAGATACTTTCATGGATGTGGAGGTGGGGAGTGAGCTACTGGAATGGCCAATATCTCTACAGTTTTTTAGCACCAGGTTTTCTGATTAATCCTTGCAAAGAACTTAGTTAGCCAACCACTCCCTAACAGCCTTTCCCAAATGGAGAATTCATAGGAGCCTGCCATTAATTACCAGAGGGTGGCTCAACTCCAGATAGAAAAGGTAGTTACCCAATGCACATATTACTCAGTAAATGCTCAGCCTTACTGGCTACCACAGTGTCCTGGGCTGGTGTTTCCGGGCATGCTAAATGTCAGTGTTAGGAAAAGACAGGGAAGATTAAGGAGTATAAGGATTAGTGGCACTATAAGGGCTTTCTATCCCTGGGCAATTGCCACTATTCACTTTCACTAATACTAATAAATACAGCATGAGCCAAGCACTAGCACCCTATATAGCTTCATTATGTGGAAATCTGATTGTTTCCGGAAAAAATACAAAAGAAATACATTTTAGCATTAGAATTCAGACTCTGATTTCGTATTCCAGGCCAATAGTTGCACTGTATGCTTTAACTTGTGCCTATGATGCTATGTTTATCAGTCTGGTAAACAGTCTGCTGCTAGGCTGGAGAATATACCTGGTAGCTCTTGTAAGCATAGGCATTTTAAATGGACAGCAATACAGTACTCCCACAGCCTGAACTTTCTCTCCAGTAGACAAGGGGTTAAAACTTAATAGAGATTGGGCAGGAGGAAGGGAAAAAACCCTAGGCAGAATGTCTCCACACAGAGAAACAGAGAACAGTTAATTTGTGCTCCAAACTGCCAAGGACAGCAGAAAAAAGCAACTGGTATAAATAATTAAAGCAGAGATTAGATAAATATTTGGGGAGGGGATACTGTGATGGTGTAATTGCTAATGTTAAAGAGAAGTGGACTTCTGTGCTTCCTGGCCCCTTTTGTTCTAAGGTTTCCTACAGCTCATTACTTAGTAGCCTGCCACATGCCATCATTTTTAGGGTTTAAACCACTTTTTTTAAAAAAAAAAAAGCTTGCATAAGAATGAACTGTAGAACACAGGCTGGGATGTGACTCTGTTGTGCAATATGGCTTTATGATTCATTCATTTTCCCAGGCTGTATTTCTCCAGAGTGGGTTCTGCATTGGCATCCTGAGCCCTGCAAAGATCCACAGGGCTGAGTGGAAGGAATATAAATGCTTCACTGGAGCCAGACTCAGGCTGGGGCAGTTGCTGTCAATACACCAAAGTTGAAATACATTGACAGGGTGGTGGGGGAGGTGTTCTGCAGTGCTGCGTATCTCAGGAATACCTTATCTTGGGAGTAGAGAATTAGGGTTTTTTTTATATATTCACCAACACGGTTGTTTCTTGTTTGAGAGATAAACAGCTACAACATCAGGTAACCAACAGAACCCGGGGATTTTTATTATTTCAAAGGGGAAAAACCTAAACATGTTCTAGTAACAAAGAGCAGCTTTAAACATAAATAAATAATTAAATATAAAAATACTTAGAGACTATAGGAAATTAAAATCTAAACTAATCTTCAACCAATTAAATATTTTTCTATTGAAGGAAGTGGAAGCAAAGGAGCAACTTTCATTGAAATACTAAATGTTCAGTGCATAATTTCTAGCAAAGCCCTTAAAAATAAAGCTTTCATTAAAATACTCTTCAGAGCTCAGAAATACTTGCAAACACATCAAAGGGCACAAGAGCTCTATTAATCTATCAGTTTAACCACTTTGATTTTTCGTGTCTATTTTCCTGTGTTCACATTCTTATCTTTCACAATATGAATTGGTAACCTTATAAAAACATCCCATATGAATTGCTGGGTTCTGTGCCCTGGCAGCTTCTGTGGTAATCTCGGGGTGTCATCTGGTACCCTGCAGAGATTGCAAGTACCCCGAGCAGTGCTGTTGCTCACGCACTGCAGCCAGCCTGTACAGCGAGTCCAGCCTGATGCTCTTGGAGACAGGGAAATGCAAGGTACCATTTTTTTTTTTTTTAGCAGACTGTAAATGATTCCTATTCTTTGCTCCACAGAACATCCGATGTGGTGCCCAATCGGCTGAGAAAGCTGCACAGACGTCAGTGTCTGTGCGTGTGTGTGTGTGCGCGCGTGTGTGTGTCTGCACAGCCAACTGCAGCTGGAACCTCCATTAGAGCAGCCTTATTGATTTCTGGTTCACACTGCAGTAACAGGGCTAGAGTGCAGGGCGGGGGGTAGAAAAAAACGGGAGGGGGGGTGCGGGGAGGAATAATCCCAGCGATTTAAAAACAGGAATTAACTGAAGGCACATCGGGGTGTATGTGCATATGTACAGCACATACACGCCAGTTCCAGAGATGTGCTGCTGAGCTGTTCGCTTAAAAAACCCCACCGAACCCAGCAACAAAAATCCCCGGGCAGAGCAATCCCCACACCTCATGAAACAGTCTGCCTCAGTTTCAGATCCGTGCATGCATGGATTGATGTTTTCTCAATGCTGTTTTTGCACACCGGAGCTGTCCAGAAAATGTTTCCGTTTTATCAAAACACTACAGGAGATATGGGCTTTAAATGGCTCGTTCTCTATGCATGCACTTATCTGCTTGGGGAAGGTGGGGGGGGTTAGCAATACAGCTCAGAGTCTGTCAAACACGGTGCATAGAGAGCTCCAGGAAGCTGCTCTGCATTTACTGGCAGTCATTTTCTTGTGATGCATAATGCACAAGGTGCCATTGCAAGCTGAGGTGTAAAAACTGGGGGGGGGGGAATGATGTTTCTGGTAGCAACTGAGCTTTCCTCTTCCTCAGAGGTTTCTATCCCAGCTAATATCTGGTAATAATTTATAGCTGTATGTTAATATGTTGTCTTGGTATTTCAGCACATCTGCAAAGAAAATCCCTGAAAAGCAAGTGTGTCTTTTCACAATCACTGCATGTCAGTCTGGCAAACTCTAGCTGTGAGCAGTATACAACGAAGGGGGGGAAACCCCCCAGCACTGTTATCTGTTTAGGGGGTGGGGGAAGAGGCGACGGTAATACCTTTAAAAAACCAAAAGGCGGTAAGCCATTATTAGCAAAAGCTATATTGAGCATGCTTGCCAGACAGGCAGCGCAGCTCAGCTCTAGTTCCGCCCAGACATGTGCCTTGCCATTTTAATTTTAATCAGTCTGCTCAGGATGGCTGCTGATTCATTTTGCGGGAGGGCCCCCTGGGAGCCAAGGTGGAAGCCTGAGGCGAGCTGCTATTGCATCAATGCAGCACTCCACATCAGACACAGGGAGGGGAGGCAAAGCTTCGGCAGCAGATCGAGTTCAAAATACCAGCCTCGGTATTAAAAAACAAACCAGTACCCCCCTCCAACAAATAAAACCTCTGCGGAAATAATTAAAAAAAAAAAAAAAAAGGAAAACCCAACACCTCCCTCCCCGAATGACTAAATAAAACACAATCAGAGGAGAAAAATCTCTTCTGCTCCTTTCTTCCCCTTGTACCCTGGAATCGTTGGAGCTACCATTTCTTTTCACAGCTCCTCGTTTAAAAAGAAAAAGGATGCTCTCTATTTCTCTATTTACCTGATAACTAGCTGGGGGTGGGATACCTGATTTAGCTGGAGACTTTGATTTGTGGGATTGACAACCTTATTATGCAGTGAGCTTATTATTGATATTATTCTGCTCTCGGTTGCCATGACCACCTTGTGAGAGACATTCAATTTTCTCTCTTCCATCATCATTATCTATGAGGCCATCTGTTGTGGAAAATGAATTCAGCCTCATTTGCATGACTGATAAGCAAATTTTTTTTTATCTATTTAACAGAAGGTCATATGCCGGGGATTTGGAGCTGGTAAAAAAAAAAAAAGTAGAGAAAAAAAAAAGGCATCTCGAGAGGATGAGTGGGAGTGCGTGCATTAGAGGATGTATGTGGAAGTAAAACAGATCCCTCAGGCCTGCTAGCCTATCCTACTGCATT